>NC_042617.1:289164432-289526567 GCF_901001135.1 Rhinatrema bivittatum | reverse complement strand
CAAACACGTGGCACTGAATTACCACTTCAGAAACAGGATGCTCAAATTCATGGACCCTCGATCTGACTCAGTATAACAAATTCTTATGTTCTTATGGGGCCCAGATCACTGTCTGTCCACTCCTGGTCCAGAGCTTGTCTAATGGTTGATGGTAGTGAGTTCATAAGAACATAAGATTTGCCATACTAGGTCAGACCAAAGGTCTATCAAGCCCAGTAACCTGTTTCCAACAGTGGCCAAGCCAGGTCACAAGTAACTGGCAGGATCCCAAGGGGTAGACAGATTCCAAAATGCTTATCCCAAGAATAAGCAGTAGATTTCTGCAACTCTATCTTAATCATGGTTAATGGCCTTCTCCTCCAGGAACTTGTCCAAAACATTTTTAAAATGCAGCTACACTAATAGCTTTCACGACGTCCTCTGGCAACGTATTCCAGAACTTAATTATGTGTTGAGTAAAAAAATATTTTCTCTTATTAGTTTTAAATGTATTACCCAGTAACTTCATTGTGTGTCCCCTGGTCTTTGTACTTTTCAAAAGAGTAAACAACTGATTAAAGTTTACTCATTTCATTCCACCCATTATTTTGTAGACCTCTATCATATCTCCTCTCAGCTGTCTCTTCTCCAAGCTGAAGAGACCTAAACTCTTTAGCCTTTCTTCATAGGGAAATTGTTTCATCTCCTTTATCATTTTGGTTGCCCTTCTCCAGGGGTAGATTGGCCTATCGGGGGATTGAGCATCCCCCGGTGGGCCGGTTGCGCTAGTCACATGGTCTGCCAAGCACGGCCATGACAAAGCCACGCTCGGCAGACCACGTGGTATCTCCTGGGCCGGCCTCGGCAGTGAATCCCCGGGCCGGTCTTCATCGGGAATCCGCCGCTGCCCTTTTCTGTACCTTTTCTAATTCTGCTATATCTTTCTTGAGATGTGGTGACCAGAACTGCACACAACACTCAAAGATGAGGTCGTACCATGGATCGATACAGATGCATTGAGATATTCTCAGTTTTATTCTCCATTCCTTTCCTAATAATCCCTAGCATACTATTTGCTTTCTTGGCTGCTGCTGCTGTACACTGAGCAGAAGATATCAATGTGTACTATTTTCAACGATAATACCTAGATCCTTTTTCTGAGTGGTGACTTCTAATGTGGAACCTTTCATTAAGTAGCTATAATTTGGGTTACTCTTCCCTAAGTGCATCACTTTGCATTGTCCACATTAGATTTGATTTGCCATTTGTGTGCCCAGTCTCCCAGTTTTGCAGTGTTGTCTTGCAATTTCTCACAATCTTCTTGCGATTTAACAACTTTGAATAATTTTGTATCATCGGCAAATTTGTTCACCTCACTTTCTGTTCCCATTTCCAGGTAGTTTATAAATATATTAATTAGCAGTGGTCCCAGAACAGATCCCTGGAGCACTCTACTTGTCACCTTTCTCCATTGGGAAAATTTACCATTTAGCCCTATTCTCTGTTTTCTATCTTTTAACTAGGACACTGCCCCCTATCCCAAGATTTTTTAATTTCCTAACAAGTCTCTTGTGAGGGACTTTGTCAAATGCTTTCTGGAAATCCAGATACACTATATCAACTGGATCATCTTTATCCACATGTTTATTTATGCCCTCAAAAAATGTAGCAGATTGGTGAGGCAAGACTTCCCTTGGCTAAATCCCTGTTGGCTTTGTCCCATTAAACCATGCTTATCTAGCAATTTTATTCTTAATGATAGTTTCTACCATTTTGCCTGGCACAGAGGTCAGACTCACAGGTCTGTAGTTTCCTGGATCACCCTTTGATCCCTTTTTCAAAATTGGCGTAACATTGGCAACCTCTAGTCTTCAGGTACCACAGATGATGTTACTGATAGTTTACAAATTTCAGAGGGCTGGAACTACACCTCTGAAAGTCCTCTTCATGATGCTTATGAGACAAAGTTCCTTCAGTGCTGGAACAGCCAAACGAGCTTGTGCTAGCGAGCGTAGGGAGCAGGAGGGCATGAAAGGTAGGAGATGGTAGCTGAATTAGAGCAGCACATTGCTTGTAAGGACTTTGTGGGCTAGAGTTAGCATTTTAAATGTGGCCCGGTAGGGCATTGTGAGCCAATGGAAGGCCTTTAAGGTTGGTATGATCTTGTCAAACTTTCTTCCATTTGTCAGCATTTGTGCTGCAGTGTTTTGAATGAGTTGTAGCCACTGGTTTGGTTTGGGGGGCGTTCCAATAAAGAATGCGTTGTAGTAGTCCAGGCGGGAGATCACGCCTGGGTGGCTGCTGCAAAGACTGAGTCTTCAAGGAGTGATTGAAGATGTTGTAGTCAACGTAGTTGGGGGAGAAACCTCTGCTTTTGTCACTGCTTGAACTTTGGCTTTGGCAGTAAGTTTAGAGACCGGTAGGAGTGCTAGGCTTCGAACTTGGTGGCTGTAGAGGACTGTACCTTCCAGGGTAACCTTTGAGGTTAGGTAGTTGGGTTCTCCTTTCTCAAATCAGAGTACTTTGTGTTTTTTGTGGGCGAATTTCAGTTTGTTTAACATCCTTTTTAGGCCAGTAGTAGGCAACTCTGGTCCTGGAGTGTCACAAACAGGTCCTGGTTTTCAGGCTATTCACAATGAATATGCATGAGATATATTTGCATGCAATGGAGGCAGTACATGCAAATAAACTTCATGCATATTCATTGTGGATAGCCTGAAAACCAAACCTGTCTGTTGTACTCCAGGACCGGAGTTGTAAACCCCTGTTCTAGGCAATTGTTAAGGTTGTTTATGGCTTTGATTGGGTCAGGACCAAGTGGTATCATTAGCTGAATGTTGTATGCTTAAAAATGGGAGGTGGTCTGGTGGCCTCTGATGATTGTTGTAAGAGGGACCAGGCAGGTGTCGAAGATTGTGGGTGGGAGCACAGATCCTTGTATAACTCCATAAGGGAGTGAGTGGAGGGAGAGTGATAAAGCAGGTCCCAGAGAGACTGTCTGGTAGGTAGAGTGGTCCTGAAGGAAAGATGTGAACCAGTTGAGTGCAGATTCTGTTAAACCTAGGTCGAATAACCGAGTAATTAGAACTCCATAGCAACTCCTCCAACAATGACTGCAGAGCAGAACTAGGACACTTCCCTTACTACTTACCATACAAAAGTAATAATCAAATTATGATGTCATCTCAATAACGACAACACAGACTGCTTCCACTCCCAAGAACACTGTGAAGGAATACAAAACTCTGCAAAAAAAACCAACCCTCCCGCAAAGCCTATAGATCAAATCTGCCATGCCATCACACACCCAACTACCAGACTCACAGGTCGATTCAGTACAGTGCGCTCCGACGGAGTGCACTGTTAATCTGCGTTTGGCTGTGCATTTTCGACACGCTAGCTTTACCCCTTATTCAGTAAGGGGTAATAACATGTCAAAAACGCGCAGCTAACTCCCCGAAACTAATAACGCCCGCAACATGCAAATGCATGTTGATGGCCCTATTAGGTATTCCCACGCGATTCAGTAAGTAAAATGTGTAGCCAAGCCGCACATTTTACTTTCAGAAATTAGCGCCTACCCAAAGGTAGGCGTTATTTTCTGCCGGCACCGGGAAAGTGTACAGAAAAGCAGTAAAAACTGCTTTTCTGCCCACCCTGTGACTTAATATCATGGCGATATTAAGTCGGAGGTCCCAAAAGTAAAAAATAACTAAAAAAAAAAAAAAATGCTAAATCAGCCCGCGGCTCGCGGGTTGAAAACCGGACGCTCAATTTTGCCGGCGTCCGGTTTCCGAACCCGTGGCTGTCAGTGGGTTTGAGAACCGATGCTGGCAAAATTGAGCATCGGCTGTCAAACTCACTGACAGCCACCGCTCCTGTCAAAAAAGAAGCACTAGGGACGCGCTAGTGTCCTTAGCACCTCTTTTTACCACCGGCCCTAATTTGAATTTTTTTTTTTTACTGACTCGTGGGCGCTTGCCCGCTCTCCTGCGACTTTTACTGTATCGGCCTGTCAATCAGTAACCCTACTTATGAAAAGGCAGCAATGCAAATATTACCTCAAGTCCTAGAACAGCAATACACGTCATACTGGAAAACCTAACAAGCTGAACTGCAGAATAGCTCACTGTGTCACACAGGCAGACCCTTGCCAAAGAAAAAAGAAGTGACTGCAAATTAGACACATGCAGACAAAAATTTAAATGGAAGCTCGGAGAAGCCAAACTTTGCATGCAGTACAGCACCAGAGGAATAGAAACAGAAATGCATTTCCTCCTGTACTGAGCAAAATACAAAGTGATCAGGGGGACACACATCCCAAAAAAATTGACATATTCTAATCATTAAACTGAAAATAAAATGTTTTTATCTACCTTCCTTGTCTGGACATTTTCATTTTCTAATCATGTTGCTCCCAGTCAGTCTCTCTTCCTCTTTCCGCCATCTTTTAATTAACTCCTTTCCCTTTTGTCTCTTCTCCTTTTCTAGCTTTTCTGCTTCTATCCACTCATGGATAGATTTCACCCCTTCTTTTCCCCCTCTCTCATTCTCCCTCTTTTTACTTCACCCTCCATCTCCCTCTCTCATTCCCTTCCTAGTCCATTTCCCCACTGTCCCATCCCTCTCCAGCACTCGCCCTTTCCCCAGCTCTCATCCCGATCCCTAGGCCCCCACCCTCTGTACGGACCTCTTCCCCAGCCCTAATCTACCTTCCTCTGTTCCTCATCCTCTCACCAGCCCCAGCTGCTTTCCTGTCACTCATAACCTCCCCTACCTCCAGTCCTTTTCTTCTCTTTCTGCTTCCCCAGCCCCCTGCTCCCCATCCAATTTTCCCCATCTCTTACCTCCTTCACAAGCCCATCCTTTTCCATTGCATCTCACCCTTCCCCCATCTCTTTCTACTGCCTTTCACCCCTTCCCAGTTTGCTATGCCCTTCACACCATATCTCAGCCTTTCCTCACTCAGCTCCCTCCTCCTACCCGACATCTTATATCCACAGCCCCATCTCATACTCCCAATCCATCTAAAACAGCCCCATTCATTTTTCCCCCATCTAATTGTCAGGTCCCTAATCTCCCTACTCAGTCTCTGAGTCCCTGCTGTGTCCCAATCCCAAAGTCATCACACAATTCCAAACCAGTCTCTGAAAGCCCACTTTTCCCTCACAAACCCAACACTCCCCCTCTCCCACCCCCAATCTGGGAGTTCCTGCTCTTTCCTTTCTCTTCCCCACCCCTCTCCTCCCCCTCAATCTGAAAGTCACCAGTCTCTCCTCCCTCCCTTCCCACCCACCAAATCTAGGAGTCCCCTCCTCTCCTCCCCCTTTGAATCTCCAATCTCCCCCTCCTCTCAATCCCTCATCACCTCCTCAGACCCAGTCTGGAAGTCCCCACTTCCTCTTCCCCAGCCCCTGAATATAGACAATCTCATAGTTCCTGATTGCTACCCCTCTCCCTCCACCCAATCTGGGAATTCACACATTCCCCAAATTTGGACGTCCAGACTCTTCTCCCAACCCACTGGGTCTAAGAGTCCACACACTACGCATCTCTCCATCATTCCCAAGTCCCCGGGTCCTCCAGGAGCTTTAATCTTTTCCTATGAATGACCTTTTTTTTATTCCCCTCACCTTCCATCTCAGTGCTCTGCATTTGTAGCTCATTTGCTCCTGCTTCTGCGATACTGGTGCCTCTTCTCTTCCATCACACAGGCATGGTTCAATGACAAATGACTCTGTGTCTATGGAATCCCACGTGGTTCAAATAGTTTGTCATAGGATTGTTTGGGCCATGGACATACTGGAAGAGGAGAGGAGCCAGCAGGAGCGATCAGATTACAAGTACCAGACAGGGTACAGAGGTGGGGAGGTGAGCGAGATTAAAAGGTCAACCACAGGCAAGAGATTAAAGCTCTGGGGGAGAACCAGAGACTTGGGGCACTGAGGAAGGGACTCAGGGCATGGGCCCTGTGTGCTCATAGCTAACGATGCCCTGTCTCCATTCCTTTCTGAATAATTTCTAGCATTCTATCTGTATTTTTAACCATCGCCACACATTGAGCTGAGAATTCCCACGTATTGTCCACAATGACTCCAAGATCCTTTTCCTGGGTGGTGACTCCAAATACGGAACCCAGCACTGTGTACTTGTAGTTGGGATTGTTTTATACCTTTGTGCATTACTTTGCACTTGTCCACATTAAATTTCATCTGCCATTTAGATGCTCAGTTTTCTAGTTTGGCAAGATCATTCTGCAGTTTCTCACAGTCTGCTTGTGTTTTAACTACTGTGCTCTGAATAATGTTGTGTATTCTGCAAATCTGATCTCCTCACTCACTGCTTCCTCTTCTAGATCATTAATGAATAAGTTAAACAACACTGGTCCCTGAGGCATACCCTGAGACACTCTTCTATTTACTGTACCTCTTTCCACTGGGAAAACTATTTAGTACTATTGTCCTATCTTTTAACTAGTTACCTATCCACTGTAAGAACTCATCTCCAGTTCCATGACTCGCTACTTTCCTGAGGAATCTTGAGGGAGTCATGAGGGAGTTTATCAAACACCTTCTGAAAATACAAATGTATTGTGTTGACTGACTCATCTTTGTCTACATGCTTATTCACATCTTCTCAAAGAATTCTAATAAATTAGTAAGACATGACCTTCCTTTACTAAATCCATGCTAGTTCTTCCCCATTAAACTACTTTTATCCATATGTTTTGTAAATTTGTTCTTAGCAATAACTTCTAGGGATGTGAATCGTTTTTTGACGATTTAAAATATCGTCCGATATATTTTAAATCATCAAAAATCGTTAGAGGCGATATTTAATAGGAATTTCCCCGATTTATCGTCAAAAATCGTAAATCGGGGGAAGGGGGAGGGCGGGAAAACCGGCACACTAAAACATCCCTAAAACCCACCCGACCCTTTAAAATAAATCCCCCACCCTCCCGAACCCCCCCAAAATGTCTTAAATTACCTGGGGTCCAGTGGGGGGGTCCCGTTGTGATCTTCCACTCTCGGGCGTCGGGCGCGTTGATAGAAAATGGCGCCGGCGCTACCTTTGCCCTGTCATATGACAGGGCAAAGGTAGCGCCGGCGCCATTTTGGTTCCTGTTCCCCGACGTCACGAGCGTAGGAGATCGCTCCCGGACCCCCGCTGGACCCCCAGGGACTTTTGGCCAGCTTGGGGGGCCTCCTGACCCCCACAAGATTTGCCAAAAGTCTAGCGGGGGTCCGGGAACGACCTCCTGCACTCGAATCGTGTTGCCGTACGGCCGGCGCCATTTTGCTTACGGCAATATGGCCGGCGCCATTTTCTATCAACGTGCCCGACGCCCGAGAGTGGAAGATCACAACGGGACCCCCCCACTGGACCCCAGGTAATTTAAGACATTTTGGGGTGTTTCGGGAGGGTGGGGGATTTATTTTAAAGGGTCGGGGTGGGTTTTAGGGATGTTTTAGTGTGCCGGTTTTCCCGCCCTCCCCCGATTTACGATTTACATGATATTTAAAAACACAAAACCGCGACGATCCAATTCCCTCCCCCCCCCCCCAGACGAAATCGATCATTAAGACGATCCATCACACGATTCACATCTCTAATAACTTCTGCCATTTTACTTGGAACTGATATCAGGCTCTCCCAGGGGTCTGTAATTAGTCATCACTGGAGCCCTTTTTGAAAATTGGTGTTAGATTGGATACCCTCCAATCCTCAGATACAGAGGTAGATTGGAAAGATTACCAGTAGCAGATCAGCAATTTTGTATTTTAGTTCCTTTAGAACACTGAGGTGAATACCAAGAGGACCCGGTGATTTGTTATTATTTAATTTGTGAATTTGCTCTATCTTCTCTTCAAGATTCGCATTGATTTGTTTCAGTTCCTCCAAATCATCACCTACAAAGAATGGTTTCCGTGTGGAAATGTCCCCAAAGCATCCACAGGAAAGACCACAGCAAATAATTATTTAGTTTTTTCCAGTGTCTTTTTATTTTTATTTGATAGCCCGCTTTTAACCAATCGTATCAGCAGCTCTGTCACCATTACCCTATGTACCAGATTTGCTTTCCACTGAGAACTAGATGTAAAGTCTTACCCCTCTTATTGGTTCTAGGACCAGTTGCTCCAGGAGTACCTCCCCATACATCAAAGTAATTTTTCTCTGTGGTGACTGCTAATGTTTCATTTCTTTCCTTTTACAGAGTCGTACTCCATAGCTGGCAGTGATGGCAGCATCTCCACCTCGGTGGCCTCCATCCAGCCACAGCCTTCCACCAGCTCAGCCCCCAGTTCTCCCGGCTCCAAGCGTTCTGTCAACACCTTGAAGAAGTGGCTGACAAATCCTGTGCGGAAGCTGAGCAGCGGCAGCAAAGCGGACCGGCCTGTGAAGAAGGTGGAGAGCCGACCAAAAAGAGGCGGGGAGGGGAGGCGGAGGAGGAGCGCGGATGACGGAGGCCGAAGGAGCTTTGATCTAGGTGTGCTGGGCAAGATGGAAGACCCTCTCATGGTTCTCCAGGACACTAAAGGCATGGTGAGGAGACTTCTACATTTTGTCCTTCTCTGAGCAGGACAGTGTGATATAGTTCATACTATTCGTATTATATGAGATCTTTGGGATCCTTGTGTGTGAATACTCCATGCCCATGTCGCCTAGCACCTCCTTCTTCTCCTTTACTAGTTAAATGTCCTCTTTACATATATATATATATATATATATATATTATACAAGCCATTAAGCCTGTTAAAACGGGCGAGATGTTTGTTCCAAATGCCAATTAAGCATTGTGTGTGGAGGTGTCAGGATGCGTACTCTTCCCCCTCCACCCTCTCTCCCTTTCCACTCCCCTTGCACCCAATGCTCCCTCCTCCAGCTCCCCTCTCCTCTTACTCTTCTGCTGCCCCATCTCCCCAACCCTCTCCCACGTTCCCACTGCTCCTCCTCATCTCTCATTCTCCCAATGTTCCTCCTTTCTTCCACAGGTCCTCTCCTGCAGTCACTTCCCATTCTATCACCCCCTCTCCCCTCATTCTTCGATTATACTCCCCTTTCCCTCACTGCTCCTCACCTGCCCAGCACCCTTCTCTTCCTTATTCTCCCACTCTTCCTCCTCCGCCTCCTCTGGCCCTCCACTTTCCTCTTACTATCCTCTTCCCCCGCCACCCTCTCTCCCTTTGCACCCAATGCTCCCTCCTCCAGCTCCCCTTCCCTCTTACTGTCCTGCTGCCCCATCTCCCCAACCCCCTCCCCCTCTCACATTCTCCCAATGTTCCTCCTTTCTTCCTCAGGTCCTCTCCTGCAGCCCCTTCCCATTCTATCACCCGCTGGTCTGCTCCTGCAGTCCCCCTCTCCCCTCATTCTTCCATTACCCTCCCCTTTCCCTCACTGCTCCTCACCTGCCCAGCACCCTTCTCTTCCTTATTCTCCCACTCCTCCTCCTCCATCTACTGTGGCCCTCCCCTTTCCTCTTACTATCCTCCTTCTTCTAGTCCCTTCCTACCTTGGTCTCTGACATCATCTTTGTGCAGCTGGTAGGGCCTGGGATACAGCCCTTCTGCTGCTGGTGAGTCCATGTTTGTGTTTATTTTTGTTTACTGTGAGGCCGACGTGCTCTATCGCCCATGCATGCACGGCACGTCCGTCAGAGCCGCTCTGTATTGCACATTGAGCTCTGACCGACGTGCTCTGCAGGTCTCTCTCTCTCTCGTGCGTGTGCACGTGCCTCACCGCAGCCCTCACATGGCTCTATTTCCTCCCGGCTCTGCTCTGCTCTGACCGACGTGCTCTGCTCAACGTGCTCTCTCGCCCGTGCATGCGCGGCACGTCGGGCAGAGCTGCGCTCTACTGCGCATTTGCGGGCCGTTGGTCAGAGCCCATTTATATTGTAGATATCTATATACATATATATGTTTATTTGGCATAACAGTTCCTCCTTCTCTTTTGGCCCACCAGCTCAATCAGAAATTGCTTTTAAGGGCTATGGTACCATTAGCCTTTATTCACAACTACCTGGGATGTTTTACCTGTTTTTATATTCCTTGCCCAACTCAGCCCAGTAATCATAACAATAGTCCTTGGCCAAGGGCCACAGGCCATGACTCCCTCAGGAGCGTGGCAAATGTGGATCCTGAGTCTAGCCACTGGGTGTCACGGTTAAGCAAGGCTAAGAATCACTGTCCCCAGAGTCCATGAATGCAGCTGTTGTGGCATCCCCAGCCCTGGCCAGCACAGGGAGCAGAGTCCTGGGAATCAAACGCAGATCCTCTGCATGGCAGTGCACAGTATTTCTGAGCTACAGGCTAGCCCCAAAAAGACTTCTTTTTAATGTACACACTCAGTTACTGCAGAGGGGAAAGGAGATGGAGGTTCAGGATGTGTTGCTTCCTGAGTTAATGCCACCAAGACAGTAGGACAGCAACACTTCACTGATACGGACCACTGTAATTGCCTGTTGGACTGAAAATGGATGTTTCCTGGGTCACATTCTGAGCTTCTGCTCAGTATTCACACTAGAAGGAGATGGCAGTGGACTAAAGGCATAATGCAAGGACATGAGGAGTTGTGGAATGAGCACATTACCATTACAATATTCAATATACTGGCACCGCACAACTGAAAGTAGACAAGGCTATGGCATCTGATGGGTACATCCTAGAACACTAAAGGGGGCTAAAGGAGGTGCTGATTTATATCCCTCGCTGCTCTGTTCAATTTATTATTGGAAATAGAAGAGATTGCAAGAGACTGGGGAAGGGCAAAAGTGGTACCACTTCACAATAATGGGGCAAACTGAAGATCTATTAATTGAACATTCATGGTTAAAAGTAATGGAAACACTTTTGAAGGACATGCTAGTGCAGTACCTTGAAGCCAGTAGGTCATTACAGGATCATAGGTAACATGGTTTTTCACAAGGGGAAAATCCTGCCAAACAAATTCTATTGAATTATTTGAGGTAGCCAGAGTAGCAAATTAGGGAAGCTGCAGTAGATGTGGCTTCTCTGATTTTCAGTAAAGCGTTTGATACTGTTCCATATAGAAGAGTACAGTAGCTAGTCTGGGAGACGCTGGTCATTAGGGTCCACTCTGGTGAAGGGAAAGAGACTAGTGGAGTGCTAAGTTCAGTCCTTGTCATTGTCTTTATAAGTGACATTGTGGAAGGACAAGAAGGGACAAAGCCAACATGGATTTAGCCAAGGGAAGTCTTGCCATCCAACTTGCTACGTTTTTTTGAGGCATAAATAAACATGTGGATAAAGGTGAGCCAGTTGATATAGTGTATCTGGAGTTCCTGAAAGCATTTGGCAAAGTCCATCATGAGAGACTTCTTTGGAAATTAAAGACATGGGATAGGGGGCAGGGTCCTGTTGTGGATTGGGAAGTGGTTAAAAAATAGAAAACAGAGAAGGTCTAAATGATACATTTTTCCAATGGAAAAAGGTGAATAGTGGAGTGCCCCAGGGATTTGTTCTGGGACCACAGATTTTTAGAATATTTATAAATTAACTGGAAATGGGAACAATGAGTAAGATGATCAAATTTGCCAATGACACAAAATTATTCAAAGTTGATAAATCACAAGAAGATTGTGAGAAATTGAAAGCAGACCTTGCAAAACTAGGAGAATCGGCATGCAAATGGCAAATGATATTTAATATGGACAAGTGCAAAGTAATGCACTAGGGAAGAGTAACCCAATTTATGGCTACAGAATAAAAGGTTCACCAGTCAGGAAAAGGATCTGGATGTCATCTTTGATAATATGTTGAACTCTTCTGCTCAGTGTTCAGCAGAAGCCAAGAAACCAAATAGAATGCTAGTGTTGTGAGCCATTCTCCCCAGACTCAGAGCTGCATAGAGAAAGGAGGTGAGCAGCAAAGGTCACAGCTGCCTGCAACCGACGGGCGCAACAGTATCCCCCCTTCTTAGGGCCCCTCCCAGGGGGTTTCGGCTTCCTAGGATGAGCAAGGTGGAAGTGATGTAGCATCTCTTTGTCCAGTATGTTGGCAGCAGGTTCCCAACTGTTTTCTTCTGGTCCGTATCCTTCCCAGGAAATGAGGTACTCCCAGTGCTTTCCTCTTTTACGATCATCCAATATGTCATCCACCTTGGACGCGATGTCATCTTCAGCATCAAGGGGTTGCGGATCAAGAGTCTTATGAGAAAACTCTGAGAGGATAAGTGGTTTCAGGAGTGAAACGTGGAAAGCGTTGTGTATTTTCATTGAGGGTGACAACCTTAAGCTATAAGTCAAAAGTCCCAAATGTCAGAGGACGGTGAAGGGTCCAATGTATCGCGGAGCGAATCGAACTGAAGGTAGCTTGAGCCAGATATATTTGGTACTGAGCCATACCTTATTTATTTATTTATTTGTACAGTTTTTATATACCGTTGCACAATAAAATTCCATCGCTACAGTTTACATAATAAAATCATAAATACATAAAATTACTAAAAATACATCATTAAAATACTTAATACAATCTTCATAACCTAAATACTCTCAAAAATAGAACAAGAAAAATCAGATAAGAAACAAGATTATGTATTTCAGCTTTCATTTTCACTCTCAAATGCCTGCTGAAAAAGCCATATTTTTAATTCTCTCCGGAACTTTTTCTTGTCTTGTTGTAGCTTTAGTTCAGATGGTAATTGATTCCACAATTTTGGTCCAGCTTTTGATAATGAACGATCTTATCCTCGCTTAGATGTGCTAATCTTATATTAGGTATCACTAGCAAAGCTTTGTTCACAGATCTTAGATCATGTTGGGGTACATGCAATCTGATAGACGTGTTCAACCATTCTGTCATTTCGCCATACAGAATTTTATGAATAATACATACTGTCTTAAATATTATCCGTTATTCAATGGGAAGCCAATGCATCTCTTTTAACACAGGGATAATATGATCTTTCTTTCTCGTATTAGTTAATATACGCGCTACTGTGTTCTGTAAAACTGGAATGGTCGCAATGTTGATTTATGTAAGCCTAACATGGTAGCATTACAATAATCTAAACTTGTAAAAATCATAGCTTGTAATATCGTTCTAAAATTATCCTTAGTTACGAATGGCCCAAGTCTCCTTAGCATCATCAGATTTGCAAATCCCTCTTTTATTTTTTTTGAGATATGAAATTTCATGTTTAATTCAACATCAATGAACAAGCCTAAATTTCTCGTAGTTTCGGCTATTTTAAAATTTAAATTACTGCTAAAAGTAATTACTCTCTGTTCGATCATCATATTTTTTCTTTCTAATAACATAAAAACAGATTTTTCTACATTTAAAACCAACTTCATTTGTGCCAACAACTGTCCAATTATATTCAAATACATTTCTGCCAATTTACAGGTTTCCATAAGGTTATTCTTAATGGGGATTAAAAACTGGATATTGTCGGCGTAAATAAAATATGTTAAACCAAGTACGGATAAAACATGGCAAAGTGGAAGTAAATAAATATTAACAAGAGTAGCTGACAATGATGAGCCTTGTGGAACACCTGTAGTTAATTTTACGTTATCAGAACTACTATTCCCAATTCTAACTGTAAAAGTTCTATTATCTAAAAAGGAAGCAAACCATTTTAATGTGTTATCTAGCTTGATGGACTGTCTCCCTGGGTAACATCAAGCTAGGTTGAGAGAACATTGCACAAATCTCATCTTTGGCTGAGTTTCCTCATTCCGAGGGTCATCAAATCTTCACAAGAGAGCACTGTTCTGTTCGTACGTCTCACATTGAATGTCAAAGTGACCCCTAAACCCTACACTAATACCTAAACCTCACCTCGAGTTACTAGGTGGGCCTCCCATAGAGATATAAATATGTATCTAGGGTGATGGCTATAAACGGTAAATTTGAAATTGGTCTAAAATTTTTAAAATTAGCAGAATCTAGGTTTTTTTGTTTTAAAATTGGCCTAACTACCGCATTTTTCAATATGTCGTGGATCGACCCTTCTTTAAACCAATAATTTATTAGAGATGCAATAAAAGGAGTAATGATCTCTTTGCAGTTTTTTAAAGTTAATATATTAATATATTTATTTATTTATTTATTTATTTATTTATTAACTTTTATTTACCGACATTCGTGAAGCACATCATGCCGGTTTACAATGAACTCAGGTGGAAAATACAGTATAACAGTAACAATATTAATAATAATAATAATAATAAGTAACAATAACAGTTAACAATATGAGGGGATGAGAAGGGGAAGGGGACAAGGTAGAAGGAGGATGAAGTAAAAAACAAATTAAATAAGAATGGAGGGAAAACTATGTACAGATGAAAAAATGCATAGGAGTCAATAACTTAAGAAAAGATACCAGTAGCTTACGTACGGGTTTCATTAACTTAAGAGGGAAATAATGAAGAGTTGAGTGACTGCAGTATTAACTAGGCGATGGAATTCTCTCGGGAATTCGCTCGGAAAGAGATTATTTAAAGGAAATTGGATGGGTAAGGGTAAGTGGTAGACTAAAGGGAAGGGGGGCGGCCAGGAGGCGGAGGGTCATTGGGAGAGTTAGGAGGGAAGGAGGGTAGGGGTGGGTTGGCTGGAAGGGGAGCAGGGGGGAGATGGTCGAGCAGGGAAGGGCTGATGGAGGGGCTGAGGAGGAGAGAATTAAGTTTGGTTTGTGTTGGGGTAGGCCTGTCGGAAAAGCCATGTCTTGACTCCTTTCTTGAAATTTTGGAGTGATGTCTCTTGACGTAGGAGGGTGGGGAGGGAGTTCCAGAGGGTGGGGCCAGCGATGGAGAACGCTCTCCCTCTGGTGTGAGATGAATGTGCTGATTTGAGGGATGGGGTGTGGAGAGTGCCTGTACGGGTAGTTCTTGTGGGGCGGTCAGAGGAACGGTAATGAGGCATTTCATCGAGCCAGGTGTGGTTGTATTTATGTAGGGAGCTGTGAAGGATGGTGAGGGTTTTGTATTGTGAGCGGAAGGAGATGGGCAGCCAATGCAGGTCCTTAAGGATGGGGGTGATGTGGTCCCTTTTCCGAGTGCTGGTTATAATTCTAGCCATGGAATTTTGTAGAATCTGCAGGGGTTTGGTGGTGGTGGCAGGGAGTCCTAGTAGCAGGGAGTTACAATAGTCTAGTTTCGTGAGCATGGTGGTCTGTATGACTGTCCGGAAATCGTGTGTGTGGAGGAGGGTTTAAGTTTTTTTAGGATGTTTAGTTTATAGAAACCTCCCTTTAGAAGAGCTTTGATGTGGGGTTTAAAGTTTAGATGTTGATCTATGAGGACGCCTAGGTCTCTTACAAACTGGGGCTGGGAGAGAACTGTGGTTGTGTTCTGTGGAATGTTCTGTCGTATGGGGAGAGTAAAACGTTCAGGCTGATTAGAGATGACGAGTAATTCTGTTTTGGATGTATTTAGAGCTAGGTGGAGCTCAGATAACAAAGCGTTTATAGTGGTGAGGCAAGATTCCCAGCGTTGTAAAGGTTCGCTTATGGACTTTTGAAACGGGATGAGAATCTGTACGTCGTCTGCATATAGGAAGAATTTCAGGCCTAGGTCGGAGAGGAGGTGGCATAGTGGTAAGAGATAAATATTAAAGAGGGTGGAGGATAGGGATGAGCCTTGGGGGACACCTTGCGTGATAGGTATGTGTGAAGATTCGTAACTGTCGATTTTTACTAGGTATTCTCTGTGTGTGAGGTAGGAGGAGAGCCATGCGAGGGCGGTGTCGGTAATTTATCACGTTGATCACGTTTATCACGTTGATCGGATGATTAGCTGGATTTAGTTTATTAATTAGATTTTCTATTTCTAAAGGAGTTGTATCATTGAAATGTGCCCAGGCTGGTATATCCTTAATCAAATTTATGGTTTGTTTTGGAGTGTTTTCAAAAGTTTATACAAGCGTATCTATTTTACTCTTAAAGAAGGATGCAATTTCATTACAGCAAGTTTCAGGTAATATTTGAATATCAGATGTAGGGTAATTAATTAATTTACTAACAGTGTCAAATAAAACTTTTGGATTATGAGTGAATCTTTTTATTTTGGAATCATAATATTCTTTCTTGGTCTTATCTCCTGGCTTAAACTGGGAGCCGCTTGTTGATGAGATTGATAGAATCTTTTTGCTCATTGCCCAGCCTTATGTAGAAGCTCCTTGGTCTGAGTCCAGAGTTGGTGAATCTCATCAGCGGTAGCTTGGGCAGCCGGTGATGTACCAGTCAATGGTATGGGAAGTGGTAGAAGTGGCTGACGGCCATACACAATCTGAAATGGTGTGGATCCTGTGGCGGATGCCAGATGCAAATTCAAGACGAACTCAGCCCAGGGTAGTAACTCTGCCCAATCATTCTGCCTAGAGTTGACATAGGCGCGGATGAACTGCTTAAGGATTCTGTTCATTTTCTTCGTTTGTCCATTAGATTGGGGGTGATATGCAGAAGTCAAATCCAGAGAAATATCGAACTTTCAACACAGTGCCCTCCAGAACTTGGCGGTGAACTGGACTCCTCTGTCTGATACAATGTGTTTTGGCATCCCATATAAGCGAAAAATATGCCACACAAATAGTTTGGCTAGTTCTGGGGCAGATGGCAGTACAGGTAGAGCAATGAAGTATGCCATTTTCGAGAACTGGTCCACGGTAACCCATATCATATTGTTCCCACTAGAAGGTGGTAGATCGACCACGAAGTCGGTTGCAATATACGTTCAAGGTTCATCAGAAATGGGCAATGGTTGGAGCAGACCCCAGGGATGACCGGCAGGAGGCTTTTGCCTGGTGCAGGAGGTGCAGGATTCCACATATGCTTGCACATCTTTTCTCATAGATGGCCACCAATAGTATCGCTGTAGGGTAGCAAGGGCACAGGCTGCTAACTTAGAGTTGTGAGCCCAATTCAATAGTTTCTTCCTTAGAGACAGAGGAACCACCGTTTTACCTGTGGGAGCTGAATGGGTAGCAGCCAGCATTATCTTCTCAGGGTCAATGATGTGACGTGGTTCGTCTGGGACATCATCAGGAATAAAGGACCGAGAGAGAGCATCTGCCTGAACATTCTTCTCAGCAGGACAATATTTGAGCAGGAAGTTGAACCTGTTAAAACACAGTGACCATCTAGCTTGGTGATGATTAAGCCTCTGAGCATGGCAAAGATATTCCAGGTCCTTGTGGTCAGTGAACCCGGTTATCTGATGTTGGGCACCTTCTAACCAGGGGTGCCACTCTTTGAACGCAAGCTTGATGGCAAGCAGTTCTTTATTGCCGATGCCATAATTCCTCTCTGCTAGTGAGAAGCGTCTCGAGAAGAACGAACAGGGATGTAAAACGGGTGTATCACTGTGCTGGCAAAGTACAGCCCCAATGCCGACATCTGAGGCATCCACCTCGACAATGAACGGCTTGTGAGGATCAGGGTTGCGTAAGCAGAGTTTCTGGAGGAAGGCTTTTTTGAGCACTTGGAATGCAGAGATGGCCTCAGGAGACCAGTGTGAAGGGTTAGTCCATTTTTTAGTCATAGCAGTGAGAGGAGCATTCAAGGTTGAGTAGTCCTTGATAAAGGTGTGATAATAATTTGTAAAGCCAAGGAAGTGGTGTAGAGTCTTGATACCGGTGGGTTGCAGCCAGTATTGTATGCTTTTTGCCTTCTGGGGGTCCATCTGAAAACCCTTACTGGACACGATATACCCAAGGAATGGAACAGACTCTTGATGAAAAGCACACTTTTTAAGCTTAGCATACAGGCGGTTATCCCGAAGCCACTGTAAGACAGTAATGACATCAGTTTGTTGGGTTTGCACATCATGGGAAAAGATGAGGTTGTCATCTAGGTAAACGACCACACACTGGTACAGTAGATCATGCAAAATGTCATTCATCATATTTTGAAATACAGCCAGGGCATTACAGTGGCCAAAAGGCATTACCAAATATTCGAAGTGGCCATCGCGAGTATTAAAGGCTGTTTTCCACTCATTCCCTTGACGGATATGAATGAGATTGTAGACGCCTTTTAGATCCAATTTTGTGAAAATCTTCGCCCCCTGGAGCCAATCAAATAGTTCTGAAATTAACGGTAAGGGATACCAGGCTTTGATGGTGATCTCATTCAGACCTCTGTAGTCAATGCAAGGGTGAAGGGATCCAACCTTCTTGCCAACGAAAAAGAATCCGGCTCCTGCCGGAGATTTGGAGGGTCTAATAAACCCTTTCTGCAGATTTTCTTGGATATAAGCCGACATGGCCTCAGTTTCCTCTGGGTGGCTCGGAATCGGGCTTTAAATTGATTGCACAGTCAAAGGGTCTATGCGATAGAAGTACATCTGCAGCTTGCTTTGAGAATACGTCTTGAAAGGAAGCTTACTGTGGTGGTAGACCAGGAGGAGCGGAAGTAGTAGCCATACATGGCAGTGGAGTTATTTTTTTTTAGACATCTATCATGGCAGTCAGGGCCCCATTGCGATAGCTCCATAGATGATCAATTAAATTGAGGAGAGTGATCTTGTAGCCAAGGTATGCCAAGCACTATGGGGTGGATGGCCTTTTCGAGAACCAGGAACGTGATGGTCTTTGGATGCAAGGATCCCATGTGGAGGCAAATAGGCTGTGTGGTGAGCGAAACCTCTCCAGGCAAGGGCTCGCCGTGAATAGATGAGAGGAGCAGCAGTGTGGGTACTGGCTCAGTAGGAAGTCATAGGTGTTCTACCAATCTTTTAAGAATAAAGTTCCCACTTGCACCCAAGTCGACCAGGGCTTGATTGGCAAATTCGAGAGGGCCAGAGATGATGGAGACAGGAAGAGTCAGTGGAGGAGAAGGAGCAGTTAGACCTAGGAAGAGTCTTCAGGACTAGGTGCAGCCTGGACCGGAGTGGATGGCAGATTCCGTGAACGGATACCACTGGATACATGCTTCTTCAGAGGTTTTACCTCAATCGAGCATTCACATATACAGTGGTCAGTACGCCCAGCAAGGTCCATCAGTGAGCTTAAGTGTCAGGTAACTCCCGGGCGGCAAGTTCATCTTTTATGCGGGAATTGAGACCTCGTAGAAATATAGCTATTAGGCAACCTGAATCCCATAGCAGTTCGGAAGACAGGGTCTTGAATTCAATCACGTAGTCTGGGAGTGGCTTGGTTCCCTGTTGTAGGTCCAGGAGTGCTGAACCGGCAATGGACTGGCGAGCGGGGTCATCAAAAACGGACTTAAAGAGAGCCAGAAACCCAGGCAAGTTGTTTAGGATTGGGTCATTGCGTTCCCAAAAGGGTGAAACCCAGGCCAGGGCTTTCCCATCCAACAGGGACAAAATGTACATAATCTTGGTAGTAGCAGTAGGAAAGTAAGCTGGTTGTAAAGGGAAGTGCATACAGCATTGATTGAGGAAGCCCCTACACAACCAGGAGTCTCCTGTGAAACGTGTGGGGGCTGGTAGAGAAACTGTAGTTCACCTGGTAACCACCGGGGGCAATTCATTCTCGCTGGAAGTAGAAGAATCCTTCAGTCTGGAATGCAGCTGGTTAAAGGCGGTAGCCAATGTATCGAGAGACCTCTGTTGCTCGGTGATCCATTGGGCCAGGCCAGGAATGGCCTGCAAGGCTGAGAGCTGAGCCGGGTCCATGCAGTTATCAATATGTTACGTTCTGTGTGTCTTTGAACTAATAGTGGGCCCTTGGGTCGTGGCGAGGGAAGACTCCGCCCTCAGGGAGGAGCCCTGAGGGTATTCATCACAATAGGCGAGGTCTCAGCAGTGATAGTCAACAGAGGAAACAACTTTATTATACAGCCAATGGTGATCCGAGGAGCGAATCAATAGCATCAGCCATAGAGTATGACCTGTAAGCTGATCAGTCCGATAGTAATCTGCAATGCAGAGTAGTCCGGTGAATACCTTCTCTAGGCGTAGCTTGTGCTGGCAACTCTGGCTATGGCTCTCATATTACCTATCAGTACATACCTATCTTATAAAATACAAACAAAAATGAAACTCACATTATTAAAAGCGGACATGACTTCTTAAAATCATTCAAAAGCCAATGTCGGATCAAGCAACCCATTATATATCACCTGAAAGTAGATTGACAAAGCTCTCAGCCAATGAAAAATCTACAGAATGGCTCAGCAATCAACTCTCAGCTTACAAAACCAGCGCCAAATTTAAAACACATCAACTACAAACAAACCAATATATTTCTTTATTAAATCCAGCTGAGAGTAGATTGGCTGAGCCATTCTGTAGATGATTTATTGGCTGAGAGCTTTGCCAGTCAATTTTTTTATTTATTTATTTATTTATCTGTTGATTTTGTATATCGTCGTTCGGTAGGACCATCATAATGGTTCACAATATGATAAATTAATACAATAAATAGTGAACATAAAATACAATTATTAGTTGTAATAATAAAATAGAAAGAAAAGCAATAATACGATATAGTAACATTGTTATTAATAATAGGTAGTAAAAGTAAATAATAGGGAAGACAGTAATAAAATAATTAAAATAATTAAACACATCATAAAAGGATAAAAAATAGATTAAGACAAGCTCAATAAAGTGATATATAGTGGACTGCTTGATCTGCTGGCTTTTGAATGATTTTTAAGACATCATGTCCGCTTTGAATAATGTAGGTTTTGTTTGTTAGTATTTTATGAAATAGGTAATACATTTCTGATTACTTTATGTCCTCTTTTTAGTTACGAACATCATTTTGAACCCTGAGGCAGTCACGATGTACCAAAACATTGCGATGTCAGGTCAGGTCAGAATCCACACTACTGACAAAATTGGAAGAACCAAATGTAACCTTCTCATTTTGATAAAGTATTAGTGATGGTTTTCAGTTTAAGTTTATAAATGAATGATCCATTTCTAGTATTGATAGAAATGTTACAAAATGTTTTGAGTGGAAAATTCTTTTGAGTTTTAAATGCTTCGATGTTGTGTGCTTGTCTAAAGCCCATTGCGGGCAAAAGGCAGCAGATTTCTTCTCAAGCACTTCATTTGTCTGGTGCCACTTGTAAGCATTTCTATAGAGATTGTACCTATTGTGACATATGTTGCGTGTGGGCTTGGCTCTCAGAAAGCTATGAGTAAGCTAAATTGCAATTAAAATATAGTAAACCTCTTATACCAAAGCAGCACGCAAACAGTAATAACCCTACCTATAAAAAGGCAACACTGCAAATATTACACCAGGCCCTAAAACACAGATGCACATCCTATTAGGAAAACAGAACAAGCCATGCTGCACAGATACCTTACCCTAGTAGAATACCCCAACTCGGTCACACTTGCAGAACACAAACAGACCTTTATCAAATGCCGAATAAAGCATAAATAGAAAAATGCAGATAAAAAAAAATGAACTGGAAACTGCAACAAACCAGTGCAAACCAGTGCCACAATGGAAAACAGCCTGCGTGGCTGTTTCTAACCAGTCACAACTGAAACCCCATTTTAAACTTCATTGAACTTTGCATATCCACAGTTAAAAAGTGGCTATCCCACAACAAACGCAGGGCAGGATTCATCATTCTTTGCGGAATGATGAATCCCGCAAAAAAGGGGGCGGGGAAAAGGGGGGGCGGGCCTGCGAAAGGCCGCAGCCGTTCACACCGCGGTGGTGCGATTTCGCCGGCCGCAGCAGCCTTTCACATAAATAGCACCATCGTAAAAGGTGGTGCTATTCGCCATGTTACTGCCGGCGAGAATGTTCCTCACATTATCGCTGGCAGTGGTGCCGCAGCCAACACTTCCCCCTCCCCTCCCCGACTCCTCCCCTCCCAGTCATTTACATCCTATTGCATGCGATAAACCTTTACAAAATAATCCCCTTAGGCCTGGATTTATCAAAATGCAGTAAATATCGCATGCGATAGGAAAAGGGGTGTATTTTATGGTAATAGCCTGTTTATCACAAAGTGCATTTCGCATAGGTATTATTGCAGACTGCGATAACTTTTTCACACTTTGTGGTAAGTACCACAGTTGTTGCAATTCCTACCTACAACCACGTGGGGGGTGGGGGGGGAGAGAGAGAATGAGAACCTAGCTATAAGGCCCTTATAGTACGTAGGTATTTATACCTCTATATGAGGTCCACCTAGAACCTCGAGGTGAGGTTTAGGTAGTAGTGAAGGGGTTAGGGGCCACTTTGACATTCAGAGTGAGATGTATGAACAGAACAGTACACTCTTGTGAAGATTTGATGACCTTCGGAGTGAGGAAACTCACACAAAGATGAGATTTGTACAATGTTCTCTCAGCCTAGCTTGATAAATGACCCCCTTAGTCTAAATCTAATAAAAACTGAAATAATGATTCTAGGACACTCACAATTTGAAAATATTCCTAACTCCATTTTCCTTGATAACACATCCATTAATATCTCCAAACAAGTTTGTAATCTTGGTATTATATTAGATCCAAAACGCAATCTGTCTACTCATATTAAATCCATTGTCATAATCCTCATTCTACAAACTTCGATTACTTAAACATATCAAGCCACTACTTGATCTCAGCCTTTTCCATACAGTACTTCAATCTCTAATACTTACTGGGTTAGACTTCTGTAATTCTCTTTGCCTAGGTCTACCTCAATCTGCTATATGCCCACTTCAGCTTGTACAAAACGCTTCTGCAAAGCTACTCTATAACCGTAGACCACATGATCATATAACTCCGATCCTCTTTCAACTACACTGGTTACCAATAGGGATGTGCATTCGTTTGCAACAAAATAGGAAATAGAGACGATATTTCCTATTTTGTTGCGTTTCGGGGGGGGGGGGGCGACAAAATGATAAGAAAAGCCACGAATTTCGTGTGGTTTTCTTATCGTATTTCGGGGGGGAGAAAAGGCACATAAAAAAAAAAAACTCAAACCCACCCAACCCTTCAAATTTAATTAATTGCAACCCCCCACCCTCCCGACCCCCCCAAGACTTGATAGCTCCCCCCCCAAGACTTACCAAAAGTCCCTGGTGGTCCAGCGGGGTCCCGGGAGCGATCTCCCCCTCTCGGGCCATCGGCTGCCACTAATCAAAATGGCGCCGATGGCTCTTTGCCCTTACCGTATGACAGGGGCTATCGGTGCCATTGACCGGCCCCTGTCATATGGAAGGAGCAATGGATGGTCCACACCATTTTTTTAAGATGGCGCCGGCCGTCCATTGCTCCTACCATGTGACAGAGGCCGGCCAATGGCACCGATAGCCCCTGTCACACGGTAAGGGCAAAGGGCCATCGGTGCCATTTTGATTAGTGGCAGCCGATGGCCCGAGAGGGGGGAGATCATTCCTGGGACCCCGCTGGACCACAAGGGACTTTCAGTAAGTCTTGGGGGGGGGGTTGGGCAAGTCTTGGGGGGTCGGGAGGGTGGGGGGTTGCAATTAATTACATTTGAAGGGTTGGGGTGGGTTTGGGCTTTCTGTTGTTTTTTTATAGCTCCCCCATGGTAAGGGTTGGGGCGGGTTTCATGCTTTGGTTTGCGGTCAGACGAAATAAAATTGGCCCGAACCACAGGAAAATGAAATTTCCTGCAGCGGGCCGATAACAGCTCTAGTTACCAATCAAATGGCGTATTCAATATAAAGCCCTCACCATAATACACAATCTTATCTGTAATAACAATAACTTCTGGTTATCTGCTACCCTTCACTTATACACTCCCTGCAGAAATCTTAGATCAAAAATCAATTTCTCCTACAGGTTCCATCCCCCAAATTAACCAGGCTGACTATGACATGCGAGTGCACTTTTTCCATTGCAGGCTCATCGTTATGGAATGCTTTACCTTTTGATCTCAGATTATTATCCAATAACAAAGACTTCAAAAAAGCATTAAAACACCACCTTTTCAAACTAGTTTTCCCAGATCTCTGCGAATTACCTTGTCCATAAGTTTAGCTCAGTTATTTTATATTATTTTTGTTTTGTTATTTTATATTATTTTAAAGTTATATATTGTAGTATTATTTTGTTATTTTATAATTAGGGTATATTATTTATCTTACATTCATTTACTAAATATGTATGTTTTTATTTGTAACCCACCCCGAACATCGGAGGGCACAGGAAATAAATACTTTAAAATAAATAAATAAATAAATAAATAAATAGATAGATAAGAGACAAGCAGGCTATTTTTTTTATCCTTATTAGTTTTAATTATTGGGCGTTATTTAATCTGTCTGCTGTTTCAAAATATTTTATTGATGTTTGGGAAATGTTTCAAAAAAAGGTGGAATATAAATGAATATAATTATTAGATATTCCATTTGTCAGCTTTTTTGAAATATTCTTTTTATTAGCACGGTTTATTATTATGATTATTTTATCTTTCTTGATTTTATTGTTTGATATTTTATGAAAAAGCCAGTTACTTGATAAAATCTGCTTTTATGCGCATAAATGATTGTTATAGAATCGACTGGGGTTCTGTTCATGTAAAGCGTGTGCCGAAATCCAATTTCATGCGTATTTTTATGCAAACTGAGTAGGGGCACCGGAGAGCGGGGGGGGGGGGGTGGGGTGGGGGGGGGGGGGGGAGAAGGGGGTTGGGGCAGAGTCAGCACTGACATGCATATGTACTGACTTTCAGGCGCCTCAGTGGACATGCACAAAGAGAAGGCATAACTTTATATAAGTGAATCTTTGCCTTTCTGCCACTTATCCGTGCATTTTGAAAATGAACTTAATTGGTACTGAAAATTCTCAGTAAAGTCGGCTTGTGCATTATAAATGCCAACTTTACCGCTATGCACGGAGTTATAAAATTACCTTCCCTGTGTTCTTTCTCTTGGTGTGTTGCCCAATGTGTTGCCCTGACAGTCATGTTTGTTAGATGAGTTGTGTTTTGCCAAGAGAGAGAAAAAAAGGCTCCATTTATTGCGTATGACTATGAATGGATTTTCTATGTCATGCACAGACCTTTTATTCAGGACACTTTGCAAGAAAGCCAGCTGCAGCATGTCCAACCTTTTTACTGCCCTCAAAACATGTGTAACAACAAGTCAAAGAAAAAGGTTGCTACAAAAAATGCTGAAAAAAACACCGTGTTCAGAAGCAGAATGGCAAATCGGGGGGGGGGGGGGGGGGGGGGTTGGGGGGGTGGGAGGAACACTCCCCCCCCCCAAATAGAAAAGCTATGAGGTTCCTGTGCTGAGTGTGGGTGCACTAGAGCAGGGCAGGGATGGATAATGCAGTGACTCAGGCCTCCAGGGAAGTGTGTACAGAACCCATAAGACAGCCCAGAGCTTTCCTGCTGCTGCCACCGCCCAGAAAAATATTAATTATTATCAGTTTTGGATTTTTTTTTTTAGCCCTGCAACTGTGAGGATCAAGAGCTCTTGGAAAAGCCAGAAGAAGGATCTGACTTTCTAATGTATTTTTTATAGCTCTCCATGGCCCGAAGCACTATGAATAAGTATATATTTTGCTTTGATCACTTTCTCTGAGCCCTTGTACTGCCTACATAACTTAAGTCAGAAGAGCAATGATTGGCCTCCCAGGGGAGATGGTGGAAATAAGGACAGTAACAGAATGCAAGGAAGTCTCGTAAAAGCACAGAGGATCCTTAGTTGCAAAGAAGTGAAGGAAATGCCAGAGCCCAACTGGAGTCTATGGCGTTGCATCAGG
Source organism: Rhinatrema bivittatum (assembly GCF_901001135.1). NCBI lineage: Eukaryota > Metazoa > Chordata > Amphibia > Gymnophiona > Rhinatrematidae > Rhinatrema > Rhinatrema bivittatum. Next base: position 289,500,955 of record NC_042617.1, on the reverse strand, counting down.
AAGTAAATTGGGCAGGCTAGATCGGCCTTACAGTTCTTATCTGTTGCCACAATTGTGATTCTATGAATTCCTTCTTAAGGAACCTTAAATCAGAAATGTGATATTATTTTTCCTGGAAAAAAGAATCTGCTTTCTTGATTTGGCTGTCATCCTGGTATCTGAAAAAAACAAGAAGTACTGTAGTGTAATGGCTGAACATGCTGAGTGGGTGAGTGTGTGCGTGTAGGGTGTGGAGGGGGAACCGTGCTGCTGTGACTCGGAGCTTGTAAGAGACACTCTGGTTGCAGATGTAAAGCTTTCTCCAGTAAGAGGCACTGTTTCTAGACCCCCTAAGCCCCCACTTCCTCTCCCTTTCCTAAGAATGTTAGGCTGGGCAAAATGATCCTTGAGGTTGGCGTAGCCTAGTGGTAAGATCAGAAAGCTGTGATGCTGGCAAACCCAGGTTCCAATCCCACTCCTGGCACCAACGTGTTAAGTGAAAGCCGGTCATGAGAGCACAGAGAGTCATACCTGTAGACCCAGGTTTCAGTTCCATTTCCTTCACCTCCTGGAGTAAGTTGCTTTAAGTACCTGAGCTCTAACTTATGGGCTCATTTACTAAAGCGATCGCGCGCGAAAAGGGACTTTTCGCGCGCGATCACTAAATGAGGGCGGCGTCAAGACAGGAAGAGGAGGAGTCGGGGCGGACGCCGCGAAAACGGCGCTGACGGCGAAACGGCAAGCTTCCGTATCGCTGCCTATTTCGCGCCGAATAACTACACCTTTTATGGTGTAGTTATTCGGCGCGATGCTGGCAGCGATCTCACCGTGGAGGTGCGATCGCTGCCAGCTATCACAGGACCGCCCCCCTGTGCCACGGGATTCAGAGAGCCCAGCGGTGTTAGTAAATCCAGGCCTTAAACTCTAAACTGTTGGTCTCAGGGACATTGTAACCATATGGTAAATCTTGCACAGAACAGTGTATGCAGGCAAGGCGATAGGTTTACTAAATATTACCCAAAGTATAGTTTACACCCCAAATCTTTTGTACAGCGTCATCAAAGCAGCACAACCCTGTTTTTCAATGGCATCGTTGCTAATGCGTGTGGAGAAGCAAACCACAGCGTCATCAGAAGTGCCACAGATTGTTCCATTGAAAGAACTTAACGATTCAGCTTCCAGCATGGAGGGATTTGCAAAACATGCCTGTGGAACATGCCAGGATGATGCAGTACCCAAGCTTTTGGGAGTGCACTAGCCTCTTCTTCAGATGCCTTTGTTCAGATGGAAAGGTAGGCCTTGTAAACAGCGACTGTGCTTTCTGTCATTCTGCCACAGGACTGGAAAGGACAGACTTTGCCTTCTGAAGAGCGTGTCACAAGCCTTTCTGCACTGAACAGCCTGCTGCAAGGGGAAGCACAGGAAGCCATCAGAGAGGTAGGGAGGCTGTCGAGGCAGGTGGTAACACTCATTCCGAGAGGCATTAACCTGAGGGATGCTTGAGATCCCAGGGATGGGAAGCCACTCAAATGTTTTAAACCCTGCTTTGTAATTGTCCTACAGTGCTAGAGAGTTCTGAAGGGGCACATTATCTTTTCCAGCTGCAAGATTTTATTGTGGGATTGGTAAAGGGATACAGGGCTGTTCCACCTCAAAATATCGAATTCACTTTTTGTTTCAGTTTGGTAGTTTGTGCTCTACCTGTTCTGTGGTGGAGCAGTGCGTGGGTGTGAGGAAAACAGAGAAACATGACGGCAGAAAAAGACAGTATGGCCTGTCCATTATGCCCATCCATCCAATTAATTTAGCATTATAATTCTCATCACTTCCTTAGAGATCCCCTGCTTACTTGAATTCAGATACTGTGTTTGTCTCCACCACTTCCACTGGGAGGCTGTTCCACACATCCACCACCCTCTATGTAAAGAATTATTTCCTAAGATTACTCCTGAATCTACCCCCTTTCACTCTCATCTCATGACCCCCTCGTCTAGAGCCTCCTTTCCATTGAAAAAGCTCACCTCCTGTGCATGGAAACCTGAGAGATATTTCAATGTCTCTTTCATATCTCCCCTATCTCACCTTTCCTCTAGGGTGTACATGTTTAGATCTATAAATCCTTCCTCATATGCTTTAGAATGAAGTCCACTGACCATTTTAGTGGTCACTCTCTGGACCGACTCCACCCTGTTTATAACCTTCTGAAGCTGCGGTCTCTAGAACTGTACCCAGTATTCCAAGTGAGGTTTCACCCAGGGATCTATATAGGGGGCAATACCATCTCCTTTTTCCTGCTGACCATTCCTCTCCCTGTGCAGCCAAGTATCTTTCTGGCTTTTACTGTCCCTTTATCCACCTGTTTGGCCACCTTAAGATCATCAGATACAATTACCCCCAGATCCCACTCTTCCTTTGTACTTAGAAGAAGTTCACCTCCAATATTGTTCCTTTCCCTTGGGATTTTGCATCCTAAAAGCATTACTCTGCACTTTTTGGCATTAAATCTTAGCTGCCAGACCTTAGACCATTCCTCGAGCTTCACTAGATCCCTCCTCATGTTTTCCACTCCTGCCTAGCTGCCCACCCTGTTACAGATTTTGCTTTAATCGGCAAAAAAAAAAACAAAAAACCTTTCCCGACACTCCTTCCGTTATGTTGCTCATAAAAAATGTTGAAAAGAACCGGGCCAAAGACCGATCCCCGAGGCACACCACTAGTAACTACCCCCTCCTCAGAGAAAACTCTATTTACCACTGCCCTGTGTCGCCTCCCGCTCAGCCAGTTTCTAATCCAGTCCGTCACTACTTCTGCCCCGATTTACTTGTTCTCTGGTGCAGTTGTGTGTATAAGAGAAGCTCGTACTGCTACTGTCTGTGCTGTACCTGGGCTATGGTGGGGCAGTGCATATGAGGGGAGTTTTCACTTCTGTTGCCTGTGATTTGCCTGTTCTGTGGTAGAGCTGTGTATATAAGTGGAGCTTGCACTGCTGCCGCCTGTGCTGTACCTGTCTTGTGGTGCAGCAGTGTGTGAGAGGGAGGCTTGAGGTGCGACTGCCCATGCTGTGACAGTGCATGGGAGGGAAGCTTGTCCTGCTGATGCCAAGACTTTTGCCTCTGTCATAGATTAATGTAAGCATTTCAGTTTCCATTTCAGTCAACATAACATCTTCTGAGCAGCACTACTGAAATTATATTTTTTTTGAAAGAGTATTGCATCCCTCTCTCTGAATTTTCAGCTCAGTGATAGGGAATATTCAGAAAGCAACACATTTTTCTTCACTTCTTTGAGACAGTAGCTGTCTTGCATCATTTTCTCATTAACAAGTTTGAGGGTGCAAAAGAAACACTCAAAATACCACCTGGCTGGTAATTTCCATGTGACTCATAGTCCCACAGCTGCAAACAAGAGAATTAATGCTGATGTACATTTCTCAGGTCTCAGGTGCTAATTTATACACTGAGAAAAATATGCTGCATTTGGTTCTCAGTTTACTCCACATATGATGTAGCGACTGACTTTGAAATATACATGTGTCCAGATAAAGACCTTGTGGTCCACTTTTTCTGTTCAGTAGCACCTGCCTACTGTATAGTCACAAACTCTACTCGGTCTTTTTTTTTGTTTCTCAGCCCTTCCCCTGCCCTGAAGGTCCCTTTAAGTTTGCACATACATGCTTGAATTCTGCCATGTTTTTAGCTCGCATCACTTCTGCTGGAAGTCAGTTCCAGGTATCTACCACCTTCTAACTGCATACAAAATCCATTTTCTCCAAGTCTCGAGATAAAGATCTCTGAAAGATAAGCAAACTGAGGCTAGCAATGTTAGAAATGAGAGGGTCTTCATCGCAATACATGAAATCAGTGATTGGAGGAATGAGGGAGACTCCATTACGTGTATGAGGCCAGTAATGAGAGAAATTAGGGATGTGTATTTGTGTGAAATGAATGGGTAAAATATGACAAATAAGTCCACTTTCAGTTCATTTAATTATTTCTGAAATGAATAGATGGTGCAAATGTTTCATTTGCTTGGTGACACTATAGGGCAAGAAAACTGTACTTTCTTTCTCTGCAAACCAAGGTACAAGGAAGAAGAAAAACCAATAAAGGTTAAGCATGTTTTCAACCAGCCTATCCCAGTTCATGTCCTAATTTTTTTTTAATGTCAAACTGAAAGCAAAGTGTACCTGTTTTGTTCAGTCATTTGTCTGTTGGATTTCAGAGAGAGAGATTCTTATTCTGAAGCTTTTTTCTCATAGTGAGAGAAAATGTTTAGGAAAACAGGAAATAATGGTAGGCTTTCACTGTGTCAGAGGAAACATTGTAATCTCCGTGTTGACTTTTACAGGGTTACTTTACCACTCAGTAAGGGTAAGAGTGTGTTTTGTCTGTAGCAGGGAGAGATCTGTGTTTCATAGCAGTGGCATACAGCTGCAGCGACTCTTTACTGGCAGCCATGAGCAGCAGCTTTTTCTTTGACGTTCTGTATGTGGAAAAAGGAATCAGTGTTGTGTACAGTATGTTTGTGACTCTTCCACAAACTGTCACTTTATAATTTAAAGGTGTATTTACTAAGACGCAATAAGGTGATATTGTGCATTAAATTAGGTTAAATTAACCTAATGCATGCAAAGCAGCTCATCAGTAATTAATCCCATACATATACAATAACACAACTAACTTAGAAAAAAGTAAGCCCTTTCTTTATGTTGCATTTCGAGAAAGTGTAAATAAAAAACAACAAGAGGGCATTGGGATACTGACACGCATCCCGATGCCCCTGTGCTGTTTCTTAAAGGGTCCTAAACTTCCCCCACATGCAATGTGCTTAAATCCCCCCTTGGGGTGTATTGTGATGCCCCATCCGCCCCTACCAACTTCTGAAGCGGTGGCGACCCCAAAAAGTGTGAAATAAAAGATAAATGTTTGTGTGCGACACCCTGCCATCCTAACCTAATCCCTCCCCTGTTAACAAAATTCTTCCCTGCCCAATTAAATCCGCCCCTTTCAAGTACCCCCAACTCTATCCCCCTTGCCAAAAATCATCATCCTTGAGGTCTGGTGTGGATCCCATCCCACCCTCCAAACAACCCCTGGCCAGTAATTCAGAGTATCAGATTTGTGTTCACTGGGGGCCTGGTCGACCCCGTTTTGCAAAATGGCATCGACCTAACTTTTCCCCTATTACATGATGGGGCAAAAGTGCAGACTTTGGACACATAATACAAAGTCCAGTCCCTGGGGCAAAGTCTGATCCATGCCATTTTCCAAAATGGTGTTGACCGGACCCCTACTGAACACCAGTGATGATACTTTGAGGTACGATGGGGAGGGGTTTGGAGTGGGGGTCTGGAGGTTCACTCTACTTCGACCCATCTGCTGTTGTGTAGGAGGTGGATCCTTGGGCTGAGGTGGGGTTGACGCAACCCATAGGCAAGGGCCTACGGGTCCCCACTGTCAGCAGGTGGAGTGGAATGAAGCTGGAGGCCTCTGGAGTTTCACCTATACCAGCCCACGTTCCCCTCGGGTTGAGCCTTCGGGTGCCGGGGCCGGCAGGACTTAGGTGGGCCTCAAGGTTAAGTACTGGTAGGAGGTAGTTCAGCCCAGAGACAGCAGCCAGCAGGTGGCGTGTCCTATCCCGGACGGGACAAGGAACAGAAACTCAAGCACCAAGGGACAAGAAGGAACTGAAGGTGCCTGAGCAAAGGAAAGCTGAAGCCTTAATAGTCCATGTCTAGAGGATAGGGACAGAGGCATCACTGTCAAGCTTGAATGGAAGCTGGCGGCACTTGGAAGGTGTAGCAAGCAATGTGGAACTCTGGACTCAAGAAAGTCTGAAGCGAAGTTGTTTGTAGCAATGGTCAAGGCACAGAGAAAGCAGGCGTGTTCAGATGTAGCAATGGTCAAGGCACGGAGAAGGCAGGCGTGGTCAGACGTAGCAATGGTCACGGCATGAAGAAGGCAGGCATGGTCAAATGTAGCGATGGTCAAAGCATGGAGAAGGCAAGCGAGGTCAGGCGTAGCAGAGTCAGGCTTGGAGAAGACAGGCGAGATCAGGTGTAGCAGAGGTCGGAACCAGGTAGTCGATCCAGCAGACGAAGACAAGACAAACACAGGAACCAGGAACTGAAGACACAGGAACACGATCAGGAGACATGAAGAAGCAACAAGCATTCAGGACCTGAATCAGGAAACAGAGGAGACCTGGTTGCAAAGGCAACGCTGAGGAGCGCTGCCTGAGCTTTTATGTGTTGAGGGAACTGACGTCAACATCCAGGTCCTCGGTCAGGTTCCCGCTGCAGGCCCTTCAAAGGTTTCACTGGTGCGCGCGCGCCTAGGGAAGTGCGCGATGCTGCTTACGGCGTCTCTCCGCAAACCCCGCAGAGAGGCCCGATGAATGGAGGCATCCTGGCTGAGGTCCTGGGAAGCGGAGCAAGGCCAGAGGTGCTGGTGGAAGTCCAAGGTCGGGACTGGCGGCCCACCGCCGCCAGCGACGAGGAGCTGGAGCCTGAAGCTTGTGTAGAGAGGTGAGAGGGCTGCACCGTGGGGCTGCTGCGGGCAGCGAGCATAACATCTGCATCGGTTCTTCCACCTCTTGACTCGGGGTGGTGTTAGGATTGGGAGAAGGCATACACCGAATTCAGGGTGCACCCAGTGCCATCCTTTAGGAAGCTCTAGCCTCTAGAGAACGTTCTTGAAGGCGACGATCGATACATCCGGCAAGGTCAATCAGAAAATCCAGGGATTCAGGAAGTTCCCGGGCCGCAAGTTCGTCTTTAATATGTGGGCTTAGGCCTTCAAGGAAGATAGCATGCAGACAGTCCGAATTCCAGTGAAGTTCAGACGAAAGGGTCCTGAACTCAATGATGTAGTCGGTCAAAGACCTGGAGCCTTGTTGGAGATGGAGAAGAGAAGATCCGGATATGGTTCTCCGACCTGGATCGTCGAATACAGAGTGAAAAAGGGCAAGAGAGCCTGGCAGATCACGAAGAACTGGGTCAGCTCGCTCCCAGAGAGGTGACGCCCGGGCCAAGGCCTTACAGTCCAAGAGTGAAAGGATGTACATCGTTTTGGCGATCACATCTGGAAAATATGCGGGTTGTAGGCAAAAGTGCATATTACACTGATTCAAGAAACCCCTGCATATAAGAGGGTCTCCTGAGAAATGTGGGGGCGCTGGCAAGGGCACCGTAAGCCATAGGAGCGGCGTGTGAGGAGCAGGATTAGGTTGGTAGATGTCGAGTCAGAGTCCAACCGGGTACGCAGCCAGAGTTTCTAAGAACTTTTGTTGTTCAGAAATTCATTGTGCCAGGCCAGGGATGGCCTAGAGAGCCGATACCTCTGCTGGGTCCATGGACTTGGCAATCTGTTAGGATTTGTAGGTTAGTGGGCCTTTGGCCCAAGGTGAGAGGTGGTATCACCCACGGGGAGGAACCCCGTTGAGCCTCACCATCAGGAGGCGAGGTCAGAGCTATAGGAAACTCAGCCCAGTGAGCTGGAAGTGAGTAGGAGGCTGGGCCATGGGAGAAATGAGCCAGATAGGATCCCCCTGGTGGTGGAGTGTTGAACAGGCCCCAAGGGGTGGGGAGTGCAGACAGGGAAAGGAGGAGTGCTAATGAGAGCGACCCGGGGTGGAGCCACCGAGAGAGAGTCTGCACAGGAGGGATGACATATGTTACCCGAGACACGGGAACCCAAGGGGTCTCTGGCAGTGCAAGGGAACACTACCCCGAGGAGCGGGGAAGTGTGGTACAGTCTTGACGAGTAGGCAGGATGCTACCCTGAGGAGCAGGGAGCAAGATGTAGTAGCAGGAACAAGGCGTAAGCCCGAGGAGCGGGAGAGCGCTGAGCAGATGAGCCAGAGGATCGGAGGCAGCTAGCCACTGCCGCGAGTCTTCCCAAAGGAGAGAGGGCAGTGAGGCACGAAGTGAGTAATAGCGGTCGCAGCCGTCTGCAACTGACGGTCATAACAAACAAGATGTGTTAAAAAAAAAAAAAAAGACAACCAACCAAACTGATTTGTAATCAATTAACTGAGCACATGAGTGGGAAGACACAGAGCCAACAGACACAGGTCTCCCTTTCACATAGCAAATGATGCTTCAAATTATTCAGTCTGCAGACAGAACAAATAATTCCATTCCAATTCCACTTCTCTTTCAGATGTTTTTGTTTCATTGAATTTCTGACTAGGTTTGAGTTTGTATAGGTTTTTCCTGGATCCTCCTGCTTAGTCACTTTCACTGTTCTGGATGTCAGCAAGCTCAGCTGAGGGGATGGTGTGTGTGTGTGGGCCTCTACGGTCATCAGTATAAACAAGAGAAGCCCAGGGACTAGAATCTGCCTGCCTAGCATCTTCAGGCTCTATTAATAATGCATAGGGCAGTGACATACATCAACAAGCAAGGAGAAATTAGCACTTTAAATGCGTATTACTACAGCCACTTTCTTTCTTTCTTGCAATGGGAGTCGAGCAGCTCCTCATGAAGAGTGTGCAGCATGTATGATGCATGCTCCTGAAACATGGAGGGATGCTTGCACTGCTGCTACCCAAGTTGTACCTAGTCTGGCTGAAAATTCCATGCTTTACGGGCCAGGCTAATCCAGTTCCAGCTTTACTCTGTTGCATGCATGGGCGAGTAGTTCTGCGCTCCTTAAGAAAAGAAGCAGTACATCTGGAAACCTCCAAATTATGACCTGCAGGCTTGATCTGGCCCGCAGAGCTCGGTTTTCTGGCCTGCCATACTTTTTTTTTTTTCAGTGGCTGGAGCCAGACTGCAGAAGAAGGGTTTTTTACCCCACCCTCACCTTCAGATGTGGTAGCAGCAGCAGCAGCTGCAGAAAGACTGGTAGGGTTTCCCAGGCCCCACCAATGGTATAAGAGCCATTGGACCATGGCCTTGGAAAGAGCTACTGATAGAGGAAGCCAGGTCCCACCAGGGGTAGAGGAGCCACTGGACTGCAGCCTCAGAAGGAGCTGCTGGCAGGGAGGCAAGGTGCTGAGGGGGAAGGGGGGATTAAATGGGGTTAATGGAAGAGAGGGGATAGATGAACATGAAGGGAGAGAGGAGAGGGGGAGGAAAAGGAAAGGGAGGGGAGAGAGTGTGTGAGAAAATGGTAAAGGTGAAAATAAGACAAAAGGGAGGTAAGGGAGAGGGGAGTGAGAGAGAGTGGTGAGTGGTGAGTGAGAAAGGAAGGGATGTGTGAAAGAGGGGAAGAGATGTGAGAGTGAAACAAAGGGAGGCAGAGAGAGTAGGATGTGCGTGTGTGTGAGAGAGGGTGAGGGGCAGGACTGGAAGGGGGGATGCAGTGATGGGGAGAGGAGGGAACAGAGGAGAGGGAAGGGAGTGTGCTGTATGTACATGCACAAGTACGCACACATATACCCCCAGATGCACCTTGGGGGAAGGGTTCCCAGGAGTCTGGCATAATTGTGAGCTTCCAAGAAATGTAGAAATATTATTACTAACAGTGTCCTCTTATAGACAGATGAATACCATCAATGTGACCAGTCATAATAGGCACTTCCGGCCTGTATTAAACCTTTGTTTTGCTTTATACTTAATCATCGGCCAGAAACTCTTTTGTTTTTTGTGATAAATTGCAACAAGAAAATACTTTCCTTAGTTTTTCTTGTGTAGTCAAGAAGGAACCCCGATATGGAGCCGTGTTTCGGAAACCTGCATCAAGGGGTGGTGATTCCTCTATTACCGCTGCAGTGCATAATTTGATGCCAAAACATTTCTACTAGAATGCAAAATGCAAGAAAAATTAAGATAAGTATTTTCTTGTTGCAATTTGTCATGAAAAAAACAAAAGAGTTTCTGGCCGATGATTAAGTATAATGCAAAACGAAGGTTTAATACATGCCGGAATTGCCTATTATGACTGAGCATGTCGATGGTATTCACTGTCTATAAGAGGATTGTTAATGATTGTTATTTTGTATCCTCACTATTTTGCATCGTTTTTGTTTGACAAAATATTATTACTAACATTCTTGATAACCCTGTCCCCTGCTTCCATCTTTCCTAGCATTTCAAATCAACAAACTCCCAGCATTTCAATTCAACATCATGTCCTTCCCCTCCCCATCCACAGTAAAATCCCCCTGACTCAGCCCTCTTGGTGATCTGAAATGTCTTATGAGGCGCTGTACCTGTTCAGTAGTGGGGCAGTGTGTTTGTGTGTGTGAGGAAAGCTTGTACTGATGCTTCATGTTTTGTACCTGTTCTGTGGTAGGGCAGTGTGTGTGTGAGGGAAGCTTGCACTGCTGCAGCCTGTGCTTTACCTGTTCTGTTGGGGGGCAGTGTGTGTTTGAGGGAAGCTTGCACTGCTGCTGCCTGTGCTGTACCTGTTCTGTGGTGGGGCAGTGTGTTTGTGTGTGTGAGGGAAGCTTGTACCGATGCTTCATGTTTTGTACCTGTTTTGTGGTGGGGCAGTGTATGTGTGAGGAAAGCTTTCACTTCTGCAGCTTGTGCTTTACCTGTTCTGTAATGGGGCAGTGTGTTTGAGGGAAGCTTGCACTGCTGCTGCTTGTGCTGTACCTGTTCTGTGGTGGGGCAGTGTGTGTGTGAGGGAAGCTTGCACTGCTGCTGCTTGTGCTGTACCTGTTCTGTGGTGGGGCAGTGTGTGTGTGAGGGAAGCTTGCACTGCTGCTGCTTGTGCTGTACCTGTTCTGTGGTCGGGCAGTGTGTGTGTATGTGTGTGTGTGTGTGTGTGTGTGTGTAAGGGAAGCTTGCACTGCTGCTGCCTATGCTGTACCTGTTCTGTAGTGGAAAAAACAAAAGCTAGACCGATGCCTTGGAAAGAATTTTATTAGACAATATTGAAAGTGCCCGACTCTGGCCAAAGTTTCGCCCTATTGCTGCATCGGGGCTCTACAATAAAATATAGTAAATTAGAATTAATAATAAAACAACCCAATATTTTTAATAACAACAAAAATTTTTGATGAATGAAATAAATCATATTAAACAGCTTCATATATATATAGCAAAAGAGATGGAGGAGAACAGGTAAGATGTAGAACAGGGAAGAATTATTCAACACTTCCTTTAATATTATCAACGTATGGAGACAAGGCTTTAGTACGATGTAAATGCGCAGCTAGTATCTACTAAAATAAAGATAAAAATTGTAAAAATTAATGGAAAATAATGAAAACTAATGAAAAATAAAAAACTAAGAAAAAATAAGAAAAATAAAAGAAACAAATTTACCTGGTATAGTATGTTAAAAAAGATTTAGAACATCCTGTAAAACTGTATAGTAAAATTTAAAAAAAATAAAATGATGATAACTTTTTTTTTTTAATTAAAAAAGAAAAATCAAAAATTAGGTTAAAATAATAATAAATGCTGTATGGATTACTCAGACATAAGTGGAAAGCAGTTATTTTACCTTGAGAATGGGTGTTACACAATCTCCGGTATAACCAAACGATTGAAATCTTTTTGTATTCACAAACAGGGTTCGCTTCATTGGTAATTTTTCAAAAGCAGAACTTCTGCCATTAAATGAAAAGATGAAAAGACAATAAATGCAGAATGAAAACTTGTATACCATTAAACATGCTGTATTGTTTAAAGTTTGCTTGGCTTTACAATACAAACTTATAAGGGATGCCGAAATGTATTCTTCAAAGATCTTTAAGTTAATTAGTTCAAAAGTAGTCCTGTGACTCTACACACAAGCATGATCAACAACACATCGTGCGAGTAATATTGAGTGTGTGTTTTTTTTTACCACCATACTTAGGAAGCAAGCAGAGAGCCATTTATAAGATTAAAGAGCCATTTATAAAATTAACCGCATCACAAACATCCATCTCGTAATGAGGTAGATTTTAAAAACATACGTGCGCGCGTATGTTTTGAAGATCTACCACCTAATATTACTCGCACGATGTGTTGTTGATTATGCTTGTGTGTAGAGTCACAGGACTACTTTTGAACTAATTAACTTAAAGATCTGTGCAGAATACATTTCGGCATCCCTTATAAGTTTGTATTGTAAAGCCACGTGAACTTTAAACAATACACTACAGCATGTTTAATGGTATACAAATTTTCATTCTGCATTTATTGTCTTTTCATCTTTTCATTTAATGGCAGAAGTTCTGCTTTTGAAAAAATACCAATGTAGCGAACCCTGTTTGTGGATACAAAAAGATTTCTATCGTTTGGTTACACAGGAGATTGTGTAACACCCATTCTCAAGGTAAAATAACTGCTTTCCACTTACGTCTGAGTAATCCATACAGCATTTATTATTATTTTTACCTCATTTTTTATTTTTATTTTTTAATTTTTTAAAAAAAAGTTTTTATCGTTTTATTTTTTTTTAATTTTACTATACATCTTTTATCAATTTTACAGGACGTTCTAAATCTTTTTTGACATACTATACCAGGTAAATTTGTTTCTTTTATTTTTCTTGGTTTTTCTTAGTTTTTTATTTTTCATTATTTTCCATTAATTTTTACAATTTTTATCTTTATTTTAGTAGATACTAGCTGAGCATTTACATCGTACTAAAGCCTTGTCTCCATACGTTGATAATATTAAAGGTAATGTTGAATAATTCTTCCCTGTTCTACATCTTACCTGTTCTCCTCCATCTCTTTTGCTATGTATATGAAGCTGTTTAATATGATTTATTTCATTCATCAAAAATTTTTGTTGTTATTAAAAATATTGGGTTGTTTTATTATTAATTTTAATTTACTATATTTTATTGTAGAGCCCCTGATGCAGCCATAGGGCGAAACTTTGGCCAGAGTCAGGCACTTTCAATATTGTCTAATAAAATTCTTTCCAAGGCATCAGTCTAGCTTTTGTTTTCTTCACCTTCGTGGCTTTTCTAGACCGTCTACCGTCTTGTTTTGTGGGTCCTTCCCTGTTCTGTAGTGGGGCAGTGTTATGTGAGGGAAACTTGCACTGCTGATTCCTGTGCTTTAACTGTTCTGTGGTGGAGCAGTGTAGTGTGTGAGAGGGAAGCTTGCACTGCAGCTGCCTGTGCTGTACCTGTTCAGTAGTAGGGCATTGTGTGTGTGTGTGTGTGTGGTGTGTGAGAGAGGGACATTTACACTGCTGTTACTGTGCTGTACCTTTTCTGTAGTGAGACAGTGTGTGTGTGTGTGAGGGAATCTTGCACTGCTGCAGCATGTGCTTTACCTGTTCTGTAGTGGGGCAGTGTGTGTGTGTGTGTGTGTGTGTGTGTGTGTGAGGGAAGCTTGCACTGCAGCTGCCTGTGCTGTATCTGTTCAGTAGTGGGGTAGTGTGTGTGTGAGGTGAGTTTGCACTACTGATACCTGTGCTTATCTGTTCTGTGGTGGAGCAGTGTGTGTGAGGGAAACTTGCACTGCAGCTGGCTGGGCTATACCTGTTCAGTAGTAGGGCAGTGTGTGTGTGTGAGAGAGAGGGAAGTTTACACTGCTGCTACTGTGCTGTACCTTTTCTGTAGTGAGACAGTGTGTTTGTGAGGGAAGCTTGCACTGCTGATACCTATGCATATGTGTTCTGTTATGGGGCAGTGTGTGTGTGTGTGAGGGCAGCTTGCACTGCTGCTGACCATGATGTTCTATAGTGGGGCAGTACATGCACCAAGGGCCTCATTTTCCAATATCGCATTGGTAACGCATTAAGGGGCGTTTCCCATGCAAATGAGGCTTTTTTCGTGCAGCGGGGAAACTTCGCGTGCCGCGATGTTTTCGCGATTTGCGCAAATGTATTCGCGAATCGCGAAAACATCTTCACGGTGCACGATAAAACAACCAACAAATCATCGCAGTGCACGAAAGTGTTCTGCAGGGGAGAGAGAGAGAGAGAGGACACTCTACCTGGGCAACAACAAGCTAGGTGGAGAGAACATTGCCCAAATCTCATCTTGGAGTGAGTTTCCTCACTCCGAAGGCCAGCAAATATTCACAAGAGACCACTGTTCTGTTCGTACGTCTCATGGTGAATGTGAAAGTGGCCCCCAACCCCCTACACTCATACCTAATCCCCACCTCGAGTTACTAGGTGTGCCTCCCATAGGGATACAAATACCTGTCTAGGGAGTAGACATTATAGCAAGGCTTGCTTGCTCTCTCTCTCTCTCTCTCTCTCTCTCTCTCTCTCTCTCTCTCTCTCTCTCTCCTACAGAACACTTTCATGCACTGCAATGATTTGTTGGTTGTTTTATCGTGCACCGCGAAGATGTTTTCACGAATACATTTGCACAAATCGCGAAAACATCACTCACGGCACGCAAAGTTTCCCCGCTGCACGAAAAAAGCCTCATTTGCATGGGAAACGCCCCTTAATGCATTACCAATGCGATATTGGAAAATGAGGCCCTAAGTCAGCTAAAATGTCCTTACCTGTCAACAAGTACTGTGTTTTGCATTTCACTTTCAGGGAGAGCACGAGCTGTCTTCTTTAACTTCTGTCTTTTGATAAGCTGACCCTATCTGTTTTTTTTTCCAGAGCCCCTATATATCCTACCCCTCAGGTTCCATTCTGAGACAGGAAGCTCCCAGCCAAACCTACCCTGCAGCAGACAGTGAAGAAGAGAGGAAGAGTGCGTTAGAAAAGAGTATGTAAGTGATTTCTCCTCTCCTGAAAATAATTTCCTCATTTTCATCTATTGCACTACTCAGCTTCAAGCCATTTTAAGCAAGTTTGTCCTACAATCGCTGTCTCATGTAGAGGAGGCTTGTCATGGCAGAATGGAATTGCCTAAGAATCGTTGGTTGGCAATATGACTCTGTGTTGAAATTGTCAAAACTCCTTTTAGAAATTTAACTTAGTTGAGTCAAATAAGAAACTTTAAAACTATAATCCTTGTCTTCTGTAGTTCTTGGGGGAAGAGGACTCAGAAATGAGTTTTTCTGGCCCTTCACTTTTCATTTGGGCATTAGGGATAGAAAATAAGTAAAGGCTGGTGGATGCATGGAATGCCTCCCTAGAGAAGGTGGTGAAAACAAGAAGGGAGTGGGATAAACAGAGAGGAACCCTAATGGCTATAGGATGTAAATGAAAAAACTGGGATAACCTATGTTACACGTAAAGTTAATATTTCTGCATGGGAGTAACCTAAGTAACCTAAACGGAGTAGCAGTTACTATCCTTAACAGAAGGTATAGGAGTAACCTGAACAGAGCGGCAGTTACTATCCTTAACACAAGGTATGGGTGTAACTTGCATGGAGCAGCAGTTACTACCCTTAACACAAGGTATGGGTGTAACTTGCACGGAGCAGCAGTTACTATCCTTAACACAAGGTATGGGTGTAACTTGCACGGAGCAGCAGTTACTACCCTTAACACAAGGTATGGGTGTAACTTGCACGGAGCAGCAGTTACTACCCTTAACACAAGGTATGGGTGTAACTTGTACGGAGCGGCAATTACGACCCTTAACACAAGGTATGGGTGTAACTTGCACGGAGCAGCAGTTACTACCCTTAACACAAGGTATGGGTGTAACTTGTATGGAGCGGCAATTACGACCCTTAACACAAGGTATGGGTGTAACTTGCACGGAGCAGCAGTTACTATCCTTAACAGAAGGTATGGGTGTAACTTGCACGGAGCAGCAGTTACTACCTTTAACACAAGGTATGGGTGTAACTTGCACGGAGCAGCAGTTCCTACCTTTAACACAAGGTATGAGGTAACCTGCATAGAGTAGCAACTTGCTGGGTAGTTTTGATGGATCATTTGAATCGTTACCTGCCATCATTTTTATTATGTTACTAAGTTGTTTGTCTGCTAAATATACAATAATTACTAGAAAACCAGCAAAGTATTTGAATAGAAGTGACACCTTTTATTAGCCCAGAGGTTTTAAAATGCATGCTTCTTGGGTGACTAAGGTCCTTTTCTTTAAGTAATGTCCCTGGCTTTAGAAACAGTTTCTGGGAGAGCGCCTCCATTAATTAGAGGCAACAGAAAGGAGTATTTAGAGGACTCTTCCATTAGTTAGAGGGTTTGTAAAGAAGTCACTGGGAGACCTCCCCCAGCTTATAAGCCGTTGTTGGACTGGATCAGAGGTAATCGAGATGTTATGTGTTAGGAAACTAGCAAATTCTGCAGGCACTCTGGACGTTTGACGCTGGGGGAAGGAGTGACAGTTAACGTTGCATCAGTAGCGGTCAATTTATTTGGGTTGAGTTTGTATTATTAATTGTGTGCATTTTATGGATGTTTTCCAGTCTTGCTTAGGACTAAAGGGTTACATGGAATAGAAATATTTTAAATAAATAAATGATAAAAGAATTTGGAAGGGAACTGTGGGGGAGATCTCTCATCTATTTATTGGTCAATGACTGTGAAAGGCAAATGCTGGGGGAGTGCTTCCATTGGTTGGAGAGTGAATTTTCAAAGGAGTTTCACACATAGAAATAGCATGTACACGTTAGTAGTAAGTATACACATGCCTGCTGTTTTATAAATGTCAGGAGTACCTGCGTATATTCAGTTTTCTGTGCACATTTTACCATGGGGGAATTCTGGAGTGGGGTTCCCAAGTCCACGCAGTAATTGCTATTCTGTAAGAGAGAGGTGCATATACGTTGCCAAACTTATTCGAGTACTTCTACACCTCCTAATGGACTCATGGAAGTGAAATCAGAGCTGTCCTCAATTTTTTGGGTGGGATATGTGGGTGAACTGGTAGAGAGGGTCCAGGCTGAAGGTGCTAGAGAACCTAGATGAACTAGAGAAGGATTAGGTGAACTGGTGGCAGTATCATCAAACCAGTGATGCCCCGATACACGTGCAAGTTGGCGTTTTCAAAATGGTACTTGCGCAGTATTTTATAAAATCGCAGCTTCCGCGTTTAATTCTGGGTGTTTATTCTCTAAATAATGGCATCTGCAAGTAGGTGCGCAACTAGATGTTAAGTAGGTATATCATAAAAATATTTCGTTGTGATAATCAGCGCAGTGTCGTAATTCACGCGTAAAATGTACCCACATATGTTTTTAAAATGGGTAAAGTATGCATTTTCTTGCTTTGGAAATATTTGCACGTACTGAAACATATGTGCATACTTTTGGTGTTTTATAAAACTTGCGCAGCTCCCGCCGCATAGTTTATAAAACGCTAGCATAATTCTCCGCTTGTCTTATTTATGCGCGCAAATGCTGTACCATGGATAGGTTTGAAAAATAAGCTTCCTGGAAGGGAGTCATTGGAAGAACTCTATTGTCTCTCCCTGTGACAGTGAAGCCATCATGATGATCTAGTCAGGGGTTCTCAATTCCTGTTCTCAAAGGGCCACAAACCGGTCCTGTTTTCAGAATATCCACAATGAATATTAATGGGACCTAATTGCATACAATTGGTCTCCCAGCCTGGTTAGTCAGCCCACTTACGTTCCTTTGAAGAGTAGGCAGCACCATGGCATTGGAGTTGAGCACCCTTGATCTAGAGGGATCTGGGTTCAAGTCCTCCACTGCTGAAATGAATGATGGTACTGGAGCAAATGACTTTCTCTGAGTGTTTCTTTTCCCTTTCTCTGCCAGGTACGTCCTCATGGAGCTGATAGAGACTGAGAAGATGTACGTGGAGGACCTCAGACAAATTGTAGAGGTTAGTGTCTTTTAAGCAGGCATTCGGGTAAGCTTAGTTATTATATCTGCCATGGAGCAGCCAGATCTGTGTATGAGGACTGAGTGTGCCTGTACCAAATCTGCCTTGGCACCACACAGACTATAGAAGACTGAGAGGTTTGTATTCAGTCATTGGCTGGATTGCAAAGCTAGCCAGATAAACTATTGAATATAAACTATTCAATATAAACAGCTGTCTTAAAGTTAGCCGGATAAGTTTATCCGGCTAACTTTAGGACAGCTCTACAGCACGATCAGAGTTAGCCAGATATGATATCCACCTAACCTAACTCCTCCCAGAAACATTCCTGGAGCGCCCCGAAGTTATCCAGCTAAATTTTAGCCAAATAATGAGATATCCAGTTACAGTATAGCCAGATAAGTGGGGGAAATATTTAAAAGTCCGCATTTAGCCGGATAACTTGTAAGTGTCCGGCTACTTGCTTCTGAATGTGGACCTCTGAGCGACCCCCAAATCACTCTACCAGAGCATAACAGGGACTGTGTAGAAGGGCTGAGTGTCCCTGTGCCGCTCTACCAGGGCAAAGCAGGAACTATGCATGAAACTGAGTGCTCTTGTAAACCTACCATGATATGGAATTAGGGTCACCAGTTGGCTCCATTTGTTTTTTCTGGGAAGGCATGATCCAGTCCAGGTTTTAACCTTGTAGTTCTGATTTCCCTAAGAACAGCAGAAACTACAAGTCCATGCATGCAGTCAGCCTGTATCCGGGACTGGCTTGGCCCATGCAGTTAGTAAGCAAGCACAGCCTTGACACCAGAACGGCTGCGCCCTGAACTTGGGAAGAGGGCCAGCAGGCTGCGTGAGAGAGTCCCCTCTCTTGTCCCTTGCACTCGAAGGACCCTGAGCTGTGTTTGGAATTCCATGGTTAATGAGCGGGAGACTTTGGCTGTTCTGCTCTTAGGCCACTTCCAGGGGCAGGGGAAGAAGTTGCACAGGGGAAGAGAACTGCATCTCACAAGCCCGCCCTTCTCTCGCCCTACCCACAACCCCTAAAGTTTGCAGGAGCATTAGAGACCTCCTGCTGTCAGATCAACTGGATCCCAGTCAGATTAACAGCAGCTGCTGCCTTTTTGTCCTGTTCCCAAATCCATAGGGGGAGGGATGGTTGGGGTATGTGGGGAGAAACATCTGTGCAGGGTGATAGAATTACATTCTTCTAGGAACTACTGGCAGAAGCTATTAAAACTCCTTTATTAAAACTAAATTGAAAAGTACAGCACAAGTAAACATGCATATTTAAATGCAGGTTAAACATAGTCTTCTAACTCATACCTAATCATTTATATAATAATAAATGATGATGATTATGATGATGAAGAAGAAGAGTTACACAGGAATTTAATATGCAATCAGTTATTTTCCAAAATACAAAGCACATAACACCCACTGTGATACAATTGGTTCCAAGCCATGGCTAGGCGTGCAATTAAGAGACAGGTTGAGGCTGTCCTGGTTTTACCCCATTGCATTATGGGACTTGACATCCACACTGGGATGAAGACTGCAGGTACTTTTGCTCACAGGCTCTGCAGTGTAGGATTGCTTTTAAGTTGATTTGCCTTACTGAAGTGGTTTTTACTAAAGAGAGACCTGAGTACTTAAACCAATCTTCCTCTTACTTATAAACTTTGAGATCTTCTCAAATGGAACTTTTATGCTTCCTTCTTCAAGAGATTCCGTTGGAAAGTACCAAACTACTTTCTAATCACCAGTTCCTGCACTTTGGATGTAAGAAGAGAGAAAAATGTTATGAAATTTAGGGAACTTGTGAAAGCCTGGCTTTTTAAACATTTTGACTTTTCTTTAGTTTCTATGTTTGGTTTTATGCTGTATGCTTTACATTATAATAGCTACAACTTTTTAATTGCTGAATTTTATTTTAAGAACATAAGAAATTGCCATGCTGGGTCAGACCAAGGGTCCATCAAGCCCAGCATCCTGTTTCCAACAGAGGCCAAAACCAGGCCACAAGAACCTAGCAATTACCCAAACACTAAGAAGATCCCATGCTACTGATGCAATTAATAGCAGTGGCTATTCCCTAAGTATAATTGATTAATAGCCATTAATGGACTTCTCCTCCAAGAACTTATCCAAACCTTTTTTGAACCCAGCTACATTAACTGCACTAACCACATCCTCTGGCAACAAATTCCAGAGCTTTATTGTGCGTTGAGTGAAAAATAATTTTCTCCAATTAGTCTTAAATGTGCTACTTGCTAACTTCATGGAATGCCCCCTAGTCCTTCTATTATTCGAAAGTGAAAATAACCGAGTCACATCTACTCGTTCAAGACCTCTCATGATCTTAAAGACCTCTATCATATCCCCCCTCAGCCGTCTCTTCTCCAAGCTGAACAGCCCTAACCTCTTCAGCCTTTCCTCATAGGGAAGCTGTTCCATCCCCTTTATCATTTTGGTTGCCCTTCTCTGCACCTTCTCCATCGCAACTATATCTTTTTTGAGATGCGGCGACCAGAATTGTACACAGTATTCAAGGTGTGGTCTCACCATGGAGTGATATAGAGGCATTATGACATTTTACGTTCTATTAACCATTCCCTTCCTAATAATTCTTAACATTCTATTTGCTTTTTTGACTGCTGCAGCACACTGAGCTGACGATTTTAAAGTATTATCCACTATGACACCTAGATCTTTTTCCTGGGTGGTAGCTCCTAATATGGAACCTAACATCGTGTAACTACAGCAACGGTTATTTTTCCCTATATGCAACACCTTGCACTTGTCCACATTAAATTTCATCTGCCATTTGGATGCCCAATCTTCAAGTCTTGCAAGGTCCTCCTGCAAGACTTTTGTTATTGATTAATGTCTTATGCTTTTTTAAAATTGTACCCTGGTTTGATATGTGAAAGTCAGTACAGAAAAAATAAATTACCATTACTTTCACTAATTTGCGGGTACAGAATGGGCACCTACTCTCAGTTTTAAACTTGCGGCAGATACAGCATGCACACGCTCGCTTTCACCTTTAAACTTACTACAGGTATAGAGTGCGCATGCTGACTTTCATTTTTAAATGCGCTGCGGGCATGCTGGATTCCCTGCTGAATCTCCCGCAGTTGCACAGTCTGATTCAGCTTCATTAATTGCTCCTCAGTGATTTTAGGAAGTGCAATGGAGTGCAAAAAACTTTGAATATGCTGCACTGTTCCTGGGGTCGCAGTATATAATGCCTGATAAAAATTCTTTGAACACCGTCTATATGTCCTTACCAGAATTCACCGATGCTCCATGCACTAATAATGCATATCATAGTTATAAATTTTGAGCCTGCCCAATTTTTTGTCAGATTAGCAAGGGATCTTCCAACTTTGTTTCCAATGCCGACAGAATTTACTTCTGTAATACATTATTCCCTTTTTCGCCCTTTGATGAACAAAAGGAGTAAAATGTTCTAGAGAGATATAGGGGTAGATTTTAAAAGGTGGGTGCGCGCGTTTCCCGGCGCACGCACATGGACGTGCAGATTTTATAACATGCGCGCGCTGGCGCGTGCATGTTATAAAATTGGAGCGGACTGGGAGGGAACTTCCCTACCCCCCTACCTAAACCCCCTCCCTCTTCCCCTCTCCTCCCCACCCCCTTAACCCGTCCCAGATACTTACATTTTTTTTGTTTTACTACTACTGCTCCCCTGGCGCAGAAGTAGTTTGCTTGCGCCAGCCGACTGCCGGCCCGCGCTTCCCCAGGACAGTGGCTAATGGCCGCTTTCTTGCCAGCCTCCGTCCCACCCTGCCCTGCCCAGACCAGACCATGCCCCCCTGTCCGCTCTTTTTTCAGGGCCCGGCCATTGTGCGCGTATCGGCACTTAAGCGTGTGGCCGGGCCCTTGTGAATATGTGCGCCGCATGTGCAGGGCCCGGCCAGGTGCATAAGTGGCAATTTTTACATGCGTGGCCGATAGTTAAATTTATGAGATCTCACATGTAATGTTATCCTTTCACACTAGAGTACTCCTTTTTTTTTTTTTTATAATCCTCAAAGGAGTGTCCTTCGGCTTAAGTATTTGAAGTTATGGATTTGTAGAGCACTTCTGCTATGAAAACGACCATTTTGCAGTGTTGGCTAGCTGACGATCCACCAACACTGACTCAGTACCAGATGCGTCTGTTTGAAAAGCATGTGGAAAAGATGGATATGCAGCATGCTCTGCTGCTCCTATAAACGTCCTACTGTTTGATGCTGCTAAATTTCTTGTAAGCCTTGTGAATGCCTCTCTGTCTGAAGGTCTGTACCCTGCAGCTCTCAAATCTGCTATAGTGAGTCCCTTTCTAAAAAAAAAAACAAAAACCGAACTAACCTAGATGCTTTAAATCTTTGCAGCTATCATCCAATCTCTTCCTTCCCACTTTTACCCAGGGGTCATAGAGAAAATAGTGCTCGCTCAGCTTCAAGATTATATTCAAGATAATAATATGTAACATCAATCTCAGTTTCATTTTCATTCGTATCAAAAATACTGAATCATTGCTGCCTGACAGCCTCAACACTCTCCGCCATGGTTTTGATAAGGGTTCTCGTTTCTCGTAGGTCCTACTAGACATATCCTCAGTGTCTGACACTATTAACCACAGTCTGCTGTTAGCCCAGTTTCCTCAGCTGTACACACTTGGGGGCCGATGCAATAAAGTGCACCCAGGCTAGAGCACTGCTTAACAAGCGGGGCGCGTCCATGACCCCCAATGCAATAAGGGGATCAGCGCATCCAAAACGTGCATGCAAACAAAGTCATAGCTAATAGCGCTCATTACACGTAAATGTCATGTAGATGAGGCTATTAGCCATTACCCCGCGTTGCAGAAAATCCCCGTGCACCCGGGGCGCACTTTTTAACCTGTAAAATTTTACATCTGCCCTGGAGCAGGCGTTACGCGTGTCAAGGGTACAACTTAAAAGCAAAAAAAAATTGTTTTTCGGTAGTTCCTCGTGATACTAAGCAGGAAGAACCCACAGAAAGCACCATGCAATAAAAAAAGTCTTGACGTAAAAAAAAAAATTGGGGGGAGCACAATATACATCCACGGTATACACGCTCTGGGCCATGTATATTGTGCGTGCGGATTGTGCCGGTAAAATAGCTGCCGTGGGATAAAACAGGCGCTTGTAAATTGAGCATCCGTTTTCCTAACCTGCAGACAGCCACATCTCCTGGGTGCCCCATGCTATGGATGCGCTAGGGACGCACAATTTGTCTCTTATAAGTTATGAAAAGGAGTTGATTTACACACTGCAGCTAGCAGAGACTGCAGTTTGTAAATCAACTCCTCTTGTTAGAATTTTCATCACTTACAAGGTGTAAAATTCTTTAATGATGTCAGTTTTACAATGAATACCTCTGAATGTGTCTGTAACAACACCCCCCCTAATCCCAACCGACCTCCCGAAAACTCACCCCGAATCAAAGTGCCCCTTACAATGGTTCATATTTTGAGTGTCAGGTTGAGCCATATAATGAGGTTCTCTCTCTCCCTCTCCCCCTCCCTCCACACATAAGATAAGTGCACAGAGCTGCAGACATACACGTGTGAAGAGTATTTTATAACCTACGTGTATACTTTATAAAATAGTGCGTATCTTTGCGCACAGCCCTTTTAAAATCTATCCGATATTTTTTGGTGTCTGATAATCAATACAAATTGAAGCATAAACTTATTGCAGGTACAAAGTGCGCACGCTCGCTTTTACTTTTAAACTTGCTGCGGGTACAGAGTGTGCATGCTCGCTTTCGCTTTTAAGTTTGCAGGTACAGAGCACGCACGTTTGCTTTCACTTTTAGACTTGCTGCTGGGACAGAGTGGGCAACTGCTTTTGCTTTTAAACTTGCTGTGGGCAGAAGGTGAGCTTGCTCGGTTTCACTTTTAAGCTTGCTGCAGGTACAGAGTACGCATGCTCGCTTTTAAATTTGCAGGTACAGAGGATGTACTTTCACTTTTAAACTTGTGGGTAAAGAGAAGTGCATGCTCGCTTTCACTTTTAAACTTGCTGCAGATAGAGTGGGCATCTACTTTTACTTTTAAACTTTCTACAGAAAGGAAGCGTTTGTTCATATGTGAGGAGAAGATTGCCTCTTTTTGCGCCAGGCTTGGTTACTGGGGGGAAAAAAGGCAATCCTTTTCCTTGTGCTGTGGAACTGATGCTCCTGCCTATTGGGCATGGCAAAATGGTGTGCATGCTTTAATGCAGATGGAGAATATGGACATTACCAGATCTTTTAAAAGTAAAATGAGGTTCATAACTATATGGGATAAGTACATCCAATCGTCCTCCCCTAAAGCGAGAAGTATGGTGTCAGTTATCCTTAATGGTGGATGACCGGACCTGATGCTGTATGCAGTTATGTTTATAAGGGAAGATTTGATCAGCTCGTACCTTGTTGTTATTCTTTTGCTTTGTTGTTGTTCTCTTTGCTTTCTGGTTGAACTTTTGGTGGAGTCTGTCAGAGGGTGGAGTTTGAAGGGGGTGTGTGGGAAGGGGAGGGGAGGGGATGGGGGAACCTAATGTCAATGAAAGCTGTCATTGATGTTTATGATTGACCTGGTGTACATCAGAGCTCTGTGTACACTAGGGGGGCTTAGTTTCTTTATTCTTGTTTACAATAAAATGTTTTCAAATGAACTTGCTGCAGGTACAGTGTGCGCATGCTCGCTTTCACTTTTCAACATGCTGCTGGCACAGAGTGCGTCTGCTCATTTTCACTTTTAAGCCTGCTGTGGGTACAATGTGTTCATGCTCGCTTTCGCTTTTAACTTTGTGTGGGTAGAGAGTGCCCACATTTCATTTTTAAACTTGCTGCGGGTACAGAGTGCCCATGCTCGGTTTTCCCTCCTTTTTTCTGTGGGTAGCATGTTGCTGGAAAAGGACGTGTGAAGATCTGAAAATGCAAATCCATGAGCATACAGTGTGCTGTCCGCAGTCTGAACACGTCCCTGGGAACACCTCTTCTCAGTTCGCTATAATCACACACACAGTGAAACACAGCGCAAACTTTTAGCCACATCCAGGAAGGGCAATTTTCAGACAGACGATTGCCAAGAATAAAATGCTTTTTTTACCTGCACAGATTGCTTTGAGAATTGTTCCTGAATATAAACTGGCCCTGCCAGAAAGTGATCAGGTCCTGGGTTTAGCTTTTGCCTGCTCTTCAGCTAAAGGAGTCCTTTCTAGTCCTTTTAACTTTTTCAGTTTCTGCTACCTGCCAAAGGCAGTTTTCTAAAAATAAAAGTATGGGATCGATGCCTGTAGCCACCTCCACCTTCCACTGTTTCCCCATGGGAGAAAGGGAACACATCCCTAAAGGTTCTGGATTGGTGATCTGGTATTAGCTGCTGCCGCCTCGGGATCCTGCTAATGGATTATATCAATGCCCTCTCCCCACCCCCCACCCATCTTCCAGGAGTGTTTCTGGCATGGGAGGGAGCGTGGGAACCAATGCAGTGATGCTGGGGTCTCTCCTCCGCAGGGTTACATGGCCACCATGAATGCCAGAGGCGTGCCAGAAGATATGAAAGGGAAGGACAAGATTGTGTTTGGGAATATTCATCAGATTTATGACTGGCACAAAGAGTAAGTACTGAACGCGGGTTGCATGCGGTGGTGCTGGAGAGCAAGGGTCTGTTACAGACAACAAAGTCTCGGAGGAGACGTTCCTCTGAGCCCCATTCCCTGCCGGCGTATTTACCTAGGCCAAGACCCCTCCTACAGTGATGGAATCATCAGTTCAAGGGATGAAGTATCCCCTGTGATAGTGACGGAGTCCCCCAATATACAGGCATGTCTATGTGATAATAACAGAGTGCCCCCTGCACACAGCTTCCGTGTGACAGTGACTGAGTCCTCCAATATACAGGCGTGTCTATGTGATAGTGACAGAGTGCCCCCCGCACACAGCTTCCCTGTGACAGTGTTGGAGTCCCCCAATATACAGGCGTGTCTATGTGATAGTGACAGAGTGCCCCCCGCACACAGCTTCCCTGTGACAGTGACGGAGACCTCCAATATACAGGCGTGTCTATGTGATAATAACAGAGTCCCCCCTGCCACCCAGCTTCCCTGTGACAGTGGCAGAGTCTCCTTGTTCCTTGTATAGCTGAGACTCAGATGCCAGAATCCACCAGGCTCCTATCTGTCATGTGCTGCCTGCTAGACTGTAGACCAGGGCTTCCCAAACTGTGGGTCAGTACCCCCTCTGGGGGTCACAAAACCTTCAACTGGTGTCAGAAGTACCTTAAACGGCAGCGCCCTTCAGGAGATGAGGAGGTTAGCTGAAGAGGAGATGATTGCGAACAGAAATCTGCTGGAGGGGATGGAGGTTGAGAGAAAGGGTGGATTGCAGGGAGGGTAGGAGAGGAGTGATTATTGGAGAGGGACAGCATCCATGCTAATTTGTTTGGGTCATCCTCTGGGGTCACGTGAATTTTCAAAGGCTAAAATGGGGTCATCCTGGCTAAAAGCTTGGGAAGCCCTGCTGTAAACAGTCCCACTGTTTAAAAAATGTTCTGTTGTTTTTCTAGGATGTATTTATAATCTGACACATTCTCTTCCACCCTGCAATCTTCCCTCTCTGTTACTCTCTTTCTTTACTTTTCTTTCACTCTGATTCCCTTCATCTCATCTCTTCCTCCTTTTTCCTCTCCCTCTCCTTCTTCCCCTTTTCGCTGTCTCTGACTCTTCCTTTCTCCCTTCTCCTCCTCTTATCTGTCTTTCCTCATTACTTCCTCACCCCCCTCCCCCTCACCGCCCATTTCTTTCTCAGTTACTTTCTCAGAGAACTGGAGAAGTGTCTGCAGGATCCTGACCGCCTGGCACAGCTCTTTATAAAGCACGTAAGTTCACAGGAACCTGAACTTTTCCAGCCCACAACAATCTCTGTTCTACATCTGTGTCCCCCCCCCCCCCCCCCCCCCCCCAGCTGGTGAAAGACACCAGACAGGCAGCCCTGGAAAAGTTTGAATTGAAACCACCAACACATGCCAGAAAGACCACCATGCCCATGGGCATAAGAACTGGCCTCTCATCGCAGGCAGGTGACTTGCACACCTTCTGGTCCAAGATCCATGAGAAGTTCTAGGGCTAGCAGATGGCGCCATGTCATGTGGACAGAGTGAGCCAGTTGGTTTGTGTGTGTATACGTGTGTCTGGGGGAGGGGGAGGGGGCAGCAGGTAAGCAGATTCTGATTCGCTGGTGTCTGCTTACTTACGGGTTTTGTCTCCTCTTCTTTTCTAGGAAAGGCGATTACACATGTACGTTGTTTACTGTCAAAACAAGCCCAAATCGGAGCACATCGTGTCCGAGTACATTGACTCCTACTTCGAGGTAACGGAAAGGAAAGGCTGGGTGGCAAAGGGGGGCAATGTGTTCAGGGTTTTCTGCTCCATCTCCTGGGATTCCAGAAGCCATTGGAGCCAGCTCCATGCGCCAAGTTTGCCAGATGGTTCCATGTCATCAAGAGTAGGCCATGCCAGTCCTGGTTTCCCCTCGTTTCATCTATGGATTTACAGGTTTGTTTGTTTGTTGGTTTTTTTTTTGAGAACTGCAAGTCGTAGATACAATGAAGAAAAACCAGGATTGGCTTGGCCTGTTCCCGAGGATGTGGAAATAATTGTTAAGCTCCCGTTCTGCTGCCTGCAAACCCTTCCAGGTCTGATATGTGTGTGTGTTTGTTCTCTCTGTTTTACTTTGTGAATTGTTTTGGCCCCTCTCCAGGACCTGAAGCAACAGCTGGGTCATCGGCTTCAACTGAACGATTTGCTCATTAAACCCGTGCAAAGAATCATGAAATATCAACTGCTTCTAAAGGTAAGAGGCATGGTGAGGAGCAGTGCATCTCGGATAGATGAGAAACCTAACCAGACCCAAACCATCCACTACCGGTGTTGTAAAAAGCACTTTTAATTAAGGAGGAGGGAACTGTGTTTTACCAAATTTAGAGCCCACTAGGCTTCTGCGACTTTGAATTTCAGTGGCATAAGAACATAAGAAGTGCCATGCTGGGTCTGACCAAGGACCATCGAGCCCAGCATTTTGTCTCCGGCAGTGGTCAGTCTGGGTAACAAGTAACCGTCAGATCCCCAATAGTTGATCTATTTCTTGTATCTCACTCCCAGGGATAAGTGCTCACTCTCCCAAGTCTACCTGGCTAATAACTGGTTAAGGACTTTTCCTTTGGGAACTTGTCCAGTCCTCTTTTGAACCCTCCCACTATGATAATTGCCTTGACTATGTCCTTGGGCAACAGATTCCATAGCTTGATTGTGCGCAGAGTGAAAAAATACTTCCTACGAGTTGCTCTAAATCTGCTGGTTGCTAGTTTCATGGAGTGTCCCCTAGCTCTACTGTTGTTTAAAATGGTAAATAAACATTCCCTATTTACCTCTTCCACCCCACTGATGATTTTATAAATTTCAGTTATATCCCCTCTCAGACATATCTTTTCCAAACTAAAGAGCCCTAATCTGTTTAGCCTTATATTTATTGTTTATGCTTATTACTACTTGATTAATCGCAATTAATTACAAATGGAAGCTTTTCCATCCCCCTTATCATTTCCGTCACCCTTCTTTACTATGTCCGTTATGTCTTTTTTGAGATGGGGTGACCAGAACTGCATACACTACTCAAGATGTGGTCACACCATGGAGCTATACAAAAGCATTATGATATTCTCAGTTTTGTTCTCTTTTTCTTTCCAAATAATTCCTTTTTGACCGCCACCACACACTGAACCAAAAATGTCAAGGTATTGTCCACAAGGATTCCAAGGTCCATTTCCTGGGTAGTGAATCCTAACACAGAACCCAGCATCACATACCTGTAGTTGGGACTATTTTTCCATACGTGCATTAATTTGCACTTGTCCACGTTAAATGGTATTTGCCATTTAGAAGCTCAAGTCTCCAAGTCTCACAAGGTCCTTTTGCAGTTCTTCACAATATATTGCCGATGTAACAACTCGAAACAATTTTGTGTCATCTGCAGATTTGGTCACCTTACTTGTCATTCCTTTCTCTACATTATTTATGGATATGTTAAATAGTTCCACTACAGATCCCTGGTGGACTCCACGAATTACCTTTGTCCATTTGAAAAACTGATCATTTAGTCCTACCCTCTGTTTCCTGTCTTTTATCAATTTACCAATCTACATAGGACACTAGAGATGTGAATCGGAACTGAAATCGGATCCGATTCTGGTTCCGATTCACATCTCTATAGGACACTGCCTCCGATCCCATGACCTCCCAATTTCCTGAAAAGTCTCTCATGAGGGACTTTCTCAAATGCTTTCTGAAAATCCAAATACACTATATTGACCGGCTCACCTTTATCTGCATGTTTATTTACACCCTCAAAAAAAATCTAGTTAATTGGTAAGGCAAGACTTCCCTTTGCAAAAATCATCTCTCACCCATTAAATCATGTCTATTTATGTGATCAGCAATTTTATTTTAAGAACTGCTTCAATCATTTTGCCCGGCACAGATGTCAGGCTCACCGGTCTATAGTTTCTTAGATCACCCCTGGAGCCCTTTTTAAAAATTGGCGTCACATTGCCCGCCCTCCAGGCTTCTGGTATTGTGGCTATTTTGAATGATAGGTTGCAAGTCACCAGAAACAGGTCTGCAGTTTCATTTTTGAGTCCCTTCAGAACTCTGGGGTGAATACCATCCGGTCCCTGTGATTTTTAAGTCTCTCAATCTGAGTTATTATGACCTCCAGTTTCACAATGATTCCATCTAGTCACCCAGATTCATCACCATCAAAAAATGTTTCTGGTGTGGGTATGAACCAAACAACCACTTCAGTAAAGACAGAGGCAAATAATTTGTTTAGTTTTTTGCTATTTCCTTGTCCTCCCCGACCACCTCTTTTACCCCTCTGTCATCCAGAAGCTCAGCTGAAAAAGTTTTACTTACTTGTTTATACCTCTATGGCAAGCTTTTTTTCTAATTCTCTCTTAACCTGCTTAATCACTTTTTTACATCTATCTTTCCAGTGCTCATGCTGTTTCATTAATGCCTCATTTGGGTCTGCTTTCCATTTTTTTAAACGATGCCCTTTTGGCTTTAATTGCCTCTTTCACCTCATTGTTAAACCGTGCTAGCAATTGTTTGGTTTTCCTTCGACATTTTTTTAATGCACAGAATACATTTTGCCTGGGCATCAAGGATGGTAATTTTAAATAGTGTGTATACCTCCTGCAAGTTTTTAACCTTGTGGCTTGCTCCTTTCTGTTTTTTTTCTAACAGATTTCCTCATTTTATCATAACCTCCTTTTTTATAGTTAAATGGTACTGCAGTAGTTTTGCCTAGTATTCACCCTCCAGTGATTATATCAAATTTTATTACAGTATGATCACTGTTGCCAAGCAGATCCACCACCCTTATCTCTTACCCCAGGTCCTGCCTTACACTGAATATTTATTCATTGGTTCCATAACCAACTTCTCCATGAAGCAGTTATTGATGGCATCTAAGAGATTTACCTGTCTTGCATGTCCTGATGTGACATTCACCCAATCAATACTCGGGTCTCCCATTATTATTGTGTTGCCCATTTTACTAACCAGTCTAATCTCGTTTAGCATTTTGCAGTTTGTTTTGTCTCCTGGCTAGGTGGGTGGTTATAAATATCCCCAGTAGTATACTCTTCCCCTTTACCCTTGGAATTTCTATGGATAAGGATTCCGGAGTGCAGTTGTTTCCTTCAAAACTTTTATCCTGTGCATCCTGTGAGAGAGAGTGTGTGTGAGAACATGGGCATGTATATGAGAGAGGAAGTGTATGAGAGAATGATTGTGTTGTGTGTGAATGTGTGTGTGTGTGTGTGTGTGTGTATGAGAGAGAGAGAAAAAAGATCAGGTTTATGCAGTCCACAACAATTGCAGAGACTGGAAATCAAAAGAGCCTCAGGTATGTACAGCAGAACATTTTTAATCCTTATTAGTTTTAATTATTGGGTATAATCTGATGTTTCTGCTGTTTTGAAATATTTAGGTTTTGGGGGGGAAATTAGAATATTTTTTAAACATTGGATTTTTTTTATTCATCAGCTGTTTTGAAATATTTTATTGGTGTTTGGGAAATTGAACAAATTTATGTATGTTTTTAAAATTATTGGATGTTGGCTTTTTTGTCATATTTATTCTTTTTATTAGTATGGTTTTAATATTATGAATGATGTTTTACACTTCTTGCTTTTATTGCTTGCTGTTTGCAAGGAATGATGTTTCTGTTTTTCCATTGTTGCACTGCATAATACATTTGGGCTTGTGGTTTCCAGTACAATTTTTGTTGGCACATTTCTATTTATACTTTATGGTCTTTCTAGTCTGTATTTGGTGAGGGTCTGTCTGTATTTTAAAGGTCCAGCTCTTGTGTAACTTTAATTCTTGTTGTGAAAATGATGGTACGTATCTCTGGCTTTTACAGCATAATGGTCATCTCATCCTCATTTCTACTTTAAACACGTTTGTTCTTGATTAATTTCACTTATTTATTTATTTAAGTTCTTTTAATATACCGATGCTCAAGACCAAGTCTTATCGTACCGGTTTACAGTAAACTAGGGGGGTAAACCAGTTAACACAGAAAGCGAAAGTTACATTATAACAGGGAATGTATAACAAGGCCGTTAGAAGAATAAGGGATAGATTAACAATTTCTAACTGGAGGCAATGCAGGTAAGCAGAGAACAATTGCTTACATGGTAAAATGATATACAGTTTACATAGTGGAGTCGATTTGACAAGTTATATGCGAAAGCAGTTCTAGCATAACAGTTCCTTTGTGAAGCGGAAAGAGGACACAACCGAGGGGTGTTGGTCCGTGTGGGTTATCATAAGCCTTCTTCATGGATATGCTTGGGCGAACAGCCATGTTTGCAATTTTTTTCTGAAGGTGATATGACAATGTTCCTGGCGTAAATCTGGCGGGAGAGAATTCCAGTGATGCGGTCCAGCAGTTGATAGCACTTGTATGCAGAAAGCAATTTTCACTGTTCTTGCAGAAAATATTTTTCATATACATATTTTACAGTAACTGCTGTTAGTAAATTAGGCGATTATTTTAAGAGATGAACTTGGCTAATGCTCCCTGTAAGAACTTGGTTGCTATGAACATAAAATTGATAGACGTTTTGCATCAAAGAAAGTAGTGCTTACAGGGTAATGTAAATAAAAACTTTTGCACACAGCAAACCAATCCTCACAGGGAACATGGGCCACTAGCGGAGCCCAACATGAGGAGAAGTCGCAGGCCACCAGCAACCATGGAACAGCCCGCCTGCATGCGCGCGCATGTGTGTGTGTGTGTGTGTGTGAGAGAGAGAGAGAGTGAGAAAGGAAGCTTGCCTGCCTGTGTGTGTGTTTGTGTGAGAGAGAAAGGAAGCATGCCTGTGTGTGCGTTTATATGTTAGAGAGAAAGCATGCCTGTGTGTGTGTTTATATGTTAGAGAGGAAGCATGCCTGTGCGTGTGTATATGTGTGTGTGTGTGTGTGTGTGAGGGAGAGAGAGAGTGAGGAAGGAAGCTTGCCTGCCTGTGTGTGTGTTTGTGTGAGAGAGAAAGGAAGCATGCCTGTGTGTGCGTTTATATGTTAGAGAGGAAGCATGCCTGTGCGTGTGTATATGTGTGTGTGTGTGTGTGTGTGTGAGGGAGAGAGAGAGTGAGGAAGGAAGCTTGCCTGCCTGTGTGTGTGTTTGTGTGAGAGAGAAAGGAAGCATGCCTGTGTGTGCGTTTATATGTTAGAGAGGAAGCATGCCTGTGCGTGTGTGTGTGTGTGTGTATGTGTGTGTGAGAGAGAGAGAGAGAGAGAGAGAGGAAGGAAGCTGCCTGCCTGTGTGTGTGTTTGTGTGAGAGAGAAAGGAAGCATGCCTGTGTGTGTGTTTATATGTTAGAGAGGAAGCATGCCTGTGCATGTGTGTGTGTGTGTGAGAGAGAGAGAGTAAGGAAGGAAGCTTGCCTGCCTGTGTATATGTTTGTGTGAGAGAGAAAGAAAGCATGCCTGTGTGTGCGTTTATATGTTAGAGAGGAAGCATGCCTGTGCATGTGTGTATGTGTGTGTGTGTGTGTGAGAGAGAGAGTGAGGAAGGAAGCTTGCCTGCCTGTGTATATGTTTGTGTGAGAGAGAAAGGAAGCATGCATGTGTGTGCATTTATATGTTAGAGAGGAAGCATGCCTGTGCGTGTGTGTGTGTGTGAGAGAGAGAGAGAGAGAGTGAGGAAGGAAGCTTGCCTGCCTGTGTGTGTGTTTGTGTGAGAGAGAAAGGAAGCATGCCTGTGTGTGCGTTTATATGTTAGAGAGAAAGCATGCCTGTGCGTGTGTATATGTGTGTGTGTGTGTGAGAGAGAGAGAGAGAGTGAGGAAGGAAGCTTGCCTGCCTGTGTGTGTGTTTGTGTGAGAGAGAAAGGAAGCATGCCTGTGTGTGCGTTTATATGTTAGAGAGAAAGCATGCCTGTGCGTGTGTGTGTGTGTGTGTGAGAGAGAGAGAGAGAGTGAGGAAGGAAGCTTGCCTGCCTGTGTGTGTGTTTGTGTGAGAGAGAAAGGAAGCATGCCTGTGTGTGCATTTATATGTTAGAGAGGAAGCATGCCTGTGCGTGTGTATATGTGTGTGTGTGTGTTTGTGTGAGAGAGAAAGGAAGCATGCATGTGTGCGTTTATATGTTAGAGAGGAAGCAGGCCTGTGCACGTGTGTAAAATGGCAGCCTGTCCGGGATGTATGTGGGGATGGGAGCCTGCCTGGGGATGGGGTTGTGGATCCCTGGGTTGGAATGAGGTTGACACCAGCTACTGGAAGGGCCTGGTAGGTCCTCACTGCCAAAAGGTGAGGAACGGATCAGAGGCGGACTGGAACTTCGCCTTTACCAGTCCCTTTCTGCCGACAGATCTTAGGAGAATGTCTCTGGTGGCGAGGGGATGAAGACAAGCTGCGGCTGGGGCTGGAGTCTGGCTCCACCTGTGGCAACTGAACTACCAGCGAGGTAGACAACCCCTGGCTGAGGCATGGAGCGCCAGGAGCAAGGCCTTTATAAGGGCTGAAAGCAGTGATGTCGGTGATGGGCACCGTGGGGGATTTCCCCGCCGTGGGCCCTTTAAATCTCAGCCGGAAGTGGATGCGCCTAGAGGAAGCATTGGTTGTAACCGGCGGCTTCTTGTCTCGGGCTATGTTGGGCCTGCAGAAGTGCAGCAGTCGGCTACATCACGGTCGGGAGGATTTGCCATGGAGTCAGGGCTGGAAGTTAGAGTGGCGGTCCACAGCCTTGCCCCGTTGACCAGCGAGCGCAACACCTGGGATTTGTGTGTATGTGTGTGAATGGGATCCTGCTTGGGTTATGTGTGTGTGTGTGTGTGTGTGTATGTGTGTGTTTGAAGCTTCCCCTCCTCTCCTCCATTAATCCATGACAATCTCGGGACATCTGGAAATAAATAGTATGGAGAGAGGGATTTTTTTTTATCCTTATTTGTTTTAATTATTGCTTGGTATTTGATGTGTCTGCTGTTTTGAAATATTTTATAGATGTTTGGGAAAGTTTGGATATTCTATTCTTTAACTGGTTTGAAATTTGTATTTTTTTATGAATATGATTTTGCTATTATGATGTTTTATATTTCTTGATTTTGTTTAATATTTTCTGAAGAATGGTAATGTTTCTGTTTTTCCATTGTTGCTCTGCATATAGAGGCTGGCTTGTGGTGGGTTGCAGTTTAGTTCTTCTCTGCATGTTTCTATTTATACTTTCTGGTCTCTTTTCTCTGTATTTGCTCAGGGCCCATGTGTTTTGCATATGTGCCCGACATAAGGTATTTTGCCAGCATGTAGTTTTCATGTAAGGATATATAGCAGTCTGATTTGTTTCGTTTTCCTAATAGGAAGTGTATTGGTGTTCTAGGGCCTGATGTAACATGTACAGTGTTGCCTTTTCATAGATAAAGTTGTTACTGTTTGAATGCTGGCAGTTAGGGTTGTTTTGGTATGGGAGGTTTACTATATTGTAATGGTAATTCCGTTTATGCATGGCCTAGCCTACACTCAAAATGCATTACAAAAAGTCTAATTCCATAGGAGTTCCATGTGTCTCAGAAGACTACTTTTGAATGTTCTTTTTCATGTAAAATCTGTTATAAATGCAGAATTTAAGTGTGTGTGTGTCCCTAGAGGATGCTTGTGCAATGCTATAAAGTTTGCCTAGGGTATCTACTACCCTTCTCTTGACCGTGGGTTCGATTGGAGGGGGGTGGGGAATGGGAGTTGGAGGGTGTCAGTTTTTAATGATATAGGGGTCAATATTCAATAGGCAGGTTAATGGACAAGTTATCCGGCTAAAGTTAGCCGGATAACTTGTCCCATATATTCAGCAGGATAAAAGGGTTCGGGGGGGGGGGTCCGGTGCCCTGATTTGTCCTTGTGGGTGGGGAAGGAAAGGGGGGGAGGCAGTTAGATCCCGTGTTTAAGTTAAATTGTGACTGGGGTTCAATTCCGGCACATCTCAAATGTCTAAAAAGATTTGGGGGGAGGGGGGTTAGAAGAGTACGGCCTGACAGAACCTTAGCATTAGCTTTGGTGGGGGAGAAAGGGGATTGGGCCGCTGAAACTTTAGATTGTTTCCTGATGTCAGTGCTACTTAAGCCAGATATTTTCTAAAGATATCCGGTTAAGTAGCATTTATCCAGCCACACAAAGCCACATAACTTTAGACCTGCTCAGAAGCAGGTGTGAAGTTATCCAGCGATGCCAGCCGGATATCTCAGCCCCTCCCTAAAACACTCTTTTCTTATCTGGCCAGACTAGAGCCGGATAACTATTTATCCGTCTCTAAATTAGCCAGATAAGCGGCTGAATATGGCGGTGTTGCCATTTAGAGGGATTACTTGTGCGTTATCGTTCAAATGGCTTTTGTTTATTGACCTCCCAGTTTGCTGGAGCTGTTTGATGGGCTTTTTTTTTTTTTGATGGGCCCAGAACAGAGAATGAATGAATCGCCAGGAGGGAAGGGGAAGGCGGCACGGTAATTGTTTGCACTGGGCAGCAAAAAAGCTAGCACCGGCCCTGCCTGGAGGGCAGGTCCTAGCCACAGGCTCACTTCCTGCCACACTGAGATGATGGTGTAGGTGACTTTGCTCCTCCAAAGCAGTACAAGAGCTGCTAGACTGGAGCTAGGACCAATCTACTACGTCCCTGAAGGTCTCCGCTATATACCTCTCTGTGTGCCTCATCTACTCCAGATCTGCCAATCTAACCTCCAGAGATCGGACTCATTCTCTTTGCACCAGGTGCACACATCCAGCATACACGTGGCACTCTGTGCAACAGACTGAATAGCCCCAACTCGCTGCTGGCCTTCTGTCTGCAACTTAATTTACTGAATTAATCAAGTCTTAAAGGCTGATTAAGGAGTAGGTATTTCTCAGTTTAAGGGCTGTTAAATCTGATTTGGATTTGTAAATGTATTTATTAAGTGTCTTTTAAAATCTGTGGTTTTTAAAGTTGATAACTGGGTGATTAATGACCAGCAACAGGACTAAAATTAATCAGTCACTAAAATCGAGTTAATTGAGTGTTATTTTAAGTCACTAACTGACTTATTTTGAAGGCTTTTCTCTTAGAAGGGGTGATTATATATCAAAAAATGAGACTGGGGTGGGTGGGAGGGTGGGAAACAAACTATTTATTTATTTAACAAGTTTATATTGCTCACATATCTAAAATTCAAGGTGGGTTACATGATAGCATTCATAATAAAACATGTAAAACAAAATAAGAAAACGTAAAATAAAACAACAAGACAAAATAGTTTTGTGAATTTCATTTAGGCATCCAGGATGTAAGAAAACACGTACAGGTGGATTTTAAAAGCCATGCGCGCGCCAAAACCAGGACGTACGCGAGTATCTCGGGCCAGCGTGCACCGTGCGTATCTCCCTCTACGCGCACAAAAACGTTTTCCTCAGAAAAAGGGGCAGGGCGGGGCCGTGGGCTGGAGGGGGCATGGGCATTTCCGGGTTTCTCAATGTAACCAGCGGGTAAAGACTTAACATGCACAAGCGTGCGCCGGGGTCCCCCTGCCGCGTAACTTTATTTCTGCTATGGATGGCGTGCAAATCCTAAAACAAACCAAAAGAAAAGAGGTGAGTGGGGTTTTAAGGGTTGGGGTTAACAGGTTAAAATGCAGGCTAATTTAACCGGGGAGCTGGGGGGGTTAGGAAGTCCTGTCCCTTACCTGGGCAAGCTGGGAACGAACTGGGAAAATGGCCGTCGACGTGCATCCCTTATAAAATTCCCCTACTTACACGCTAGAGGCAGCTTGTGCGCGCACATGCATGCGTCCGTTATAAACTTGTGCGCACATCTACGTGCGTCCAGCCTGTTTTAGAAAATGGCCGCGTCCTTCTGCGCGAGCCAGCAATCGTGCGTACATGTGCGCCCTCGCGCTGCTATTAAAAGTTACCTTTTAAGACAGTAAATGTTAAAGCAGGCGCCCGGGCACGCATGTACACGTGTATGGCAGCTTGTACGAGTGGACGTGGCCATTTTATAGCAAACACATGTCTATGTGCCTATGATATAAAATCCGCTGTGCGCGCATATGTGTGCGCGCAGTTTTGTATGGACCCGCACTTATGCGTGCAAAAGCCGGCTTTACTGTGTAAGTGGGGGGATTTTATTCGATATGCATGCCGATGCAATTACCAGTTTCCCCAGTCTGTTCCAAGTTCGCCCCGGTAAAGGCTCCCGACTTCCTAACCTCCCTAATTAACCTTCCTCCCTTTTACCCTATTAGCCCCAACCCTTCAAACCCCGCAGATTTTAAGAAGCACCTTATTACGCGTGTTATCTCACGGGGTGGGGTGTGGGTGTGGTCTGGGTGGGAAAGGTAATTTGAAAAGCGCGTGTAAGTATTTTAAGTGCTGAAAGCAGGCGTAACTTTGTGCGCGCCGGCCGGCAGCCCCGCTCCGTGTTCCGGTCCCGGGGGCTGGTCCGGAGGCTGTGGCCACGCCCCCGGAACACCCCCGGGCCGAAACCACGCCCGCGTCGCCGCCCCCAAAACGCCGCGTCGCTCCGGCCATGTCCCCGACACGCCCCTTTTAGAAAGCCCCGGGACTTACGTGCGTCCCGGGGCTTTACGCGCGCCGGCGGCCTATGCAAAATAGGTGCGCCGGCGCGCGAGTGCCCTGCGCGTGTAAATCCTTCCGGATTTACGCGCGCAGGGCTTTTAAAATCCGCCTCA
The DNA here is from genome assembly GCF_901001135.1 of Rhinatrema bivittatum. NCBI lineage: Eukaryota > Metazoa > Chordata > Amphibia > Gymnophiona > Rhinatrematidae > Rhinatrema > Rhinatrema bivittatum. Next base: position 289,463,101 of record NC_042617.1, on the reverse strand, counting down.
GTATGTGTAAGTGTGTGTGTGAGAGAAGGAAGTGTGAGCGGCTCCCCCAATCCACAAAAATCTCAGAGTTCCCAGGTATGGACAGCAAGGGCTTTTTAAAATCCTTATTAGTTTTAATTATTGGGTATTATTTGATATATGTGCTTTTTGAAATATTTATTGGTGCTTGGGAAATTATTTAAATATGTATATGATGTTAATTAATAGAAGTTATTCTCTTTATCAGTAGTTTTAAAATAGTCTTTTATTAGTATGGTTTTACTATTATAACTGATGCTTTATGTTTCTTGATTGTATTGGTTTTATGAGGAATGGTGGTTCTGTTTTTCCATTGTTAACACAGAGTCTGGCTTCTTGGGGGTTTCCAATTCAGTTTTTGTCTAATTTGTGATCCTTTATTCTGTATTTGGTGTGGGTCTGTCTCTGCCTTGTGCGTGTAACCAAGATTAGAGATTCTGCTAGCTTGTAGTGTCTGTGTACAGATCTATAGCAATTGGGTTTGGTTTGTTTCCCTGGTAGGTGGTGTATTGGTATTCTGGGACCCAGTGTAATATTTACATTGGGAGGGCGGGGAAGGGGTACCATTTCATCCTTCACCTCAGGCAGCAGATTGCCTTGAGCCACCCCTGCTGTCTTGTATTTTCAAATTTTATTTCATGAGGTGATGGTAAATTTAATAACTGCAATTGAGATGATCTGAGAGTTGTAACAGGCCACTAAGGTACTAACCAATTAGGTACCGGTACTCCTCTGTAAAAGGCCCTATAGGCAAGGCAGAGAATCTTAAAAATGATACCATCCCAACTGGTAGCCAATGAAGTTCCTGAATTAATGGAATATTTTGCTTATATTTTGAGATAAATTGCTCGGCTGCGTTTTGCAGGAATTGAAGCCTTCTTAATGAGATTTCAATGATTCGCATGTACAAAGAATTGCAGTAATCTATGCTGGATGACACGAAGCAGAAGTAAAGGTTGTGAGCCCCCATTTCCCTAAAAATGATTTTACTCTGCGAAATATAAGTGGAAAATAAAAACTGATTCCATTAAACCAGAAATCTGACTAGATATTGAGAGAGAACTGTTCAGATTCATCCCTAATAACAGCCCTCATCAGCTGTGGGGGCCAGTTTGTCTTTAATATTAGATCTACTAGAGCAAATGTCTTCTGATTTCTAGAGATCAATTTGTAGTTGATGGTAATTTCTGAAGGTGTAGGGGACATGGGGTGAGGAATAATTGGAGGGGGCAGGTTGATGGCTATTACTGTTTTTTTTATTTATGAATAATAAAGCTATTTCTGTAATTTGTTGGAGAGGAAGTTATAATCATAGGGGCCGATTTTAAATCCTACACATGCGGGATACATTTGTGCGCGCTACCCGGCACGCACAAATGTTTAGTTTAGTTTAGTTTAGTTTATTAGTGTTTATATACCGGTGTATCAGATGAACCTTCACATCGGTTTACAAAATTACAACAATTTAGAAATACATTATGATAAAATAGTAACAGCTAAAAACTACACAAAGTAAAAGATAAATTAGCTGCTAAGAATAATCTAAGAATCAGTAAAATTAAAAAAAACAGAAATCAAAGTAAAATACACATGGTAATAAAAACAATAAAAGAAACATATAATAAAACAAAATACAGATAAAAATAATAGTAGCCCGTCAAAATTAAAAGAGTATGCATGCTCAGTAATTGTCGCTCATTCATACTATTACATGCTCTTCTTAGCGTTCTGATGTGTAGTTTCGTACTCAATATAGGCACATTTAAATAACCAAGTCTTTAATTCGGATTTAAATTGCTTTTTTTCTGCAGTGAGCCTTAAAGACGTTGGTAAAGAATTCCAAAGTTTAGTTCCTGCGATAGATAAAACACGCTCCCTTACGTGGCTAAGCCTAGCAGATCTAATAGTAGGAACTGATAGAAGACCTTTATCAGCAGATCGCAAATCCCTCTGCGGTACATGAAGGTGTAAAGATGTATTAAGCCATTCGGTGTGTTCTCCATAAATGATGTTATGAATTAGAGAGGCGACTTTATATTGGATATGATATTGGATTGGGAGCCAATGTAACTTAATCAGTGTTGGGGTGATGTGATCACATTTTCTCTGACCCTTCAAAATACGTGCGGCAGCATTCTGCAATACCTGAAGAGGGCGAGTGCTGGACACCGGTAGACCAAGAAGCAAGGAATTACAATAGTCCAAATTTGCAAAAATAAGAGATTGTAAAACGAATCTAAAATCTGTAAGCTCCAGAAAAGGTTTTAACCTACGCAAAGTTAACAATTTGTAATAACCGTCTTTCAACTTCATGGAAATATGTTTCTTAAGAGAGAACTCAGTATCAATGGTAACGCCTAAATTACGAGTATTAAAACAAGGATTTATTTTTATATTATCAGTAAAAATCAAAGAGGGAATGGTACTGAGATGGCATTTACGTTCAAGTAACAGAATTTCTGTTTTGTTCATGTTTAAGATTAAACGTAGGTGTTGAAGTAATTTTTTTAGTGACAAAATGTAAATTTTGATAAGCTCTAACGTATCTTCTATTGACGATTCTAAGGGGACTAAAAATTGAATGTCGTCCGCGTACATATAAAATTTCAAACCTAATCCGTTTAAAAAATGACAAATAGGCAAAACATATATATTAAAAAGTGAGGCAGACAGGGTAGATCCCTGGGGAACACCTGTGGCCAAAGTAACTTTTTCCGAGGTGACATTATTAATTCTTACTTGGTATGATCGATTATTAAGAAAAGAAGAAAACCAATCGAAAACTGAACCACGTATCCCGATCTCTGTTAAAAGTTTCAATAAAATAGAATGATCCACAATATCAAATGCAGACGATAAATCTAATAGAACTAAAAAATAACTTTTCCCAGTATCAAAACCCGATTTTATAACATGCGCGCGTAACCCTTTGAAAATCTACCCCATAATGAATCACTTGTCCATTATATGCCACAGAGGCAGATAATGAAGAATTTAAATAGATCAAGTAAGCTAATTTCTGATTTCCATAAAGTTAAGTTAGTTTTGCCTGTTGCTTATGTTAATGTTCATTCCTTGCATAATATAGGTCTGAGATTGTTTCTGAATTGTTGCAGGATGGAGAGCTCAGTCTCCTGTGTTTTAGTGAATCTTGGTTGTCTCCTAAGGATTTACCATTTCTGAGTTTATTATTCCTATTGGATATTCCTTTCTAAAGATATTTGGAAGAATAGAAAGGGTGGGGGGTAATTTTATTTTATAAATCATCCTTAGCCTTAAAAGTGACTACTATTTCACTGGAATACTTACAAAATCCAAAACACCAATTGGGAGCCATGAAATGTCAAAAATCAACAATATAATATCAAAAAGGCAAATCAAATATTAAAATATTAGCACAGATCCTCTGTTAACAGATAGCCAATATCCAATATTGAAGAGGCATCAGCAAGCCAGTTGGTGTGCCAGTTGGTGTGCACTAATATAAACGGGCCACCCAGTCTTCTACATCATTTGCGGATTGTGCAAGTCTGGTTTTTAGTTATTTTGAAATGCACTTAAAAACGATGAATAGTTAACAATGATCGTGGCTAACACAGGCCAGTGTTTCGCAAAATGCCATCGGACAAGTGGTCTCAGCAGATCATCTGAGAGATGGCAGGAATCACTGTTCCCTTTCTCTTGCATGTTATAAAATCGGGGGCGACGCGAGCAAGGGGGGGGGTTTTGAAAATTGCCATTTATGAGTGGCGACGAGATCGGGCCTCCTCCAGTTCCCTCCCCCTACCTTCCCTCCCTCCCTCCCTCTTCCCCTTAGAAGGCCCTACCTTTTTTTTTCTTGTTTTAGAACTTACACCAGTTCCTGAGTTGCCGGTGCATGATCCCCCGGCACAAAGGCAAATGGCCGCTGTACCGGTCCCCTCCAGCTCCGCCCCCCCCCCCCCCCCCCTTTGGCCCGGCTCTTGTGCATGTAACGAGGGTTATGCACGCGACCGGGCCCCTTTTAAAATGTGCGTGGCGCGAGCAAGGCCCAGCCACGAGCCGTAACCCCCCCTGTTTTTTATGCGCGCCAGGCATTTAAAATCAAGCCGTTAGTATTATTTATTTGCTAAAAGAATCTTTTTTAGATATTCTGACTTCTTTATGTAACCAATCACTTTCTGAGGTCTGTCTTCCAACCTCATTAAAGTTATCGACAGTTCATCTAGTATATAAGAAGGGGGATTTGGCAGGGGATGATCCTAAGAGTTATAGACCAATTTCTAATTTAATCTCTATGGGAAAATTATTAGAAAAATTGGTCTATAAGCAGTCTGATGAATTTCTTACTGATAAGGTCATTTTTCATCGATATCAATGCGGATTCCGCAAGAATCATAGTACAGAGACTTTGTTAGTCTCGGTGCTTGATTTTCTTCTCCAACATTTAGATAGGAATGGTCAAGTAATTGCTGGGTTCTTTTAGATATTTCATCAGCTTATGAAACAATTAGTCATGAGATTTTGCTTTTTTGCCTGAGGCAAACTGGAATTTCAGGTATTTCAGCCTATTTGAGTGAACGGAAACAGCAAGTTAAAATCGCAGATAAGCTTTGGGCCTGGTATATGAAGAGGTTAGGAGCACCACAGGGTTCTATCCTGTCTGCCCTTTTTAATGTCCGTCTGGTCCCGCTTTGTACCTTGTTAGATCAGTTTGACATTGAGTGTAGACTCTCTATGCTGATGATTTACAGTTGTTTTTGACAGTCAACGATTCTTAGTTTCAGAACTAAATCGCATTTCTGATTGTACTACACTGATTAACAACTGGATGCAGGAGAATAACTTGTGTTTAAATTTGTCTAAAACTGAGGTGGTGCATTTCCACTGGAAAAATTCTCCCTCCACCTGATTTTACCGTTCGTCCTATCAGGATAAGTGGTATTACGATACCGTTTAAAACAGTCACTAGAAATTTGGGGATTTTGTTTGATGAAAATCTACATTTTTTTGCCTCAGTTAAATATGGTAATAAGCTCTGGTTTTCCAAATTATGAACGCTGTGCCATATGCAGTATATCTTGGAGCAGAATGATTTTCGTACTTTGGCGCAATCAATCATTCTTTCATCCATAGATTACTGCAATGGTTTCTATATGGGATTAAAGCACAGCAAAGGTGCAGAGTAAAGAGCAAACACACACACGTAGTGAAATCAAAGGGAAGAATATGTGGCTCAGAAAATAATGAGGCACAGTTCAATACATAAGTCCCCAATTTTTATTTAATTCCAGGCAACAGGAGAAACCTTTTCAGAAATACATTACACCACTTACGGGATTGCCAGGAGCCAGTATCCGCGCTTTGCAGATATGCGTGGCCGGCCTTGGGTCCATATTACCCCGATTTTGTGTGAATTACATTGGCTGCCGCCCCCTACTTCATATTCATTTTAAATTTCTGGTTTTAATTTTTAAAACATTGAAAATGGTCGGCTCCTTATATTTGCAGAGTTTATTTCAATCTTATATCCCAGGACGGTCTCTTCGTTCCCCAGATCTGGGATTGTTGAAAGTCCCTTCTGCTAGAGAGGCTCGCTTAATCAGAAACAAGGAAGCGGGCCTTCTCTGTGGCTGGTCCCGTTAATGCGGATTTCCGATTTGAAATTGTTTTGAAAAGAACTGTAAACATTATTTTAGAAGATTATGAGAAGTGAAAATAAGTTGTATTTTTAGTTATTTATGTAAGCTTTTTTAAGGGAATGTAAATGTACTGAATGAATGTATTTGATTTGTTTTTTATGTAGTGTAACCTGCCCAGCACTACAGGTTTGATATGGGTAGAAAATAAATATTTTTAAATAAGTAAATAAATACTGTTGGTGCCTTTCTGATTTCAGGTCATTAACAGCAGCTTGAACCAATCCTGGATTTACTTCGTTGAATTTATCAATTTGTAGTTTTTCTATGTAAATCGTGAACTACAGGTCCATAAATGCAGTGGGGCAAAACCAAGAATCGCTCAAGTTGTTCCCATTGCATGAAGCTTGTTGCTAACCAAAAGTGTTCCTTTAATGCAGTGGCTTGCAAGAGTATTTGACCCCCTAAAAAGTCAGCAGATTTGTGTGGATTACAAATCACACACAGATTGTCCAGAGAGTATGTGTATTGCAAACCAGTATGCTCTTAAACTAAATTTTCAAAGTCACAATTCATTATTTCTCTATATTTTTTGTAAAATAAAATTAAAAACTGAAAAATACTGTTTGCATACGTATTCAACCCCTGTGCTGAGGTGGCTCCAAGTTTACACAGATGAAAGATATTGCCCTAACAATTGATTTACAATTGACCTTTGCCTGTGAATCAGTAAAAAAGGTCAGCTTTTCTGGATAAATCCCCCTAATTCCAGTACCATTGTTCAGACTGAATCTGAAGGAAAGCTGTGAAAATGAAGACCAGAGAGCATTCTAAGGGAATTAAAGATATAGATATGGATATTATTTTGTAGCCTCTTCCTATCTTGTACAAGTGCTTGGATATCCCAGTGAGCACTGTTGGATCAATTGTGAGGAAATGGAAGCTGCATCATTCCACCCAAACACTGCCTAGACAAGGCCATCCCTCAAAACTCAGCATTGGAGCAAGGAGGAGACTTGAAGGAAGCCACGGAGGCCAACAATTACTTTGAAGAAGCTACAGAGTTCAATGGCTGGGACTGGATCGGAGGTGCACCTCCAGTCAACCATATCAGGAACTCTGTATACAACTGGCCTGCATGGGAGGGTGGCTAGAAAGAAGCCATTACTGAAGAATAAACACATCAAAGCATGGCCGGAGTTTGCCAGAAAGCATCAGAGAGGGATAAGTATTGTGGTCAGATGAGACAAAAATGGAGCTTTTTGGCCAAAATCCAAAGTGCTATGTGGTGCAGACCTAACATTGCCCATTCCTCAGCGGGGACTGGGTATCTTGTTAAAACTGAAGGAATGATGGATGGTGTAACATGTAGGGAGATACTGCAAAACAACTTGCTTCAATCTGCTAAAAACCTAAAACTTGGGAGAAAGATCACCTTTCAGCAGGGCAATGATCTCAAGCACAAGGCCAGAACAACACAGGAATGGCTGAACAACAAAAAGGGGAATGTTCTACAATGGCCAAGTCAAAGTCCAGATCTCAATCCAATCAGGAATCTGTGGCATTATTTGAAAATCACAGTCCATAAGCACCATCCAACCAACCTGAACAACCTGGAGCAAATCTGCCAGGAAGAATGGACAAAACTCACTCCCAAACAGTGTACGAAGCTGGTAGAAACTTACCCCAACAGGCTTAAAGCTGTTATTACAGCAAAATGTGCTCCTACCAAGTAAGTCTGAAGGGGTTGAATACTTATGCAAGCAGCATTTTGCCGTTTTTAATTTTATTTTACAAAAAATGCAGAGAAATAATTAATTGTGACTTTGAAAATGTACTTCTGGTTTAAAATTAACATACTGTCTGGAGCAATTTGTGTGTCATTTGTAATCTACACAAATCTGCTGACTTTTTAGGGGTCAAAAGTTTTACGAGCCACTATATATCTGATTTGAAATAGCACAAACTTTGCGAAAGAGGTAAGTGTTCTTAGAGCATATCTCCCATAATAGTACAGTGACTCAGTAGAAGGACTGTGTGTTTCTCTAGTGTATTTTGTCATCTCTACACAGAATTAATTTGGTTAAAGTAATGAAGTGCAATCCAGTTATTTGGCTATGCCAAGCATTTTTCTGGGTCTTTTTTTTAGACATATTTATTCTTACCACATAAGACAAAATATACTTCAGAAACAGCATTACCTTCATTATACAAACTGAACTGGGTGTGGTTTGTCTGACAGTCAGTGAAGCCAAGCATAAATATTCCTTAATTTTAGCTAGAGCAGGAAAATATTTTCAGAAAATCTCCATTGAATGTACTAGAAAGATACAATACATTTGGCTTCACTTTAACTGAAGAATCTCCTATGTTACTTTTTGTCTTGGGGAAACAGGATTTCCTTAAATACTACAGCAAAGCTGGAGCCGATGTTATGCAGCTTGAGGTAAGGCTATTTACCCAGGGATTATATTCAGACATTTTAAGCTCTTTCTGGCCTGCAACACAGAGACAGTGAGGGAAGGGGAGACCCAACCCTAGCCCTGGGAACAGGAAAGTCCTGAAGTTGCCACCTCACCCAGCTCAACTCAAGTGGGCTGACCCAGTCCTGGTTTTTATTTTTTCCCCAGTGTGGTGTTGAGGCACATGATTTCTCTAAGAAAGGGCTGAGCCTGTCCCTGATGGCCCTGGGACTGTTGGATAGCTCTAGCCTCGTGGCGCAGTTTTATTTCCACCTGTCCTCATCAACTCGTTGTCTCTTCTTGCAGAAGGCTGTGGAAGTCATGTGTTTTGTCCCGAAGCGCTGCAACGATATGATGAACTTAGGCAGACTCCAAGGGTTTGAGGTAAGAGCATGGGAAGAACCCAATCATGGGCGACTCGCAGGGGAGGAGCCAGCCATGTAGGATGGTTGGGAGCAGGGCAGCATGGGAGGAGCCAGCTATGTAGGATGGTTGGGAGCGGGGCAGCATGGGAGGAGCCAGCTATGTAGGATGGTTGGGAGCGGGGCAGCATGGGAGGAGCCAGCTATGTAGGATGGTTGGGAGCGGGGCAGCAGGGGAGGAGCCAGCCATGTAGGATGGTTGGGAGCGGGGCAGCATGGGAGGAGCCAGCCATGTAGGATGGTTGGGAGCGGGGCAGCATGGGAGGAGCCAGCCATGTAGGATGGTTGGGAGCGGGGCAGCATGGGAGGAGCCAGCCATGTAGGATGGTTGGGAGCGGGGCAGCATGGGAGAAGCCAGCCATGTAGGATGGTTGGGAGCGGGGCAGCATGGGAGGAGCCAGCCATGTAGGATGGTTGGGAGCGGGGCAGCATGGGAGGAGCCAGCCATGTAGGATGGTTGGGGGGAGGGGGAGGAGCCAACTATTCGGATTGGGTGGGGGAAGGGCAGCATGGTAGTTGGGGGTGGGATAATGTAGGGGTGTAGGGGAAGAATGGCATTGGCAGTGGAAGGGAGTCTGTGTGTGTTTTCTGTAGCTTTAGTTATGAGCTTCAGATTCCATTTACTGTTTCTAGGAACTAAGAGGTCAACATTCAAAAGCCATTTAGATGAATAACTCAGTTGTGTTCTTATCTATCTAAATGGCACGTGTTGGTATATTCAGCCCCTTATCCAGCTAGATTAAAGCAGAATAAGCATTATCTGGCTAGAGTCTAACCGGATTAAAAAAATGAGGTGTTCTGGGAGTATACATGGGAGGGGGCTACTTATCTGGCTAATACTTATCTGGCTATGTCTGAATATTGGCCTAAGTGTGCAAAAAGAAAAAAGGGAAACTTGTAATTGAGCAGATCCCAGCTGAGGGTCACAAAGTAGCCGCATTGCACAAATGGGCATCCCCCAAAATTTCTTATTTACCCCCCAGTAACCTGCAAAAACTAGGGGCGGATGCTTGACGAGTTAACCCCTGGCTGCCTTCCTGCCCTCAGTGTGTGGGCTTTTGTGCTGTGGCATTGCTTCGTTTTGATGGGGGAGCTTTCATTTGTTTCCACACACCCCCCAACCTCCTCTGCAGGGAAAAATCACAGCTCAGGGGAAACTGCTTCAACAGGACACATTCAGCGTGGGAGAGCAGGATGGAGGTTTCCTGCCCCGCTGCAAGGAGCGGAGGGTCTTCCTGTTCGAGCAGATTGTCATCTTCAGTGAGCCCATTGACAGAAAGAAGGGTTTCTCGCTGCCTGGCTACATCTTCAAGACCAGCATCAAGGTGAGAAGGCCCGGCGTGGGCCCTGTGCACGTCTGCCTTGCATCTGGATAGGGAGGAAAGCTGTTCCAGACAGCATGTGACTCACTGCAGCAGGGGAGATTAATAAACTTAATCATGCTGGCTAATATTTATTTACTTTTCATTTTCTAATGCTATTCTCTTCTTCATGGGTGTATGAGATGAGAATGTGTATTTTGCCGACACGCTGGACCGTTGCCCAGTGTGTTTTATGGGAAGAACAGGCTGGTTGTTTTTTTGGGTTTTTTTTGCCGCCATCAGATATAAAAATCAAGCCTCTCTTTTTCCTATCCCTGCATAAGACGATCAGATCGCTCGAGGGACAGACTAATCCAGTTCTGGTTTTATCTCCATTGCACTATAGAACTTGTAGTTCTCACTCAGGTGTAGATTTTAAAACCTGGGCGCGCCGAGTTTATAACATTGTGCGTGCCGGCGCGCGCATGTTATAAAATCTGTTGGCCGCGCGTAAATGCGCGCCGGATTTTAAAATCCGCTCATGCATGTGCAGGTGGTGCACACTGGGGGGGGGGGGGGGGGGGGGGCCGAATTTTGCATTGATATGTCCGGCGACACAAATGGGCCTCCCCCAGTTCCCTCCAATTAAGGAGCAGACTGGGAGGGAACTTCCCTATCCCCCTGCCTAACCTTCCTTCCTTTTGCCCTCTCTACCCCGCCCCCTAAATCTAGCCTAACTAACCCTTTTTTTTTTTTTGTTTTGTAACTTACCTGCTCTGATGAGCAGGAGTAAGTTACGCGTGCTGGCTGGCAGCCAGCGCGCACTTCCCCGGGACAGCGGATAATGGCCGCTGTCCCATCCCGCCCCCACCCCTCCCCACCCAGACCATGCCCCCCCCGGCCCACCCCTTTTTCAGGGCCCAACATTTGTGTGCATAATGGCACTTATGTGCGTGGCCGGGCCCTTTTGAAAATGCGCACGGTGCGTGCAGGGCCCGTCCACAAGCATAAGTGCCAATCTTTACGCGCGCGACTGTTTGAAAATTCAGCCTTAAGAGCAGTAAGAACTGCACGTACTTAAAAGTAATGGGAGCAACTCCAGGACTAGCTCAGCTTGTCCCTGTTGACCTGGAACCTACCTGGTGACCCTTAACTCTCTATGTCTCCTTTCCACTGCAGGTCAGCTGCCTGGGCTTGGAGGAATGTGTGGACAATGACCCCTGCAGATTTGCATTAACCTCCCGTGGTGCCGACAGAAACATTGTACGATATATCTTGCAGGCGGCAACTCCTGATGTGAGGTGGGCCTGGGTTTCTGACATTAGCCAGATCTTGGAAACGCAACGCAATTTTCTCAACGGTAGGTATCTCCAAGTCTGAAGAATCCCTTCTCCCCGATGCAGGATCCAGACTTTCATTTAAATATTAATATTCTTTTTATTATTTGGATTGTGTGCTTTCTGTCCAAACAAGGCACTAAAATGTTTTACACATCATCAGGAAGATCTACAGTGCCTTCTCTTAAGTACTTTAGTTACACTTTGTTGAAGAGGGAAATGAAGATGGAGACAGTGATGAGAAGGATCATCCAGATGAAAATGAGGATGAGCTTCCAAATGTCAAATTGAATTGAGAAGCTTCATTTGGACCAAGAAGATTCAGGAGATACCTGCCAAGGAAATTTAGGAGGCCACTAAGGGATCACCCTGCTGGAGGAGAGACCTCAGAAAAACCATTCAAAATCTGAGCAGAAGAGAGATTTGATAACCCCGAGCAACCCTCCAAGGACAGAGACAGAGTTGCTCTGGAGAGGCTGGGACTCCTGAGCATCCAGAAGTGGGTATTTTTAAATGTTCTGCAAATGCTCATGCAAGAGCATGCTACGAAAGAAGACCAACACAGCAAGCGAAGTTGTACAATACAAGGCACACCTGGTGGCCAAGGGATTTACCTAACACAAAACCATTGACTATGATGAAGTTTCGGCACCAGTTTCAAGGCCACCCGGGATGACGGTATCACATACCATGAACAGGGAACCATTGACATTATATGCAGGCACGAACTAGGTGGCATAGTCCAAGAGCCATAAGAGAACCACTAGATATTCAGTGATCCTTGCAAGCATGCCAGTTCTCTGAAGAAGCCCAAAGTAGATAGCAATTACATTCAGCATGATGGAAATGGAGTATACGGCCTTTGTCAGCAGGTCTGAGAGGTGAGCTAGGTGAGAGAGCAAGCACAATTTGTCGCTGAAGCCACACAAGTAATGTCTGACTGTCAAGCAGGCATCGTTCATTCTAAGAACTAGACAGGTTCAGGACAAAGCGCATCGCCATCAAACACCATCTTGTGAGAAGGAAGGTTAGAGATGGAACTGCAGAGCTAACGTTCATGCCAAGCGAACAAAACAGTGCGGATATTCTCACCAAACCACTGAGCAGCACCTCTGTGAAACTTCACTGAGATAAACTGGTCAGACAGTGAAGTGAACATTGACATCAATGGGATTCCTTTGAGGGAATCAGTTCACTAGAACAATAGCATTTGGTTTTTATTGTTGTATTTTTTTCTATTCTCCTGAAGAGGGCAGCAGTGCAAAATGTTTACAAGCGTAGCATCAGGAGAAGAATACGTTTCTTCATCCTGTTCCTGTCTCTGGTGATCATGATGTGCCGTACGCTTGCCATGTCTGAGTAAGCATGTCATGCCAACTCAGCTCACTTGCATTGACATCGCATTGCTAACCTGCAGAGATAACATGAAAGAACCCAACAATCAGAGAAGTCACCTTTAGGAACAAAGACATTATCTTCTGATTGTGCAAATAGAAATAAAGGTTTCAGCCCCAACATTTTAAACCAGGGGCTTCCCAAATCTGCCCAGGCGATTCTACAGCCATTCCAGTTTTCAGGATATCCACAATGAATATGAATGGGACAAATCTTTCTCCTGTGTATGCAAATTTCTCTCATGCGTATTCATTGTGGATCCCCTGAGAACCCGACTCGTTCTGGGGTCACTGGGACAGGTTTGAGAAACCTTGATTTAGGGATTAGGGATCCATTTTCCATTAGATTAAACATGGTATTCGTTAATAGCTGGAAAGTGTGTATGTGTGACTGCATGTGAATATGGATGTGTGACTGTGGATGTGCCTCTCTGTATGGATTATTGCTTTCCTCACCAGCATTTCATGCTCCTCTGTTAGCGCTGCAGTCACCCATCGAGTACCAACGGCGAGAGAGCAAGTCCAACAGTCTAGGGCGAATAAGCGGCAACCAGAATGCAGTGGCCACCTTCTCCAGCATGAGACCCCATTCCTCCGCCTCCATGGATAGGAACAAGGTGCCCAGCCTGAAGCACTATAATGCATCTCTACCCTCCCTTTTTCTGCCCAGCCCTCACCGGCCAGACAACAGGCAACACGTTAACCAGGTAAAGCCCCCTCCCAGTCATGGGACAGGCTGAACCTGTCCTGGTTCAATCCCCATTGCATTTCTGGTCTTGTAGTTCTTTCTTGGCTGTGACAAGTCCATAGAGCCGGGGGTGGCCAACACCTGTCCTGAAATCCACAAACAGGCCTGGTTTTTTTTTTTAGGATATTCACAATGAATATGTATGAGATGGACTTGCATACACCGGAGGCAGTGTGTGCAGATCCATCTCATGCATAATCATTGCAAATAAGCTGAAAACCTGGCCTGTCTGTGGCTCTTAAGGACTGGAGTTGGCCACCCTTTCTCTAGAGAAAGAGCAAACTAATTTGGTTCAATAGAAATATGGGAAAATATTGCACAGCCATGCATTCTAACATGGAATGAACTGCATATGGCAGGAGACAGCAACCTGGAAAACATGAACTGGATTAAAGTAAAAGTATTACATAGAAACATGATGGCAGAAAAAGAGCATTACAGCCTATCCAGTCTGCCCATCCATAACAAATGCTATCCCTACCACTCCCTTGGAGATCCCCTGTGTTTATCCTCTGCGTTCTTGAAAACGCCCTAGGCTGATAAGCTTTTTGATAAACATCTTCCCTAGGAATCACATCTGTCTTGTCGAAAAGAGTGCTGAGTTTTAGCAAGGTTTTGGTTCCTAGAATATACATACAAGAGACTCTTCGCTTAATAAAAGGAAAGATGGCTGCTGCTGGGTCTGCATTATGATCTGCTCCTGGAAGCAGAAATAGTAAGATGGTCTATGACAAGATCTATAATTGCTTTTACTTTTATCTTCTAAAGATTATCAGCCAAGCACAGTATATCTACAAGACTTTCCTGCTTGCTTAGGGCCATGCTACTCTGAGGAAGTCACATGGTCCTGGCAGAGGCTCTCGATGCCATTCTGAATGCATCGTATCCAGAATGCACCAAATATATCTTGTATGCCTCTTATTTTGTCATAAAGGAATGAAATTCCTCCTGCTTCTCTCTCTCTCTCTCTGCTGAAGTTTGCACCTCATTCCAAAATGTAATTAACTATATGGATTTTTTACAATTTGCTATGCAGGGTTGCCAAGACTTCCTGAAGCTGAAGGGGAATTACTTGGGGGCACACCTCTTTCTCTCTAGGTGAGGGCTGGTACGGTTGGGGGTCCTGCTTCATCCCCCTGTGCTTTGTTCCCTTTCTGATCTCAGAATCACTCTGCACAGACCCAGAGCATTGACCCTGACATCATCCTGAGCCCCCGAGCCCTGTCTCCCGCACACATAAACCTCGACTTCCCCAGCAGTCCACAGACGGCACAGCCCACGCAGATCTCCAACGGAATCACCCAAGGCAAAACCAGGGCCAGAGTGAGTATAACAGCCTCCTCCCCGAAACACCCCCCCCCCCCCCCACCTCCACCTCCACCTCACCCCAACTCCATGCCATGAGCGGGGGGATGGGGTTACTACACAACTCCCAGTTAGCTAGGACAAGCTGAATTTAGTTTATTTATTTATTTGTAGAATATTTACCGATCGCCATTTCAAAGGTCACGGCTATTTACAAAACAACATTATTCATTTTCAGTTAAACAACAGATATGAATCATTCAAATGATTAAATCATCACAAAATCTAATTAAAATAATTAAAGCTAATCGTCAAATTAAAAATTATCAGTACCATAACATTACAAACAGGCTCTAAAAATGTAAAATAAAATAAAAATAATAATAAAAATAGAATAACAGTATATCCTTCAATCCTAGTCTGTCGTGGCACTACCCTTCTGCATACCTGGAGATGGAATTCAATTTCATTAGGAAATTCATGCAGTGTGATAAAATCGGAATTGGCGTAGCCTGTTATAGCTGACACGGAGCCATCTGGTAATCCCCCTCAGAGGGGCTGAGTGATCCTGGGCTTCCTACTTCACTGTACATCCTTCCCTTGCTGTTCACTGGCCAGGGATTGGATGATGGGAGGGAGATGACCAGAGACTGAGCAGAGTTTGTGGTGACATAATTGGTGGGAGAGGGGTGGGGGGTTGCTAGGAAAAGTTCAGGGTGAGCCGAGTGCTCCTTATCTTACCAACACTTACTATGAGGCCAAGATTAAAAAAAAAAAAAAAAAAAAAAGAACAGAACACATACCTTTAGGCCTGCTATTTACAGAAACATAGAACTGACGGCAGAAAAAGACCAAACGGCCCATCCAGTCTGCCCAGCAAGCTCCCGCACTTATTTTCCCATACATATCTGTTTCACCAACCACCAAGTTCAGGGCCCCCCTTGTTGGTAACTGTTTCGAATTTCCTGCCACCCCCTGCCTGTTGATGCAGAGAGTAATGCTGGAGTTGCATCAAAGGTAAATCCTAAGGCTTAATGGTTATTCACACACCTATCTTCAGTCCCCAGAACTGAATCCATCCCCCGGCCCTATCCACTTTTTAAGCCCTTAAATTGTTTGACTATCAGCCTTTATGACACTATGGATATTCCCTGGAGTAGGGAAGAAGCCCAAGCTGAGAATGAACCCCATCTGACTTCTCCCCTGACATGCTTTTTGCAGAAGCCTACGGAAAGCCAGTTCCATTTTTTTTTTTTTTTTATCGTAAACCTTCTAGGTAAATTAATTTCTCTCCCTGTGGTCTCCCTTTGTCTCTCAGAAGCCAAGCGAAGGCAGCTGCGAATCACCAGACTCCATAGGGGCCCCGAGGGCCTCCCCCCAGGACGACGACAGCCCTCTCCCCACTGCCAGACTCGCCAAACTGGACGAAGACGAACTGTGAAGCCCCGGACAGGATTCCACACCGGAGACAAAAAAAGAAAAAAAAATATCCGGCAGGAAACACGTTGGGGGAAAGAGAAGGACCGTGTGGAAGTCTTTCTAGCCACAAAAAGCTACAGGCATGTCCTCCTACCCACTTTCTGCCTTGGCAACTGTTTGCCTCATAAGGCTAGTAAAAGAGGATTATTGTTCTGCTCTGTTCGATTACTTTTGTTGTTCTTTGATGTAAATAAGCACAGCGGACAAGGGAAGAGTGACGCCGCCATTGGAGAAAAAGCCATTTGTGATAAGGGGCACTTTTGTTCTGCCTTTATCCTGCCCCTAATGTGTGACGGATGCCTTTTGGGGGGGAAGGGAGAGGCCTGTCGGTGGTTTCAGAGCACTGCCAGTCCATGACTCTTGTTTGAAGCAGTGCCAAGGAGCTTGCTCCCCCTCCCCCCCCCCCCCCCTCTCCTCGCCAGAGCTATCTTCCAACAGGTGGGCTGAGCGCCTTGTTTCCTTCTTCTGAGCACTTGAGGACTTCACCAGTCAAGGCCCATGTGACGGCCATTCCTTTTCTTGTAAATAACACGTCCGTAGCTTTTTCACCCTGAAAGTTCCCCGCTTTCTGCTGCAAGAGGATCGGAGCACTCCAGGCTCTCGTCTGAGGATCGTTCCTACCCACATTCAGCCCTTTCCAGTCTCTGCCATCCTCGCCTTCAGCCAAAGGCCCAGGCATTTCCCCCCCCCCCCCCAAACAGAAGAACTGACCCTATATTCCTTTCAACTGGTGCAGGATCAGGCCGTAAGAGTCACTGCTTCTTATCCAGCCATTAGAGGCCTTCAGGCAGGAATAGGTGCCAGCCTCCCCGAGGAGATCCTTTGCTATGCTAGATGCTGGTACTGGCAGATCCTCGTCTGCTGATAAATGTCACACCTCTTGAATGAGATCTGTGTCTCTCCTATCCACCTCTCTCATCGTCATCTGGCTCATCTATTCTGTATTACGCAGTTCAGTTCCATTTGATTTTATTCTCTCCTGCTTCATGACTATGTTTCTTCTAATTTATTCCTTAACCAGGGGGTAAGGCAGGACTCCCGCGGCAAATCCCCCCCCCCCCCCCCTCCTCTCTCCCAATAAAATCTCTGCACACAACATTGGGTTTACAGAGGCCACAGTTTGTTTCTAAACAACCATAATCTTAGTCAACAACAAAAGAGTAACTCACATTCCCCCTCCCCACCTTCATTTCCACAGCACAGCAATATGCAACTTGCCACTAATGCCCAGTGGCAGGCTGCGGAGATTCCCCCCCCCCCCCTCCCCTCCACCAGGCTTGCCAACTTCTCCAGAGGCCCGCTGCCACGTACCAGTCCTTGCTCCGCCACATCCCAGAGGCCCGCAGCCTGAACAACGACCACACTGAACAGCATTTCCTCATGAGGCAGCCCCCCCCCCCCCCCCAACATCAACACTCAGGTCATCTTGCCTTAGCACAATCCCCAAATTTAGGATTAGGTTTTCCACCATGATCAAGATTGCCCCTGTCCTTCTTCCCCCCCCCCCCCCCCCCCAAACTACAGGCCTACGAAACCCTGATAAAACAGTCTCCAAAGCTTCTTGGAGTGAATTGTTAAAGAGGTCAATCCCAACATCCGACAAATGGACCCCCATCTGTCTGAAACAACCAGGGCAAACATCCCACGCCCACTCATGTCTGATCCAAAATCCCCTTGGCGCCCCGACCCAAGATCCAGTTTGCCTATTCACCTTTTTAACTCCCTGCTTCCAAAGAGGATGATCCCTAAACTTTAACCATACCACAATGTCCAACCACCCTTAGGTTCTGCCCCATAGCACCAACACAACCACTACAGAAAACCCTTCCAAGAAAGCTTATGTTTTTGACTTCACCCACCCCACCAGTCAACGCTCTGCATACCTCACCCCACACCAATACAACCCCAAAACCCATTGCACCGGCTGCATCAGAATACAGCTCAATGTCAACACCTGCTCCTCCTGCATCATGCACGCTCCATTAAATGCTCTAGAAAAGTAACCCAGACTCCCAGTTCATCCCATATACGCCTAGTTACCCAGATGGAATGATGAGCTGATGTAACCCCCGCCATCGACACTGATAACCTGATGAATGCCCTTACCATAGGAATTACTCTGCAGGTGAAATTTAGTGAGCCGATCAATGACTGCATCTGCTGAAGCATCACTTTTTTGGCACCACGTACCAACTGTACCAAATCCCTTATCCTAACCAACTTTCCCTCCGGTAACCTAGACACCGTGCTTTCGGAATCTAACTCAGTCCCCAAAAAGGTAAACCTCACCATGGGTTCCATCTTACCATGGGCAATTGGAATTCCAAAATTACCTGCCACCACCAAAAAACCCGACAAGTATTTTCACCCACAGGACCTACGAATAAGAAATCATCGAAATAGTGCAGCATGCTATTTGAACCCAAGGACTGCTTGGTTACTCATTGTACAAAGGTACTTAACATTTTGAAATAAGCATAAGACAACATACATTCCATAGGCAAACACCTATACATGAAATACTGTTCCTGAAAAACAAAACCCAACAATGGAAAACTAGCTGGGTGAATCAGAAGCAGCCAAAAAGCAGATTCAATGTCTGCCTTAGCCATCAACGCACCCCTACTGACTTTCCTCACCAATTATACCATTGCATCAAAAGACATGTAACAGATGGAACATTTATCGCTTGGAACAAAGTCATTTATCGAAGAACCAGACGGGAAGCACAAATTCAATATCCGTGTGAACTTACCTGCCTCCTTCTTAGGAACCACCGCAAACAGAGACAAATGCATCAAGTCGAATGGAGGAGCCTCAAAAGGCCCTACAATCCAACCCAACCCTAGTCACCTCTGCAAAATGACTTGCTAATCTAGCATTATGAGCGGATCCCCCAAATCCCGGTCTCTCATATAGCATCTAGAACCCTTCCCCAAAACCCGTCCTCAGTGCCGCCGCTGCCCTCCTATTTGGATACCCATATAACCACCCCAACATGGCTGCAAGACTAACTGGTGGCGGAGCATTCCCCGATAATGTCTTGGCACCTCTACTCATCTCCTCTGTGGGTCTTTTTCCACACTTGAAGGCCGAACACCCTGCTCCTCATACCGAGCAGGCGTACTGAAATTTTCAGTCCAGGAAAAGACACACCAACTTGTTAAACCTCCAGTCTGCATCAGAAGTACCTGCTGACACTTTAGCAATGAACCTGATTTTCCCAATTCCCCCAGAATCCCGAAAGCAACCAGACTGCAATGCTCCGGCCCCCTCCCCCCCACCTTTCCCCCTCCCCCATGCCCCTTATTTGTTATCTGGGTAAGCCATAAATTAATGTCTTGGGCACCCCTTGTCATGAAACGGTTTCTCTTCATTTTATCCCGAAACCACTCATCAAAAGTGAACCACGCCCACCCTTCATAATCCTTGAAAGCCCCTATTATGCCATCCACATATGTCAACAATGCACTGTACTGCCAAGGGTCAAAATGACCCACCATGCTTGCCATTGGGTGCAATTAAGTGTTCCTAGGAACCTTCTTCACTGAACGCCCCTCCTTGCTCTTCTTCCCCCTTCCTTTTCCGCTTCTTGTTGCCCCGTCTGCCCTCCAAAGGTTTTAAAATACCAAAACACTTTCGCTTCTTAATCTCCCTCCTCAACCGTGTAGGAATGCCTTCCCACAACTCCGAGGCGCTGCTAAGGCCGGATGCCCCGTGCTCTGCCCGGGTCCATCGCCCACGACTCCCCGGCCTCCCAGCCGCAAGATTTCCGATGACGTCGACGAGGGGAACGATGAATAAGAAGATGACATAGAACTCAGTTCCCTCCTCCTCTTCCTGCTCCCCCACCCCCTTGTGTAGCCTCAGAATCCCTTTTCCCTTTCTCACCGGCCTGACGTCTGTGCGTGCTCCCCCCCCCTTCCAACGGTTCCTGTTGTTGCTCCACCAATTCCTGCTGCTGCTCTGAATCCCTGGGCCTCCTTGCTCCCACTGCAATCGAATCCTCCCCGCCTCCTGCTGCGAATCCCCCCGGTTGCTCTTCCTCCAAAGGACCTGAAACAACGGGCACAGGGCCCCCAATACTGCGCAGAAACTGCAAAGCCCCACTCCTACCTCAAGGAGCTAGCGGAACTCGCCCTTGATTCATAATCCTTCCACACTGAAATGCACCCCTCACCCCCGACTCCCACTGATGAACATCTCCCATACCCCCCTACTTTCTTCGTTCCCCTGACAAACCCCCATGCATCAGCAAAAGGCGCATGAGGACCTCCCTCCCCAATACCTGCTGAAGGTACCACTCCCGGAACCCTCCTGCCCGAAAGACAAGACCCCCGCCTCCCGATAAAACCCACCATCCCCACCCGAACCCCGCACAGCTACCGAAACACCTGAGCACCTTAATCACCTTCCCCTTTCTCTTGTTTACCTTCCTTGAGCCTCTTGCCCCTGCACCTCTGTTTCCCGGGCCTTGCACATGAAAAACTATGCACGGTCCCCCTTGCTTGAGTACTCTTATGTCCTGCTCGCGCCCGCAGCCACACGCTGAGGAGCGCCGCCCCTGCTAGATGCCCTCCGTGCGGGCCACGGCACGCCCTCAGGTCCCGCGACACCGCCCAGCCTGGCCCCTAAGCTCATGTGACTGCTCTTCTTCCCTCCACTCCCGACCTCACACGCGATGGGCAGCGTTCCGCTCCCCTTTCGCGCTCTCCGCTCGGCACAAGGACATTCGCCTCTGCCTCCCCCGGCCACGAGTCCTTCTACTTCCAGCGAGACCCCCCCCACCCCTAAACTCACCTCTCCCCACCCACGACAGGACGCTGCCTGGCACTCCTCCAGTGCCACTCCCCCCCCCCCCCCCCCAAGCCTTAAACATATGTCTAGACTGGTTTTTTTTAATATTCTAATTTACATTTATTTTATATCAGTTCCGTGCTGTTTTATATTTAAGATCTATGCTGCCTTCTCTTGGGTTCTGTTTTTATATCTCTCTTAATCTCTTCTCCGGCTTTATGTACTCTCTTCTTTCCTGTTTCTGTGTCTTTCCTATTCTGTTCTCTCTTCCTGCCTGCGTCATCCCTTCTGCTTTCCGTGGTTCCTGTCCCCTCTTCTGTTCTGTCCACGTTGTCGGCCTCCTGTTAAGTCTCAGCCCATTCCAGCCTCAACCCGTGCTATGGAGAATGGATTGGGAGAGCAGGGAGCTCCGGAGGCAGAGAAGTGGCAGGTAGGGGGGAAAGCAGACAACGATTCAAACGCTGCTGATCTTACAGAAGAAGGCCCAGCGGAATTCTTTTTTTTTTTGGGGGGGGGAAGGGGGTAAATCAGCCACTCAAACCATCATCTTCCACGTGACACACACACACACACACATTTGAATTTGATGTTTTAAGCTGTTTTTCTGTTGCCACAGATCTGTCCGTAGTGGGCTCTTTGGCCGTGTCCCTTGGATAGAGCCGGGCACTGTTTCAAAGGGCCACCCAGAAACAGCGGTGTTCTCTCCCCCCTCAAATAGAAAATGTGACTGCTGGGTATGAAACTCTTTAAAGCAGCAGTTCCCAGTCGAGACCTGGAGGCACAGCTAACCAGTCCAAATTTTAGGATTATCTATAATGAATATGCAAGAGGTCAATTTGTATACACTGGATCTTCAGCCTATGCAGATTAGGGATGTGCATTCATTTTAAAGGGATGGCAAATCCAAAACGGGAATGACCTTGCCCGAAAATACCAATTTTGGGGTACTTTGTTAATTAAAAAATAGATGGCCTCCCTGGATCCCTCCAATCCCCCCTTTTGTCCCCCAAAAATGTAGTGGGCCAGGGTCCTTTCTGGCACCCACTTTCCCCTACCATAGGGTCAATGGTGAAGAAAGGACAGGAGCAATGCCCACTCACTCCTTCCCTGCCACAAATCATTTTAAATTGTTGCCAATCAGGTCAGCACCATTTTTACATGGGGGAAGGAGGGGGCAGGAATATGGTCAGAGGTACCCAGGGAGACCCCAGTAGGACCCAGGCCACGCAGGTGGTGGAAAGGGGTTGAAGGGCCTTAAAGACCCTGTTACTTTTTATTGGGATTTTTTTTTGTTTTCTTAATGTTTATTTTGGTTCAGGTATCAAGCCAAACCTAATTAAACATAAAACAATAAAAAAAAACAAACAAACCCCAAAACAAAAAAATGAACAAAATAAATTACTTGCACCTATGCATCCCTAATGCAGACATAGCTTAAGCAGATTTGTTATCCTGAAAACCAGACCAGTTAGGTTTGTCTCCAGGACTGGGTTGAGAACCACAGTGGTTTTAAAGCCACTGTGTTCTCAACCTCCCCACCCCCCAAATTCACACACAAGTGCTAGGTTGCAGCAGCTGTGGTGTCACTGCAGCATCACATCCAGTATTGACCAATGGAATTCAGTGCGTATGATGTCTTTTGTGACTCCAAGTTAGGGCTGCTGCAAGGCATGCTGGGAGATTGCAAGGGCAGAGTGCATGGTGGCTCAGCCTATCTTCTCTTTCCTCTCATTTCCTCCTCATCGATCCTGGGAATGGATGACTGTATCATGCTTTTGTATATGCATGTTTATTTTTGTCATGTATTTTATGAGCTCTCCAGGTCCTGTAAGAACTCCGCCATTGTATCCTACCAAACCGAAGTTCCTCAAAGGGGAGAGAGAGAGCAGGGGCTGGCGGAGCAAAGAAAGCATCAAATTTGAATTCTTGTTTACTAGTAAAGCTTTTGGTATATCAAAACAGGAACCAGCGTGTGGACTCTCCTTCCAGGAAACAGGACAAAGTTCTGCCAATCATTTCTTCTGATTTGGGATTTATTGGAGTGGGTTTTTAGGCTGTATTAGGAAAATCTCATGATACACACAGAAACATTTTAATCCAGTTGGCCTGTTGTACCTTCGGGCTTCTCATTTCACTATTGCCAAGAAAACCAGGACCAGCAAATCCCATAGATGTACTGGGGCAAAATCAGGAGTGACAGCCTGTCCCTGATGTCCTGGAGCCATTTGGAACTTTGATTTCAGTGGAAACTATGCATTATCAGACACCTCCCCTACCCCCCCCTCCCCTCCCAAATACCTCTTATTCCTAAAATGTATTGAAATGTTATTTTAAATAGCTCTTTTGTGTATCAAAATCATTATTGTAGATAGCCTAAAAAAACTGCATAATAAAACAGGTGCTCTAATGTTCAAATGATTATGCAGTGCCCTCTAGTGCTCAGATGGGGTAGTGCTGAGATTCTAATGGCATCCCCTCCCCCGTGAGTTTGGAACGCACTCTTCTAACTTTAATTTCTTCAGCTGTCATTGAATGCATTTACAGTGTGCTTGAAATCCAATTTCAAGTGCATTGTAAGAGAGCAAGATGAGGACAGTACTGGATTTCAGCACACTTTGTGTAAATAGTTTTGCTCTTAGGAAATGAATTTAAGATGTCCCTTGATAGATTAGGCCCTTCTATAGGACTAATGGGAGCAAAGGCCAGGCTCCCAACTGCTTGCACTATTTCTGATTTACCACCAGGGGATGCCCCTGTAACTTGTACAGTTCCTGCCTTTCAGGGATCCTGTGTGTCTGCTTCATGTCTTCTTGAGAGGGAGATCTCTAGGACACATGCTTTAAACTTTAAGAACATAAGAAATTGCCATGCTGGGTCAGACCAAGGTTCCATCAAGCCCAGCATCCTGTTTCCAACAGAGGCCAAACCAGGCCACAAGAACCTGGCAATTACCCAAACACTAATAAGATCTCATCATACTGATGCAAGTAATAGCAGAGGGCATTCCCTAAGTAAACTTGATTAATAGCAGTTAATGGACTTCTCCAAGAACTTATCCAAACCTTTTTTGAACTCAGCTACACTAACTGCACTAACCACATCCTCTGGCAACATATTCCAGAGCTTAATTGTGCGCTGAGTGAAAAATAATTTTCTCCAATTGGTCTTAAATGTGCTACTTGCTAACTTCATGGAGTACCCCCTAGTCCTTCTATTATCCAAAAGTGTAAATAACTGATTCTCATCTACTTGTTCAAAACCTCTCATGATTTTAAAGACCTCTATCATATCCCCCCTCAGCCGTCTCGTCTCCAAGCTGAACAGCCCTAACCTCTTCAGCCTTTTCTTATAGGGTAGCTGTTCCATCCCCTTTATCATTTTGGTCGCCCTTCTCTGTACCTTCTCCATCGCAACTATATCTTTTTTGAGATGAGGTGACCAGAATTGTACACAGTAGTCAAGGTGCGGTCTCACCATGGAGCGATACAGAGGCATTATGACATTTTCTGTTTTATTAACCATTCCCTTTCTAATAATTCCTAACATTCTGTTTGCTTTTTTGACTGCTGCAGCACACTGAGCCGACGATTTCAAAGTAGTATCCACTATGATGCCTAGATCTTTTTCCTGGGTGGTAGCTCCTAATATGGAACCTAACATCGTGTAACTACAGCATGGGTTATTTTTCCCTATATGCAACACCTTGCACTTGTCCACATTAAATTTCATCTGCCATTTGGATGCCCAATCTTCCAGTCTCGCAAGGTCCTCCTGCAATGTATCACAATCCACTTGTGATTTAACTACTCTGAATAATTTTGTATCATCTGCAAATTTGATAACCTCACTCAATGTATTCCTTTCCAGATCATTTATAAATATACAAGCCGTTAAGCCCGTTAAAACGGGCTACATTAACATTTTTATTGGATCATTTCCTTCCCCCGCATTCTCCCTCCCACCTCCCCCACTCTCTCCCCTCAGTCACTCCTCTCCCTCCCCCCTCCCCTCAGTCACTCCCCCCTCCTCCCTCCCTCAGTCACTCCTATCTCCCCCAGTCACTCCCCTCAGTCACTCCCCCCCCTCAGTCACTCCCCCCTCCCCCCAGTTACTCCTCTCTCCCCCCTCCCTCCTCCCCTGAGTCACTCCTCCCTCCTCCCTCCCCTCAGTCAGTCACTCCTCTCTCCCCCTCCCCTCAGTCAGTCACTCCCCCCTCCTCCCTCCCTCCTCCCCTCAGTCACTCCTCTCTCCCCCTCCCCTCAGTCACTCCCCCCTCCCCCCTCCCTCCTCCCCTGAGTCACTCCTCTCTCCCCCCTCCCCTGAGTCACTCCTCCCTCCCCTGAGTCACTCCTCCCTCCTCCCCTCAGTCAATCTCCGCCGAAGACCCAGAGCGGCGGCGGCATGCGCGCGAGGGAGGGACAGACTTCCTCCCTCGCGTGCATGCCGCCGCCGCTCCGGGTCTTCGGGCCGCCGCTCCTGCCGCTCTGGGCCGCCGCTGCCGCCGCTCCTGCCCAGGTCTTCGGGCCGGTGCTGCTGCCGCTCCGGGTCTTCGGGCCGCCGCTCCGGGTCTTCGGGCCGGTGCCGCCGCCGCTCCGGGTCTTCGGGCCGCCGCTGCCGCCGCTCCTGCCCAGGTCTTCGGGCCGGTGCCGCCGCCGCCGCTCTTCGGGCCGCCGCTGCCGCTCCCGGTCTTCGGGCCGCCGCCGCTCCGGGTCTTCGGGCCGCTGCTCCTGCCGCTCCGGGTCTTCGGGCCGGTGCCGCCGCCGCCGCCGCCGCTCCGGGTCTTCGGGCCGCCGCTCCTGCCGCTCCTACAGCACCATTTTTATTTTTAAGAGGCACACTGTGACCGACGTGCTCGCATGCGCGGTAGAGCTGCTCTCTACTGCGCATTTGCGGCACGTCGGTCAACCTTCGTTTATTAGGTTGACTAGCCGTTAAGCCCATAACAACGGGCTACATTAAAACATTTTTTTCGGTCCATTTCCTTCTCCCTCTCCCTTCCACTACCCCCTCCCTCTCCCTTCCACCTCCCCCTCCACCTCATTATCCCTTCCACCTCCCCCTCCCTCTCCCCCTCATTCTCCCACCTCCCCCTCCCTCTCCCTTCCACCTCCCCCTCATTCTCCCTTCCACCTCCCCCTCCCTCCCTCTCCTTCATTCCCAGGGGGGCAGGGCTGGGTTTGCAAAGACATGCTCACTTCTGACTTTTCAAAAAGTATTCACCTATTTTTTTTTTTTTTTGTAAGCGGAAAAAATACCCACACAAGAAGAAGGAGCAAATTTGCCTGGGTGCATTTTCACAGGCAATTTTCAAAGGGACAGTTTTCCTTTTAAAAAACTGATGCAAATTCTACACTTCCATGGGCAGCCAAAAATTGTCCTTTTAAGTATATTTTGAAAAGCCTTGCTTACGTGTATGTAAATGAGGGAGTGTCATATGCAAATTGGACTGTAGGAGATTCAGAGGAACTAGAGTGGCCTGCTCTCTGCAAAGCTGTGACGCCTGCCTCTGCTGCGTCCACGCGCCTGGCTGATCTGGGGTGCACTTTTGGATCTGATGTGAGAAGATTCTGCGTGTCAGTCCACAGCACTCGCTATTGGATTGTTCCTGTTCTTGATCGTTTCTGTTAGCTTCACAGCTTCTATATTGTTTCTCCTCTCTCTGGTTTCATGGTCTTCTAGCTTTTCTTCCACCTGTGAATTCTTTGTATTTTTTCAGGACAAGAATTTGTCCCATGGAACTGGTCATTTTTTGCTGAAATTCAGCCTTTGTTCGACCCCCCCCAAGGATGAATGATGTTTTTGTAGCTGGTCTTCTAGTGCCACAAAATCACACTTGCTCCCTTTCTCACACATACATCCTCACACAGGCTACCTATGTCTCTCTCATGCACCCCTTCACACAGGCTCTCGCCATCTCCTCCATGATCCCAAGCAAGACACTTCCAGTTTCAGTAGCCATTTTGTTTACTTTTGCTTTCTCCTTCTCTGCGACTACTTGGGGGGTTTTTTTGGCACACATTTCTGAGTTTTGTTTTACAACAAACTTATCTTGTCATTGGGATGCATGTTCAGATTTTACCGAGCTTTATATTAATGGGAGAATGGCTGTAGCAGATCTTCACCGATCTTGCTCCAAGGTCATTATGTGACATGGACTAACACTTCTGACTAAGCCTTTGATGGCTATGGCTCCCTCATCAGATCCAATGCAGACTGAGCTAGGCATGAAATTACCTGAATATACAAGACAAAGAAAGAAAGACAAAGGATCATGATCTGAAGTTGGAGGGAGGGAAGCTGAAAGAAAGTACTCCTTCACTGAGGTGTTAGATGTGAGGAATAACCTATCAGCATGGGCAGTAAGAGGCAAACTGTGACAGAATTCAAGCTCACTAGGGACAGATAGGGCAGGTGTGAGGGAAGAAGGTAAAATAACTTGAGGGAGGGTGGCCCTGGGTATTGGACTAGTTATGGAAACCTATATGTTCAAGCCCCCTGGAACGTAGCTGAGGGCCAAAAAGAGGAGGCGACAAACAGAATAATGGTACGGTGGTGCCATGTCCTCAAGAAGAGGTCTGGAAGAAAAAAAGGCCATTAGGAGTTATGAGAAGGAATAAGACCCCCTTGAGCAAGACCTCAGGATCTCTGATGTCACTTGTAGGGAGGCCTTGGGAATAAATCTATGGTGTTTATAGTAAAAATTGCTAAAGCCACAGGCAATGTCCGTCGTTCTAGTAGTAGTGGACTATCTCACCAAGAGGATACATTTCATCTCCACCTAGGCACTTCCAAGGGTAACCTCAGCCATTCTTGAAAGAATTGGTGTGATTACTTGGATTGCTAAATCAGTTTGACTTCAGCTGAGGTTCACGGTTTACCTTCTGATTTAAAAATAAACTAATTCAGGTGCAGGTACAATTATCCTCAATCTATCACCCAGTCTCTGCTTCACCAAGAATTATGAACCTGGCTCCACTCCAGCAGTGTTTCTGAGCCACACTAAACTGCCTGCTTGTGAGGAGCTGGTTGGGAGAAGATTGCACACACTTACTCTTGGGGGAAATCTGCACAAAAAAAGTTGAAATTCTGTGCACAAAAAACTTAAAATTCTGCAAACTTTATATTGGTCAAAATAGCACAATTTACATGACAGTCTTTAAGTAATTACATTTTAAATTAATACAGAAAAAAATTATTATTTAGAGATGCAGAATTTTAAATATTTTGAGCAGAATTTCCCTAGAAATTCACTGTATGAGTGTCCCTACTCCCCTGGCCACTTTGCACTCTCAGGCCCCAACTCCTCCACCTGCCAGTAGCTCTCCCCTCCACCTCTAGGCTCAAGCCCTTCCACTATCGCCAGTCCCAGAGTTTGACCCCGTTCTCAGTACTGCCCCTCACATAGGCTCCCTCTGTCCCTTCCTCTCTCACACACATGCTCCCTCTTTCTAGTACACATACACACACCCTCATACAGGCTCCCTCATTCTCTCGCACACACACATCCCCTCATACAGGGTCCCTCTCTCTTGCATACACACCCACACAAGCTCCCTTTCACACACATACATCCTCACACAGGCTACCTATGTCTCTCTCATGCACCCCTTCACACAGGCTCTGTCTCACACATACACAATCCCTTCACACAGGCTAGCACCCTCGCATACACACAATCCCTTTTTCATACACACCAGCTCCCAATCTCTCACACACATACACACTCCTTCACAATCTCCTCATATATAGGCTCCCTCTCTCTGAAACCCACACTCAAGCATCCCCCCCTGCTCTCTCACCTCCCATGCTGTCTCTCACACACACCCCTGCTCTCACTCCCTGCTCTCTCTCATCCTCCCCTCCCCTCTCAACACCCCTCTCCCTGCTCTCCCTACCCTCCCCTCTCTCACACCCCCTCCCTTCCCTACACCCGCTCCCCTCTCTCACCCCCCTCTCCCTGCTCTCACCCTCCCCTCTCACACTCCTCCCTCCCCACACCCCCTCCCCTCTCCTCTCACACCTCCTCCCCTCACAGCCTCTCCCCTCTCCTCTCACACCTCCTCCCCTCACAGCCTCTCCCCTCTCCTCTTTCACACCCCCTCCCCTTTCTCACACCCCTCTCCCTCTCCTCTCAGGCACACACATTCACTCTCACCGGGGCATTCATCTTCCCTGCGAGCAGAGCACACTTCGTTCATGGCACACGGGAGGGCCTTCATCTTCGCCGTGAACGGCGCACCAGGGCCTTCATCTTCGCGCACTCTGTTTGCGGCATGCCGGGGGAAATTCTGCGCTCCGCAGTATTGCAGAATAGGGATGTGAATCGTGTGATCGATCGTCTTAACGATCGATTTTGGCTGGGGGGGGGGGGAGGGAAATCTGATCGTCGTGTTTTGTTTTTTTTAAAAATCGTAAATCGGGGGAGGGCGGGAAAACCGGCACACCAAAACAACCCTAAAACCCACCCCGACCCTTTAAAACAAACCCCCCCCCCAAATGTTTTTAATTACCTGGGGTGCAATGTGCATAGGTTAGCGCCCTCTAGTGTAAATTTTAATGGTGACAAGAGTATTAGCTGTTACACACAAAGCAAAGAGGTGCACTGGCTTAACTCGTGTTCTTTTTATGCTGGAAATTTTACTCCTGGTCAGCCACAGAGTAAAGCTTCCGGCACTAGTGTTCATGTATGGGGCTGATTGGGGAGTTTGTGGTGCTGGGAACATGCATTCTTGATTTATGAGCACAAAACTCTTCTTTCCTCTTTTTATTGCTCCTCCTTTAAGCCACCTCAAAGCAGATTGCATTCAAGTACTGTAGGCATTTTCCTAGCACGAGGGCTTGCAGTCTTTAAGTTTCTGTACTGAGGCCATAGAGGGTAAAGTGTCTTGCCCAAAGTCACAAGGAGTGGTAGTAGGAATTTGGACGCGCGTTTTCGACCCGCTAGCTTTACCCCTTATGGTAAGGGGTAATAGCGCGTCGAAAACGCGCGTCCAACCCCCCCGAAACTAATAGCGCCTGCAATATGCAAATGCATGTTGATGGCCCTATTAGTTATTCCCGTGCGATCCAGAAAGCAAAATGCGCAGCCAAGCCACACATTTTACTTAAGAAATTAGCGCCTACCCAAAGGTAGGCATTAATTTCTGCCGGTGCCGGGGAAGTGCTCAGAAAAGCAGTAAAAACTGTTTTTCTGTACACCCTCCGACTTAATATCAAGGCGATATTAAGTCGAAGCCCCCCCCCCCCCAAAAAAAAAAAAATTTAAAAAATAAAAATTTAAAATCGGCCCGCAGTCCGCGGGTCGGAAAACGGACGCTCAATTATGCCGGCATCCATTTTCTGAACCCGTGGCTGTCAGACAGTTTGAGAACCGACGCCGGCAAAATTGAGTGCCGGCTGTCAAACCTGCTTACAGCCGCTGCTCCTGTCCAAAAAGAGGTGCTGGGGACGCGCTAGTGTCCCTAGTGCCTCTTTTTACCGCGGGCCCTAATTTGCATAGGCCACCCTCCTTGAATCACGTGCCCAGGAGAGTGGCCTGTGCGCGCGCCGGCTCTCCTGCGCGTTTTTCTGTTATCGGCCTGCAAGTTTGTAGGCTACTCCTCCACTCTGGTGGAGGGCCTCTGCTCCCTCTCTCCTTTATATTTTTGAAATTATGAGCTGCTCTGGTATTTAAGAAGGTGGCCACTGGCGAGGTGAAGCAGAGCACTGATCAGAGTCCGTGAAGCTGTGCTCATCAGCCGAGAAGTAAGGGATTGCAGCAGGTTGCCATGGCCTGTGCGCACCTGGTTGTAGGGCGGGTGCCAGTCGCTGGCTACTGCCCACCATGGGTGCCTGGTTCCTAGGAGGAAAGTGGCAGCATTGCCGCCAGAGGCTGGATCTTGTTCCCTCCTCCCGGGCGGGGGCTCTACTGGCCGTAGGCTTTGTGACTGCTATGTGGGCCAGCTCACTCGGGTAGCCGAAGGTGACTGGGGGGGGGGGGGGTCAACACTGCGGTCAGATCCCTGCAGTTGTCCACCCACAGGCAAAGCCGCATCACTCTTCCTCTGGCTGCCTCTCCCACCCCCTTGCTGCCCCCAGACTCAGCTCTTTCCTCTCCCACCTCATGATGTACGCACACAAACAAGCACAAATCATGTTTTGTGCACAGAAAATATCAGCCCCAGGCTCCTTCCTCCCCCTCCCCAAGTTTAAAGTGTGCACAGCCTATGCAAACGGTCCAGCACCCATTGTGCTGCAGGTTTGTGCGCACCTTTTCAGGTCTGTGTGCTTTTTTAACTCCCAGTGGTTAGCGTACCATTTGCTTACCGCAGCAAGCATTAACATATAGGTTAAAAAACAATTTCAGCCCTGAGAGAGAGACGGGATAAAAAAAAAAAAAGAGTAGAGACAATCTGGGAAAGACACACAGAAGAGAGAATGGAGAGGAGAAGAGACGAGCCAAAATGCTACAGAAGACACAAAGGAGAAGAGACTAGAGCACACAGAGAAGGAAGGGAGGGAGAGAGGGAAGAGAGAAGAAGAGAGGCAGATGGAGGGTAGAGATACAGTAAGGGAGCGGCAGAAATGGATGAGATATATACGAGTCGATACAGTAAAGTTCGCGGGAGAGCGCACAGGCCACTCTCCTATGCGCTCGATTCACTAAATTCAAATTAGGGCCCGTGGTAAAAAGAGGAGCTAGGGACACTAGAGCATCCCTAGCGCCTCTTTTTTGATAGGAGCGGCGGCTGTCAGCGGGTTTGACAGCCGACGCTCAATTTTCCCGGCGTCGGTTCTCAAACCCGCTGACAGCCACGGGTTCGGAAACCGGACGCCGGCAAAATTGAGCGTCTGGTTTTCAACCCGTGAGCCAATTTAACATTTTTTTTTAAATTTTTAATTATTTTTTACTTTTGGGACCTCCAACTTAATATCACCATGATATTAAGTCGGAGGGTGTACAGAAACTTTTCTGTGCACTTCCCCGGCGCCGGCAGAAATTAACGCCTACCTTTGGGTAGGCGCTAATTTCTGAAAGTAAAATGTGTGGCTTGGCTGCACATTTTACTTACTGAATCGCGCGGGAATAACTAATAAGGCCACCAATATGCATTTGCATGTTGTGGGCGCTGTTAGTTTCGGGGGTGGGGTGGGGGTTAGACACACATTTTCGACGCGCTATTACCTCTTACTGTATAATGGGTAAAGCTAGCGCATCGAAAACACTCGTTAACATTGCGCTCCACTGGAGCGCACTGTACTGTATCGGCCTGATAGAGAGGGAAGGGAGAGAGAAGAAAGATTGTCATGGAGGGGAAATTGAAGAGCAGAGACATGCTGGGTAAGATAAACAAGGGGAGAGAGAACAGAGATAAAGGGGGTAAGGGAGAGACGGCAGGGAGGAAAGCGAAGGGGAGAACCATGGGAGAGAGAAGAGCACAGAGGAGAGACCGGCAGAGAGAACAGAGTCACTGGAACATGGCAGTCAAGTAGGAAAGGACAGAGACCGGCAGAGAGGCTTTCAGTGAGAGGGAGGGAAGACCAAAGAGCAGACCCGGATAGGAAGGGAGGGAAGACTGAAGGTCAGAAAGAAGAGGGAAGAGACAAAACAGAAACATGGAGGAAAGAGAGGAAGAAGGGCAGAGACACACAGAGAAGATGAGAGAGGGAAGAGCAGAGATGCACAGGGGAGAGATATACAGAGACACAGGAGAAAACAGACAGAGAGGGAGGAAAAAAGGAAGAGCACAGAAGCACAGTTTCCTAACACAGGTGCTAAAAAGCATTTAACTTCCAATGCAGTAAGGTAATGGTAAGCTAAAATATTGGGAATTAAAAACGTGCATAAGTATAAAAAAGGGTGCACAAAAGCAAGTTGACATTTTTAACTTGAGGAATGGGGGATTTGCAGGGGAATCTCTCTAGACATGTTTTGTGCACACAAAAGGCTTTTTTTCTGTGCACACAACCTGATGTGCGCTTGGTTTGTGCGCACAAATCAAAGACAGAGGGAGGAGCCGAGCTCAGGGAGGGGGCCTGCGTCCCTAACACTGCCACTGTTGGGAGGTAAGCCAGAGCACCTCTCTGCACGGGGTGGTAATACCTAATGCCATTATTAGCATCAGGCCGATGCAATATCGTGTGCTCAGGCTAGCGTACAGGTTAACCCGGGGCCGGACACGTGACCTTAACCCCTAATGCAATAAGGGGATCAGTGCATCCAAAACGCTCGTCCAAACCAGCGTGTAGCTAATAACGCTCATCACATTTAAATGACATCTTCAGCAGGCTGTTAGCTAGTACCGTAATGTAAAAAATTCACCGTGCGCCCAATGCACATGTTTTAACCCTCAAAAATTGATGCCAACCCCCGGAGCTGGCGTTACGTTTTGAGTCACCGCAAGCCCTGAACAGAAAAGCAGAAAAATAATATTGCTTTTCTGTGGTTCCTCTGACTTATTGACCAATGGAATTGGTCAATAAGTCAGTACTAAGTAGGAGGAACTATGGGGAAAAAAGAAAGTCTTCACAGTGGTCAGGTTAGGAAAACGGACGCTGAATTTACGAGTGTCCATTTTTCTAACCCGTGGCTGTGGACAAAAAAAAAAAAAAAAAAAACGAGCACCCAAAACCACAGGTGGAAAAATGCGCTCTGTGGATTGCCCCTTATTACATCAACCTCTGGAGAGGGTGAACGAGGGGGGCAAGAGGGGGAGATGGGAGGTCAGAAAAGTGAAGAGGAGAGACGTAGAGAAAGAGAAGAAATGGAGAAAACAAGGGCATGATCAGTCAGACAGATGAGAGGGAAGAAGGGATGAAGACGAGCAGAAAGATAAAATGAAAAGGCAGAGGAAAGCAGGGAAAAGACTGAGACCTGTACAACTAGAAAAAAATAACACCCAGAAAAAAGAGAATAAATGCATTTTATTTGCAGTT
The DNA here is from genome assembly GCF_901001135.1 of Rhinatrema bivittatum. Taxonomy (NCBI): domain Eukaryota; kingdom Metazoa; phylum Chordata; class Amphibia; order Gymnophiona; family Rhinatrematidae; genus Rhinatrema; species Rhinatrema bivittatum. The sequence continues at coordinate 289,429,305 of NC_042617.1, read as the reverse complement.
TACTGATTGGAATCCGTAACACGGTGATCTAGTAGCTCCGTGGTTCCAGGAATAAACTGAAGACTCTGCGTGCTCATGCTGTAATGGCTTTACTGGATCAAGATATGAATTATTCAGAGAAGATGGATGTACTCGGTGTTTTCTGGACTGCAGAAGGGAGAGAGGGGGACAGACTTGTGTCATGGCAGCAGGGAGGTTGGGTCTGGCTGGCCTTGTTGTGGTGGGTGTGGGTGACTGGAGGGGACAGGCTGGATTTGTTCTTGAATCCTGGGTGCGGGGGGAAGCCAAAGCTGCTTTGGAGTCACACGACAGCCGCATTTTTACTCATGCATCACCAGCTTGGACAGTCAGCCATGGTGACCTCTGCGGTATCCCGGCAGGAAGGGAAAAAAAAAATGGCCAGAGACCGGCAGGACCTCACAGCCTTCCTCTGGCACCACTGTCTTATGTTTCTGTCTCTAAAAAACGTTAATTTGCTTGGCTTATCTATGTGAAAAATGATGGCCTCATTAGCTCACTTACAGGCTGATACAGTAAAAGGAGCGGGCAAGCGCCCGCTCTCCTGTGTGCGCGATTCAGTATTCAAATGAGGGCCCGTGGTAAAAAGAGGCACTAGGGACACTAGCGCGTCCCTAGTGCCTCTTTTTTTACAGGAGCCGCAGCTGTCAGCGAGTTTGACAGCCGACGCTCAATTTTGCCGGCGTCGGTTCTCAAACCCGCCGATAGCCACGGGTTCGGAAACCAGACGCCGGCAAAATTGAGCGTCCGGTTTTCAACCCAAGAGCCGCAGGCTGATTTAAACATTTTTTTTTTAAATTTTTAATTATTTTTTACTTTTGGGACCTCCGACTTAATATCGCCATGATATTAAGTCGGAGGGTGCACAGAAAAGCAGTTTTTACTGCTTTTCTGTGCACTTTCCTGGTGCCGGCAGAAATTAACGCCTACCTTTGGGTAGGCGCTAATTTCTGAAAGTAAAATGTGCGGCTTGGCTGAATCGCGCAGGAATAACTAATAGCGCCCGCAACATGCATTTGCATGTTGCGGGCGCTATTAGTTTCAGGGGGGTTGGATGTGCGTTTTCGACGCGCTATTACCCCTTACTGAATAAGGGGTAAAGCTAGCGCATCGAAAATGCTCATCCAAAGGCGGGTTAACAGTGCGCTCCACCGGAGCGCACTGTACTGTATCGGCCTGTAATACTGTTGTATATCAACTTCCAGGAGAGAGAGACTGCGGTAGGGAATCGTTCATTTTTAGGGTTAAATTAAGAGGCATCTCTTTCCCTGCGAGGCAAAGCTTGCTCTTCTGTGCTATTACTGCAGCTGTGAAAGAAGAGTTTTGAAGTCCTTGTTGGTATAAGGGATGGATGAAGCCCTCACCTCCCTGCCATCTCCCCTTATTTCCATTTTAAAGAGGTTTCTTTTTTTTCCCCCCCTTCCGATTCCTTTTAAGTTTACTGCCTGCATAAAGCACTGAAAAGACAGGGAAATCCCTAACTGGCTTGAGGAAATTAAGCAGTTTGCCAGAAGCCGAGGGGGATCAAAGGTGGGTGGGGGGAAGGGGGCTGCTCTGTTCCCAGCAGGGGCGCTGGGCCACCAAATGGAAGCTCCCTCGGCAGCTTTCTGGCCTGGATTGCCTCTTTCCTGTTTATTCAATTGCTGGCTTTGTACATCCCGGCTCACTTTGCAGGCTGACTTCTGACTGCAGGTGCTTCACATAAAGCAGTGAAATCTCTAAAGGAAATGCGATCTTTATCTCTTTTCTCCACCCCCCCAGCCTCCTTATAGGACTTCACGCCAGCAGAAAACCTTTCCAGTGTTTAGCTCCCCCAAATGAGGAGGATATGAAAAACCACAAAAAATGGGAGACGTTCAGGCAAGTCACCCGATTCCTGAAAAATAAGAAGAGCTTTGGACAGTGCTGGGTTTGCTTTCTAAGCTGTGGGCGTCCCATTTTCAGTGCCCCCCACCGGGGTAAAGGGGCCTTGTCAGGAAGCCCACGTCTCCCTCCAGGCTCTGTAACTTGGCAGCTCCGCCTGGACGGCTTTTTCCTTTTAGCCCAAACGCAGGTTTATAAGAGGCAAAATCAGAAAACTGGCAGTGCTTTCAATGACTAAGTAGTGCCGGATTAGGAGATCACACTGGGGATGGCTGGGGGGGGGGATGATTTGAAGCTCGGATAATTCCAGGAAAGTTCTCCGCCTACACTGGGGGGGTAGGAGAAGCACTGGGTGAGACCTCGGCGGGGACCTTTCTCCCTGGGAGGGTGGGAGAGCATTGGGACAGGGAGGAGGTGGAATCTCTCCATCCCTGCAGGGTTTGCAGAGCAGGTCGGATACACAACCCCCCCCCCCCCCCTGGGATGGAGTAGGCCCCGTCTGGACAAAGGGGATGTCCGGGGTGACCTTGTGAGATCCCCTTCCGGCCTGCTCTCTCCTGTGCTTCTGCCTCCCGTTTCATTCTGTGCAATATCCCCAGCAGTACTGGTGATGTTGTTTACATTTTTTATATATATATATATATATATATATACAAGTTTAACAGCTAACCATAATTGGTAAAGGCCCATCCCCTTTCTCTCATTCTTTTATTTCATACCTGAGAAAATGTTAAGTGTTTAAAGTCTCTGAAAATTCTTTCCACTTAACTGCTCCCCCCTCCCCCTCCCCCCCCATATAGAACCAGATGGGGGAAATGCTGTAAAAATAAAAAGAGACATAGGCCTTTTGGTTCCAAACCCAAGGTGAAAATAAAAGAAATACAATTTTATTAGAACAAAAGAGAAAGGAGACCTAGGAATAAGAAGTACAAAAAAAAAAAAAAAAAGTAACCCAGTTATACAGAAAAACCAAGAAACAAAGCAAAAAATTACTTGGAATTCACTTTGCAGTACACCCGACTTAAATTCTCAGGCAGTTTTTATGCAGGTAGAATCAGGTGCCCACTACCCAGCTCTGCAGCTAGCTTGTGATATAAGACTTACCTTCTGCTTAGGAATGTACTGGAAAAGCCCCAGGCACCTAGATGCCTGATGCCTGCTGGAGAAGCTGGGGCCAGGGAAGTGAAAAGTAAAGTGGCTACTGGGACCGGCAGCTGCAAGGGGGGGAGAGCGTCAGTGTCCCCAGCATCAAACACAACAGCAGAGCCTGGCTGCAAGGAAGGGCCACGCAAGCCGCTGCCAGGCTGGAGAAGTGGTGGGAGAAAGGTTGGGACAGGAAGGGGAAAGCAAAATTTGCAAAAAAAAATAAAAAATTTTAGATTGAAAAACAATTTTAAAAAAATGAATAAAAGCTGTAAAGGTGCTTTTCCTTGGCTATTGAGAATTTTGGCTGCTGCCTAAGGGGGTCATTTACTAAGCATTTTCCCCATAGACACAGCATGGCAGAAAAGCCTTAATAAATCCAGCCCTAAGGCCTGGATTTTCTAAGTTCGCGGGGCGGGTGGGTGAAGCGGGGGGCGGGCCTGCGAAAGCCGGCAGCGATCGCAGCACCGCGGTGCTATCGCTGCCGGCTTTTGCAAACCAATAGCGCCACCGTGAAAAGTGGTGCCATTGGCCGGGTTACTGACGGCGATAAGGCTCCTTACACCTTTTTGCCATCAGCGATGTCTTCGCAGCGTCCGCCCCGACTCCTCTCCTTCTGGGGCAGACGCCGCCCAGAACCCGCCCCGATCCCTTTTCGCGTGCGAAACCTTTGGAAAATGACCCCCTAAGTTTCCTAAAAGTTCACACCCCTGCAAAACGGGCATAAATTCTTTAAATTCACTTGCGTTCAAACTGCCGTGGAATTAGAGAGGGGCTGTCCCCTTGTTCACCTCCATGCAGGGACTGTGTACGCCTTAAGGGAGCTTACTGCTTGGAAAAAAAGAGGCACACAACTCTAGGATGGCACCAAATTCTGTCCAAAGCTCGACCAGGACCTAAGTCTTCCAGAGGCCTCCCCCCTGCCCGCTTTAGATCCAGTCACTCAGACGTACCCCAACTACAGTCTCCAAATACTCTCCATCCACTACCCCGTCACATGCAGCGGGAAATGAAAAAGATGGCCAGCCCCCCCAAACTATTAAAATGTGGGCATATCCTTAATGCTATATTTTGCAATAATTCAGCAAACAGACACACAATTCTCCAGGAATGCCTTTGCTTGCAATGTGTTTGTTTTAATATTGCATACAAGCGCTCTGCTTCTCACAGAGCTAGGCAGATTTTGCCGTGCTGCCATCTTGGATCTGAATCATTTTAAATATGCTGATTTTTCTCAATCTCAAGGTACTATGGTCCTTGCTGTATTGCTTTAGTGTAAGCTAACCACATAGCTCCAGGTCAAGGATGAGCCAGCCGGCCCTGGTTTTATCCCCATTGCATCTATGGACTCATAGTCCCTTCCTAACAGATAGTGGAACTGGCAAATCTATAAATGCAATGGGGATTAAAATTCTGATTTACTCAGCCACTGACTGACCTGCAGCTATCTGGTAAAGCTAGGATGACAAGAATTACAATGCAGTGAGACAGGGGAAGGAAAACCATGATTGGGGGGGGGGGGGGGGCTCCAAGAACACAGATTCATCTTGGTCATGTGTTCCGGTTTCAACTCATCCTGATGCTGCCAGCTGTCCCATTTCAAGGAGCCACAGAAGTCTCAAGGACTTCAGGGGGACAGGTAGGACGAGGCAAAGTGAGAAGGTAGCGTGGAAATCAAAAGCAAAAAGAACTTAAATCTACCATGAAAGCACCAAGACAAAGGGGCCGGCTCATTGAGTCAGTGGCAGTGCCCGGGAGAAGCACTCACAGCCCCCCTGCACTGGGGAAGTCCCGGCTATTGCACAACGATGGCATCACGTGCACAGTCAGGGTACAGGTGCAGCAGGCCCCGGAGAAAACCATTGCCTCTGGCCTCCCACTGAGGACTCTTACCACAAGGTTGGACCGGGGGGGGAATGAGGGATTAACCCAACGTGCTTGTGAATGGAGGCTCCTGGCACCATAGCCCAACAGAGACTGGTTTCCAATTGAGGCGGATCAGAATGAAACTAATGAACAAACCAAAACAAATCCAGAGAAAGAGCATCTTCTGAAAATGAAAGTCTCAATGCTTCAATAAGTCTGTCAAACTAAGTACACTTGCACATCATCAGCTCCACAAAACATAGAGCTGTATGGATATTTTTGGTCCAGTGGGAAGCTACATGTGTATTCCGTAGGCTGGGTCTGGTTTCAGGTCCATTTGAAAGGTCTTCCAGGAGTTCTCTTTTTTTTTTTTGGAGGGGGGATGGGTTACGTCAAAATCAATGTCTGTTCCACATACCAGGTAGATTTCATGTAAGGACAGCATTTCTTTGGATCCGCTTCCATTTTAATCATCTTGGAGCTTCTCCGTTACAAAGACCTTACCCTAATCTATACAGCAACGCACCTCTGAATAACGAGTCAGAGTTTTGTGACGTTATATTTCTCATATAGCCAGCAATGCCACGGAGGTTTCCGGAGGGTGAATCATCTGGGTTGGAAGGCCGATTGTCATCCTTTGAGTGCGTCAGCTTCACAAAGAGCCGAAGAGAAAAGCTGCAGCGTGCGCGGGTGCTCCCCTATTCCTTCTTGATGTGCTCCAGAATGGAGGCGTTCCCTCTCAGCTTCTTGTTCTGATGGGTCTTTATGTGCTTGGACAGGTGGTCGCTCCTGGTGAACCTCTTCCCACACTCCTGGCATCCAAAGCGCTTCTCCCCGGTGTGAGTCCTCAGATGCCTCTGCAGCTCGTCTGACCGGATGAAGCTCTTCCCGCAGAAGATCCAGTTGCAAACGAAAGGGCGCTCGCCGGCGTGCCACCTCAGATGGGCCTTTAAGTGGGACGTCTTGCCGTAGATCTTCCCACAGCCTGCAATGTGGCAGACATGGAGCTTCTTCTTCCCAGGCTCAGGGGCAGTGCTGGAGGTCTGGCAGTTGGGGCACCTGCATCTCCTGCAGCGTCTAGCGGGGCTGAGGAGATCCTTGGGGGTGCTCTGGAAAAGTTCTGCAATGTGAGGCTGAGGCCCCAGCACGAAGGGTCTTCCCAAGTGAAAGGGGTGGAGGTTCCCAGCAGCGTTTCCCTGCTGCAGGCTCCACCAGGGGGGATCTTCCACGTGCCCAGCTGGCAAGTGCCTTGGAGGCAACGTTGAAGGACTCTGGACGAAATTTGAGAAGTCTTGGGCCATAGGGGTTGCATCCGGGTAGTGGTATGAGGGATTGGGCTGAACCTGAGAAGTCAAGCCCTTGACTGGAGACAGTTCAAAGGTGTAGGTCGTGTGCTCAGCAGGCGGTGTTAGGGGAAGTTCATGGGGCTGCTGAGACGCCACTGCCGGCATGTGTGCTGAGCACTGGACTTTAGGCATGCTGAAAGTCAGAGCATGGGCACCAAGTCCTGAATTTGGGGGCATGTCACTGCTCCACAGTTGAAACATCCCGGTAGATGCTGCAGGGTTCTCATACGAGAGCCGATGGAATTCAGAGGCAGAGGGAGCAGTTGGTCTAACCTGCCCACAGTTGGCCGTTAGAAAGCTCAGTGAGGAATAAAGTCCAGCGTCTGGAGAACAACTCGGAGTCCTATCCTAGTGCAAAACATTAAAAAAAAAAAAACAAAAAAAAACTTTATAATTAAATATGAAGTGAGGCAAGCTAAAATATGACATTCTCTATTCATGACAAAATCATGTAAGGACCACCTTAACTAGTCAGCAGCAAGATGTCAAAGATAGCAATTTACATTCAGAACTTGTCAGGAATTATATTCTATGGCTTCGACTGCTATGCAATGGCAGCAATCAGTGCTGTGTTATAATAATGATAAAATGAATTTATATGTGCCCAAGCCAAACCAGAATCCCACACATTCTACAAACAAACTGGTGAGGGACCTGCAGTCACCTGGGGGAGTGGATAGGACGGACCGCACTTTGTTTCTGAATGCATGTCAGGCCCCCTAACCTAACTCTCGGGCCGATATAATAAAGTGCACTCCAAGTAAGTGCACTGTTTGACCGGAGTTGGACGCGTGTTTTCGACCCGCTAGCTTTACCCCTTATACAGTAAGAGGTAATAGCGCGTCGAAAACGCGCGGCCAACACCCCCCCCCCCCCCCCGAAACCAATAGCGCCCGCAACATGCAAATACATGTTGATGGGCCTATTAGACATTCCCGTGCGATACAGAAAGCAAAATGCGCAGCGAAGCCGCACATTTTACTTTCAAAAATTAACGCCTGCCCAAAGGCAGGCGCTAATTTCGTCTGGCACCGGGAAAGTGTACAGAAGAGCAGAAAAACCTGCTTTTCTGTACACCCTCTGACTTAATATCATAGCGATATTAAGTTGGACGCCCCAAAAATAAAAATAATTTTAAATTAAAAAATTTTTTTTAAATGTGCCCGCTGCCTGCGGGTCGGAAGATGGACGCTCAATTATGCCGGCGTCCGTTTTCTGAACCCGTGGCTGTCAGCGGGCTCTAGAACCAACGCCAGAAAAATTGAGCGTCGGCTGTCAAACCCGCTGACAGCTGCCGCTTCTGTCAAAAAGGAGGCACTAGGGACGCGCTAGTATCCCTAGCGCCTCCTTTTACTGCGGGCCCTCATTTAAATACTTGATCGCGCGCCCTGGAGACTGGCCTGGGTGCGCGTTGGGAGAGCGGGCGCTCGCCTCGGGGCGCCGGCTCTCCCGCGGGTTTTACTGTATCGGCCCGTCTATCAGCAGAAGAGATCACAAAATGGTACCTGAATTTAAGCATGCAGACTGACACAGTGTGGTAGGATGGGGGTGAGAGGAGGATGACCAGAGATGGAGTAGGGCCTTACAAGGTATATATAATGGAGATGCGGAGACAATTTTATAACTGCCTCATAAATCTAATTAATAATACAAAAATCCCTTTTTACATATCAGAACAGATTTAACAGTCAACATATAGAAACACGTATACAAGAAACACTGTTGAAATTCTTGTATTGTCATTTTAAAATCCGACTTACTACATCTCTACAAACGCATTTGACATTGTTATGCTATTTAAGGCTCTATATGAATTTAGCACAAGAGTTATACCTATCAATATCTCCTCTAATAACTCAGGTGTCCCGATGTCTGCATTAGACTTGAGAGGATCAGTTATATAATGCCGTACTTGCAAATATGTACAGAAATCTATGTGCTAATCTCTGCAACTCCTGGAAACTGTGTAAGACATTTGAGTCTCCTATAAAGAATTGTTGAATTTGTTTAAGCACTTTTGTATTCCCGACTTTAAAAATCTGGTTTTCTAAACCTGGGACAAATTGTGGATTCTCATGATTAGAAATAAATGATAACTTTACTCTGTTTCTAGGTTCCCCAGCAATGTCCAGGTCCTCCTACAAGAATGCACCATTATATCTGTCTTAAGTTCCCTGGAGCATCCCTGTCATCAATCTGTATCAAAAAATTTAAAGAAATTGGACTGAACCAACTCTGCAAAGAATGTGTGAGAAGATCCAATCTGAAATATGGCATAACAATCATGCCAGATTGTACCATTGTAAATTAGGACATTTCAAACCCCCTTGATCAAAGGATTTCATCAATACTGACAACAGAATTCTTGCCTTTTTTCCATTCCATAAAATAATAGAAGGATCAGGGGGGCACTCCATGAAGCTAGCAAGTAGCTCATTTAAAACAAATCCAAGAAAATTCCTTTTCACTCAGTGCATAGTTAAGCTCTGGAATTCATTGTCAGTGGATGTGGTTACAGCAGTTAGTGAACCTGGGTTTAAAAAAGGTTTGGATAAGTTCCGAAAGGAAAAATCCATAAACTGCTTTTAATTAATAAGCAATATAGTAGCTTATTATTTATTTATTTATTTAACGTTTGGGTACTTGCCGGATACTTGTGTCTTGCATTGGCCACTATTGGATGCTGGGCTTGATGGACCCTTGGTCTGACCCAGTATGGCATGTTCTTATGTTCATATATGTTCTTTTCTCCCCTGCGGTCTCTGTTGCTGGCCCTCCCCAGATATGACATGACCGAGACAAAGGCTGGAGAGCCACCTTCTTAAAGAGGCACCCTAGTGGCAGCTGTCTTCCCTCTCTTCCTGGGCCTGAGCACATCATCTCTCTGGGGTGCCCAGGCCCAGCTGGCCTGGTAACTGACAAAACACTGCTCCCCTCCCCCCCAGCTAGATGGCTGCAAGATAAGTGTCTTGTCCTGCACCCTAGTAGCACTGACATACTCTCTGCTTTCTCCGCATCAGTCAAACAGGCGGATGCACATAAGAGTGCGTGCAGTAGAGCGCACAGTTTTACCCAAAGGTGCGCACACATTTTTTTTTTATGTGTAAATGTTGCTCCAGGTGCAGCAAGCAGATGTGCGCACAGAAAAAAAAACATGCGTGCAAAACTGGGCATCCTGCTTAGTGCCCCGCATAGAAACCGCATGCAAAATAAAGGCATGTGCTGGCTTAACTGGTGTTTCCCTAGTGCTGGAAATTTGTACTCTTGGTCAGAGGTAAAGTGTCCGGCGCTTGCGTCGGTCGATGGGCAGAAGCTGAAATTCCAGCACCGGGACCTGTAATCGGGATTTATGTGCAGAAATATGCTTGGCACATACAGAGCATGCTTTCTGCGCATACATATATTTTATACACACAAAAAAAAATCCTTTCTTCGCTGAAAACATTTTATGAGCATTTTGAGTGCAGAAAACCATGAGTTTTGCATGCATAAATCACATCTGGGAGACTCCCCCCACTCCGAGGAGTTTCAAATCTGCATTCAGCCTGTGCTGAGCGTGCATTTTAACTTGGGTTTGTGCCCATAGTTTCCAGTCAGTGCACTTTTTTTTTTTTTTTTAACTCCTGATGTATTAGCATAACATTAGCTTACTGACTGCATCGGGAACTAAAATAACCTTTAGCGTGTGCATTAAGAAACTGCGCACCGAATGTCAGCATGCAGTTGTAACTCACAGCTTATTGCATGGGCCCCGAAATTCTGTAAAACCGAAGTGAAAAGCTCTGCAGCCTCCAGATCTGAGTGCAGTAAAACCCTGAAGGGATTTTTGCAAGCAGGTAAATGAAAAGCAACTCCATTAATCCCAGGGATCCACACCGCAAGCCACTTTAGAAAGGTTTCAGAAAAGTAAAAGAAACGTGATAGTTAGGCCTAGCAAGAAGCCTGCCTCGCAGCTAAGGTCTGATTAATCCATTTATGCTTGCAAATGAGATATTTTTAGTTAATCTGATTTAAAACAAAACAGGTAAAGTTTAGATCGGACTAGATTAGTTATCAGTTTAGGATTAAGGCATCAAGACGAGACAATTATATGGGTGGTGGGGGTACACAGCTATTGTTTGGTTTTGGTTTTTTTTTATTTTATTTTGTTTATCCAGAAACTGGGTGGTTAACATGCACAGAAAAGTTCAATTTGCTTAACAAGCCTCCTAAATCTCCCTTTTCATTTTAAAATCTGAAGCGGGCGAGTTGTTTTTTGTTTTGTTTTTTAACTTGTTTGATCTTGGGTTATGTGAGAAATGGCCAGTTTCACCTTGATAAAGATTTGGGGGAGGGAGGGAGAATTATGAATGCTTTTTCCGATCTGAACATGTGCTGGGCATTTCTCCACCCGAGGTACACAGCATGCAATGGATGATTGGAAAGGTAACAAAGGTTCATGGCCGAGACATGAAATTAGAGACTAAAAAAAATCTCTCTTCTTGGAGTTATAAAACAGTAAGGAAACTGTTGCTATTTAGCTGTTTGCAAATTCTTGAACGGGGTTTGATGAAAGTTCAACCTCAGTACATCACCAGCACTGCATCAGCTGACAAAAGCAAGTTACATTTTCACATCACACAAGACGTCTTTCTATAAAATCCAGCTCAGTGTTGTGGACAGCAAAAAGTTTTGGTGCAACCTCGGCACACACAGAACAGATGAAACAAAAGATAAAATATGCGAATGCAATTTTTGAAAATAAAAGTTTACAGAGCAAAAGCCCAAATGAACACGTGTGCCAAAAATTAATTATCTTTTTTTTCTGGCACAAAAGAGTAGATGACGTTACATTGTTTTAAAATATGGAATAATTATTTGGATGTATCTAGTGCATTCAAGAGCATAATGCACATTACAATTGGAAAGTAAAGAAACAGTTACTGGGTTAGTAGTAATGTTCCTTCATATCCAAATTCCTTTCTTTACCCCTGACAAATATATTCTTTAAAATCAAGTTTCCTTGGAGAAAACAATGAAAAGCTTCCCAACAGTGAAAGGCTTGGGTCACTAGAATGGAAAGCATGCGCCCTCGGTTTTATGTATGTGTGCATATGCCTGTTGCGTGATGGGTGTGGTGTGCATGGATATTGTAGCTAATGCGTCCAGCTTTTCCCTTTACCCAGAACATATACCTGTGTGTACACATGGATACTGTATTTATATTAGCCCTGACTCTGTGTTTTCTTGGATAAAGTAGGGTTTGTTTTTTTTTCTTTTTCTGTTTGCAGGGACAGCGAGAGAAAGCCCATTTCTCAGGTTTTTATTGGATCCCACAATGTAATAAAATGTGTTTTCTGGGATAAATAGGAGTTAATGAGGAAAAGGTTCCATATATGTATGTATATATAGCATCAGACAGCATCGATTTCTTCCTATGTACAGTATAAATAGTACTCACGTTACTATCTACAATATCTAAATATGGTAGTCCTTCCAAAAAACAGTTATGCTAATTCAACCATTGCATGTGTCGCCAAATAACCAAAATATATGCGTGTATTTTCATAAATACACTATATAAGGTACCTGCAATATCTAAATATACATATAGCTCGCTCTCTCTCTCTCTCTCTCTCTCTCTCTCTCTATTAATTGAAATCAAGCCAACACAGTGCTTGGGTAAAGAGGAGACCTTTTATAAAGTTAACCCTTGAATGATGCAAGTTTTGGGGGCTACCCAGGTTCCTCAATCGGAGTTAGTCCTTCAGTCTCATTTTACTGGCACATTTTAGAGGTTTTCATGCACTGTAAATGGCATAATAATAATAATAACAACAACAGTAATAGGGTGTGAAGCCCGGTCTCACCTGTAAGAATGCCTGCAAGGTATTTTCTCCTGCCTGAGCCCCCAGGGTCGCCATGAGAATCCGAGCGGGTCAGGCCCTGTAGCCACTTTCCGGAGTGTGAGTGGCCCAGTTTAAGGCTTCATAGCCCGGTTAGAAACTGGGACAGAGAGACAAGAGACTGAGCAGGGTCTTTCTTCTCACTTGTACTGTTTCTCTGCCCTTTTTTTTTTTTTCCCAGCTCATCTGAATATCCCTTTTCCTGTGATCAAACTTTTTTTTTTTTTTTGGCTCCCTTTCAGCCAATCGGGGGTTTGGGTTTAGGGTCCCTTTGAAGTCAGAAAGCTAACCAATCATTAAAGTGGATTGAACCGTTTCAAAGTGGGGGAGGGGAGGGAGGCCTGGTCGGCTCTTCTTTAAAAGCAGAGAGAGAGAGAGAGAGAGAGAGAGAGAGGGGGGGGGGGGGGGGGGGGGAGAGACCCCCTGCTGGGGGCTTGTTATGCGTGCAAGAAGCGGTGATTGGGTTGTCTGATCCTCTGTTTCTTTCTTATCTCCTTACAGTACAATTGAAGATGAGGGTTCTCTGCAGTTTCAATTAAGTTGTGTATCTTGGATTTTTTTTTTTTTTTTTAAAGGGTGGGGGATGCAGGGAAAGACCATGGGTGAAGAGGTTAAGTCTACACTTTGTAATTGAAATGGATTTTAATAAACAAAATTAGTCGTGATGGGAGTTACAGAAAATAAAAAAGCTTTTGTTAATCCGGAACAGACAAAACAGTTTCAGAGGGGGTCAAGACGAGTCCGTCCTTTCCCCCCCCCCCCCCATCTCTGAAAGACATTTAATTCTAATCCCATTTAAAATAAAACATGAAGACGATCAGAGACTGCCAATGTTCTGCGCGATGCCAAACACGAGCAGGCGTGCAGCCACTTCGGGAGTGGAAAGTTTAGGGACTATTGTCACTGACCCTGCCTTATCCACCAAGCAGCAATAGGAATGATAACCTCGATACTAACAACCCCAGCCAACTTCTGAAACCGCCATCTACAGTTAGCATTTAAAGCTCAACTTTAATGAAACTCTGGTGGTGACCTGACGTGGACGTTGAGCTTTAAGAGGTCTGACAGGTTTATAGCGTTTTGGGATGGCACAATGATTGATGATGGCTACCTGAGCAGTACTGCTCATTTTCTTCAGTTTTCGTGTTTATGGTTATGGTGGGGAGGTGGGGCGAAGGGGTTGTCTTGGGGGTGATGGCCAGCCCCCCCTTAGGGAGGGATCCCGCAGGGTGGATGCAGCGGATCAGGTTTTTAGGGGGTTTGCATCTGGGCTGAAGCTCTCTCGTTGTGTCTTCAACTTATGAACATGTTGTTCTCTCTCTTATTTTTTTTTACAACTCACAAGGCTGGGCATTTTCTTGGTTTTATTAACTCACATTCCCCCAGTACCACTACTTGCAGTTGGACGTATATGAAGTTACTTGCTAGTTGTTTCTTACATGATTCGTCTATTTCCTCCTAATGTGAAGGGGCTAAACTCTCCGAAAAAAAAATGTCTCCTACTACAAAAAGAGTTAAATAATCACACAAAAAGCCACCATAGTTTTTCTTCAAGAAACTCACCTATGCAAACGGCATGAAGACCTGCTCTCTTTTAAGGAGTACCCACACAAGTGTTTAGCTGCCACTAACAAAAACTCACACTGTGCAGGGACGGATATTCTTATCTCCTCCACCCTTATTTTTGAGTTACTGGATCAGAAGGCAGACCCGGAGGGTCGTTTTATGTTTCTTAAGCTTAAAACTGGGAATGATATTCTGTCTCTAGTTTCATTATATGCTCCCTCCCAGAATCCACTTTCATTCTTGTCTCGACTTAAGAACAACTTGGATATGCATGGGGAGGGCTATTTGATTATTGGAGGGGGATTTTAATTTGACATTACGTCCAGAGTTGGACATAACTCTCTCGTTGCGGCACATGAGAGGAGTTCAGACAGACGTAAGACTAGAGCCCTCCTGGTCTCTATTATGTCTGAGTGGAATTTAATGACATATGGAGACAATATTATCCCTCCTCCCGGGTATGCTTTTTATTCTAACCCTCATGATACATATTCCCGTATTGATTTTTTTATTGGTGGATACATTTCTCCTTTCCAGGATCCATGCAGTAGATATAGAACCCATTACCTGGTCTGACCAGGCCCGGTGTGGTTAGACATTAGGCTTCAAGGAGGGAATGAGGGCCAACGATTCTGTCGACTAAATTCATCATTATTAAAGGATGATGCTTTTGTAAAAGATCTGGCAAAACAGATGCAGGAATATTTTAGCCTTAACTCTCAGTCCTGTACTGTAAGGGGTAACAGCGCCTCGAAAACGTGCTTCCAACCCCCCGAAAACTAAAAGCGCTCCCCACATGCAAATGCATTTTGATGAGCCTATTAGTTAGTCGCTCGGGATATTGAAAGTAAAATGTGCGGTCAAGCTGCACATTTTACTCTCAGAAATTAACGCCTGCCCAAGAGCAGGCATTAAGTTCTAAACAACCCAGAAAAGTGTACAGAAAAGCAGAAAATACTGCTTTTCTGGACACCTTCTGACTTAATATCCTAGCCCGCCAGTCAGCAGGTTAGAAAAACAGATGCTCAATTTTACCGGCGTCCGCTTTCCTAACCCGTGGCTGTCAGCGGGTTTGAAAACCAACACCGGTAACATAGAGCGTCAGTTCTCGGACCCACTGACAGCCACCTCTACCACTAATAAGGAGGCGCTAGGGATGCGCTATTGTCCCTAGCGCCTCCTTATTAGCACACTGCCTCATTTAAATAGAGAATCACGGGCCCAGGAGAAGTGCCTGGGTGTGCGTCAGGAGAGCGGGCGCTCAACACAGAGCGCCTGCTCTCCCGTGATTTTTACAGTATCGGCCTGTTAGTGTTGAGTGGGAGTGCTTGAAGGCAGTCGCCTGAGGCCTACTTATAGCTAAGGCCATGGCAGGTAAAAAAGAAAGAGATAAAGTTTGGGCTTCCTTGGAATGTAAAGTTGCCCAGCTTTCTAGGTTGCACATGCAGTCCTCATCTGCTAAAATTTATGCTAAACTCCTATCAGCAAGGGCGGAACTCCAACAATTAGATGATAATAAAATCTTGCACCAAATGAAGCTTTGCAAAGCAATCCTATTATGAGGGAGGGAACAAAGCAGGCCGCATCTTAGCCTGTCGGCTAAAATCACGCTTTTCACAAAGCATTATTTTGAAAATTAAGGATAATTCTGGGAGGATAAGTACGGACCAAGTGGAAATCCAAAATTGGTTTTCTGATTTCTATGCTGCTTTATATAGCCCCAATTCTGTTATCCAGGATTCGGATATTGAGGAATATCTGCAATCTATGACTCTGCCCAGTTTAACCTCTGAACAACAACAGTTTATGGATAAATCTATTACCCCTGATTAGGTACTGCAGGTAATCCAATCTCTAATATCTAATAAATCACCAGGACTAGATGGTTTTTCAAGCGAGTGCTATTGAAAGTTAACATCTGTATTAGCTGGCCCACTAGCTTCTCTCTTTAACTTTATTAGGGATGGGGGTTCTTTTCATTCGCATTCCAACGTAGCAGGGATTACAGTGATTGCCAAACCTGGCAGAGAACCCACGCTATGCAGATCATCAGACCCATTTCTTTAATTAGCTTACACCTCAAAATCCTGGCCCGCATCCTTGCCTTTCGCCTGAACCGATTCTTGCCATCCTTAGTTCATTCGGACCAAGTGGGGTTTATCCCACAGTGAATGGCTGCGGACAATGTACGTAAAATTATTGATTTGATATGGTAGGTACGAAGGGAAAATATCCCTTCCCTGCTACTGTCCATTGATGCAGAAAACGCCTTTGATCTAGTCCCTTGGCCATTCCTTTTTCACACTTTACAGAAGATGCAATTTGTCTCCTTTTTCTTGCAGTGGTTTAAACAATTCTATAATCACCCAAGAGCCAAAGTGAAAGTTAATGGCAGTTATGGACCTGATTTCCCAATTGGTAGAGGCACCAGACAAGGCTGCCCCCTCTCACCATTATTATTTGCGTTATTCCTTGAGCCTTTTGCAGCAAGGATACGCTCTGCCACAACTATTAATGGTATTCAACGCAAAGAAACTTCCTACATATTATCACTCTTTGCAGATGACATTTTGTTTACTCTTGCATACCCATCTTCTTCCTTACTGGGAGTGTGGAAGATGAGCTGAAGCAGTTTAATAGGGTATCGGGATTTAAAGTCAATATAGAAAAATCTGAACTGCTCAATATTAACCTAATGGAATCTGAAATATCCTCCATCAAAAAACATTTCTCCTTTCGTTGGGCCCAGATCTCTTTGAAATATCTGAGTATTCGTATAGGACCCTCTCTAGATGACCTATTCTCTCTCAATTATGTACCGTTGGTCCGCTCGATTGATAAAGATTTGGAAAAATGGCAAAGGGGGCCCTTCTCGTGGTTTGGGCGGATTGCTATCATTAAGATGAATATTCTCCCTCGATTCCTGTATCTGTTTTTCACTCTTCCCACTTTTATTTCACCATTGCTACTGCGTAGGTGGCAGAAGAAGATATTTGATTTTATCTGGCGCCGTTGCCCCCTTCAAGTAGCTAGATGAGTTCTTTTCCTTCCTAAAATACAAGGAGGGTTTGGAATTCCAAATCTTTCCCTATACTATGCTGTTGCCCAATTAAGAGCATTTGTAGATATTGGTAAGGCACACTCAAAGAAACAATGGGCAATGACTAAACAAGCTATCGTAGGGAAAATGTCATTAGGAGTGTTACCGTGGCAACCACGGGACTCTTGGCTATCAGTATGAACTATCCCCGGTACCTTCCATACCATACTGAGGGCATGGTCCCAATGGAGAGCACATTTTGTAGGAGAATACTCTTATTTTTACCAGTCCTCCCTTATTCATAATAAACTTTTTCCAGCTGGTTTTCAGAATACAACATTTCAGGCCTGGCACAGGGTCAGTATCTCCAAAATTGGCCATCTTTTTACTTATGGCATGCTGATCCCCTTGGACCACCTCGTTCAGCGATTCTCTCCTCGGCAGGGTACTTTTTATGCCTATGCACAGGTGAAACATTTTTTAGACTCACTTCGTCAATCAAACTCATTACGAACGAGTAGGTCTTTGTTTGAAAATGTTTGTGTTAATACCGATTCGACTACTGGGATAATTGCTAAGATAAGAAAATAAGAATATGCCATTTTGGGTGAGACCAAGGGTCCATCAAGCCCAGCATCCTGTTTCCAACAGTGGCCATTCCAGACTATATGTACCTGGCAAGTACCCAAAAACTAAGTCTATCCCATGCTACTGATGCCAGTAATGTTGTGCGTCCCGGCCGCGTGGGTGCTGCGACCGAGCCTGCTCACCTGGCTTTACCCTCCACTAGCATGGACCTGGCTGCTGCCCCGAACCCCCGGTGCCCCCACCTCTCACCGTGGCCTCCTCGTCCCTGCAGGCCTCACAGCGGAGCTCCCGTCGAGGCTCTGCTTTTTTGGCCGGCTCGGCCCCGCCCCTAGGCCATCACCTGTGTGTTTAAAGGGATCAGCGCGGAAAAACCCCAGGAGGTGCATGCTGATGACATCATCGGGCTTCCATATATAAGGCAGGGTTCAAACCCCTGATCCCTGCCTTGGCAATCGGGTCAACACTTCGGTGTACTAGTTTGCCTGTTCCAGCGTCTCCTGTTCCAGCGTCTCCTTGTTCCAGCATATCCTCATTCCCTGGTAGTACCCTCCAGACTGATCACACAGTACTGACCATTGCATGTTCTTGACCACGTCTGACTGCCACCTGGAGTCAACCTCTGTCTGTCCACTGACCACATCTGACCAGTGGCGGATTCCCGATGAAGACCAACCCAGGGATTCGCCACCCAGGCCGGCCCAGGAGATACCATGTGGTGTGCTGAGCATGGCTCTGTCACGGCCGTGCTCGGCAGACCATGTGACTAGTGCGACCGGCCCACCGGGGGATGCCCGATCCCTGATAGGCCAATCCGACCCTGCATCTGACTGCTGCCTGGAACTGACCTCTGCCCGTCCTTTGACCACGTCAGATTGCTGCCTGGAACTTGACCTTCGCCTGACCTGACTATGCCCGGACTGACCACTGGAACTGGCCCTTGCTTTGGCTGACCATTCTGGACTGATACTCTGGCCTTGATCCTCGCTATCAACTCAGACACTCTCTTCTGGCCTTCCGTGACCATCAGACCATCCTGTTTTTGACATTGACCACGCACCCTTGTTCGTGGTGGGCACACCCCTTCGCTACCTCTCCAGGAGACCCTGTGAGGCCCACCTAAGTCCAGGCAGCCCAGGTATCCAAGGGCTCAACCTGCTGAAACCCCGGCTGTTATTGGCGAAGCTCCAGCTAGCCTCTGTCTCCTCCTGTGCTCCGCCTCCTGGTGGCAGGTGCTCTCTGGGTCCGATCAGAGGGCCGTACCAATCCTGCACCAGGCCAAGGGTCCACCTCCAGTGCAACAAGCAATAGCAGTGGCTATTCCCTAAGTCAACTTGATTAATAGCAAGTAATGGACTTCTCCTCCAAGAACTTATCCAAACCTTTGTTAAACCCAGCTACACTAACTGCACTAACCACATCCTCTGGCAACAAATCCAGAGTTTAATTGTAGAGTGAAAAATAACTTTCTCCGATTAGTTTTAAATGTGCTTCATGCTAACTTCATGGAGTGCCCCCTAGTCCTTCTATTATCCGAAAGAGTAAATAACCGATTCACATTTACCTGTTCTAGACCTCTTATGATTTTAAACACCTTTATCATATCCCCCCTCAGCCATCTCTTCTCCAAGCTGAACAGTCCTAACCTCTTTACTCTTTCCTCATAGAGGACCTGTTCATCCCCTTTATCATTTTAGTCGCCCTTCTCTGTACCTTCTTTATCACAACTATATCTTTGTTGAGATGCGGCGACCAGAATTGTACATAGTATTCAAGGTGTGGTCTCACCATGGAGCAATACAGAGGCATTATGACATTTTCCATTTTATTCACCATTCCCTTTCTAATAATTCCTAACATTCTGTTTGCTTTTTTGACTGCCGCAGCACACTGAGCCGACGATTTCAATGTATTATCCACTGTGATGCCTAGATCTCTTTCCTGGGAGGTAGCTCCTAATATGGAACCTAACATCGTGTAACTATAGCATGGGTTAATTTTCCCTATATGCATTACCTATACCTTGCACTTATCCACATTAAATTTCATCTGCCATTGGATGCCCAATTTTGCAGTCTCACAAGGTCTTCCTGCAATTCATCACAATCCACTTGTGATTTAACTACTCTGAATAATTTTGTATCATCTGCAAATTTGATTACCTATTCATCATATTCCTTTCCAAATCATTTATAAATATATTGAAAAGCACAGGTCCCAGTACAGATCCCTGAGGCACTCCACTGCCCACCCCCCTCCACTGAGAAAATTGTCCTTTTAATCCTACTCTCTGTTTCCTGTCTTTTAACCAGTTTATAATCCACGAAAGGACATCGCCACCTATCCCATGACTTTTTACTTTTCCTAGAAGCCTTTCATGAGGAACTTTGTCAAATGCCTTCTGAAAATCCAAATACACTACATCTATCAGTTCACCTTTATCCACATGTTTATTAACCCCTTCAAAAAAGTGAAGCAGATTTGTGAGGCAAAGCTTGCCTTGGGTAAAGCCATGCTGACTTTGTTCCATTAAACCATGTCTTTCTATATGTTCTGATTTTGATCTTTAGAACACTTTCCACTATTTTTCCTGGCACTGAAGTCAGGCTAACTGGTCTATACTTTCCCGGATCACCCCTGGAGCCCTTTTTAAATATTGGGGTTACATTAGCCACCCTCCAGTCTTCAGATACAATGGATGATTTTAATGATAGGTTACACATTTTTTTCATTTTTGAGTTCCTTCAGAACCTTGGGGTATATACCATCTGGTCCAGGTGATTTATTACTGTTCAGTTTGTCAATCAGGCCTACCATATCTTCTAGGTTCACCGTGATTTGTTTCAGTCCATCTGAATCATTACCCATGAAAACCTTCTCCAGTACGGGTCCTCCCCAACATCCTCTTCAGTAAACACCAAAGCAAAGAAATTGTTTAATCTTTCTGCGATGGCCTTATCTTCTCTAAGTGCCCCTTTAATCCCTCATTCATCTAAGTGTCGAACTGACTCCCTCGTGGGCTTTCTGCTTCGGATATATTTTAAAAAGTTTTTACTGTGAGTTTTTGCCTCTATGGCCAACTTCTTTTCAAATTCTCTCTTAGCCTGTCTTATCAATGTCTTACTTTTAACCAGCCAGTGCTTATGCTTTATCCTATTTTCTTCTGTTGAATCCTTCTTCCAATTTTTGAATGAAGATCTTTTGGCTATAATAGCTTCTTTCACCTCACCTTTTAACCATGCGGTATGGAATATTAAATGATCCAGGGAAGCCCACCCTTAGTTATATTACACGGTGGGAGAAAGTCTTGAGAACAGTATTAAGCCCTAAAACTTGGGGCATTATTTTTAGAAATGTTGGCAAATGTTCCATCTCTGCTAAATTACAGGAGCATTGTTTTAAAATGTTGTTCAGATGGTATCTTGCCCCGGAGAAATTACCCAAAATATACCCTCACCAATCAAACCTGTGCTGGAGAAAGTGCGGCCTGATGGGCTCTTATTATCACATGTGGTGGTCATGGCCTAAGGTTGTTGTATTCTGGAAGGCCATAGTGTCTTGGTTAAACGAAACTTTACAAGCCTCTCTGCCCTTAGTTGCAGGAGTGGTATTACTCAACGTACCATGCTCGGGTTTGCACAAATTTCAGCAGAAATTTTGTATTCAGTTTTTTTTGGTTGCTTGCTGCGCTCTTCCTCTTCACTGGAAATCTGAGAAAACCCCAGCATTCTCGGAGGTCTTACGCAAACTCACTGAAACCCGGCGCATGGCTGCGTTGACAGCTGTGAAAAATGACAAGATGGCTTTCCATAAAATCTGGAAGTTCTACCGGGAGTGAAGCCCCATTATTACTTTTATTGTGGGAAATATCTTTATTAAAGATTATTATGGTGCCAGTTACAAGCTGGAATATAATTCTGTGCTGGTCATGTCCCCATTGATAGAGGAGTGGTCCGTTCTGTGATGCTGACTTACACTATATATGTAACTAGCTAGGTAGTGGCACTGAGCCTGTGGATTCTTGAGTTTTGTTCGGGAATGTTTCTGAGGTTATAATGTGTACTTAATTTAACTTTGATGGGTTGAACAACGATAGTATTCTTTGTGGTTATTTTTGTGCTGGACATTGTCTTATTGTCTTGTGTAGGTATCTAGAGAGTTCGGGGGGGGGGGGGGGGGTAGGGGACGGCGATAGATTTATTGTTTATTTTCTAGAATGATTGGAGTACTATAGCGATCACCATTGTCCATGTGCTGTGTTATAATTCTGATAAAATTAATAAAGTTCTATTAAAAAAAAACAAAACCCCCACTATGGTCCTCTGTTTTGTGATAAATGTGTCCTACTTAGTAGGGATGTGCATTTATTTTAACTGAATTTGCAAAACACAACAAATAAGGGTCAATTTATTTCATTCAGATGGGCCCAGAAACAAATTGAGGGGCCTTACAATTAAATGAAGGGGTCAAAGCTTACACCCGAATACAATGCCAGCACCTTGGCTTAGGCCTGGGGTGAAACTGGGGCCTTGCTTAGGGCTTAGGCCAAGACCCAAAACAGGGGCTGTGGTCTAGGCCCGACCGCAATGCAAGGATATCGATCTAGGCCAAGGCCGACACTGGAGCCTTGGGTGAGACCCAAGGAAAGGCCCATGCCACACCGAAAAATTGCTTACCTGTTCCTAAGCCAGAGCCTGGATCCAGGCCCGAGGCCAGGTCCCAATATCTGGGCCTCAGCCTAGGCCAGAGCCTGGACCCAGGCCCAATGCTGGGGCCCAGTCCAGAGGCTGGATCCTGACACTTGGACCTCAGACCACACCCAGGCGTGTTATGGGGCATTGGTCTAGGCCAGAGCCCTGACCCTGGCCTGTCACCTGATGCCTAGGCCCGTTGCCAGGGCTTCGGCATAGGCCGGAACCCAGACCTAGGCTCGATGGTGTGGCTTGATCTGGAGGCCGGGTCCCAATGCCTGGGCCTAAGCTGGAGAATGGAGCCTGACCTCGGTCTGGGTCCCGACGCCTGATCCTCAACCCAGGCCCAGGCCCATCGCTGGGAACAGGCCTCGGCCTAAGACAGAGCCCCGACCTAGGACCAAAGCCAGGTCCAAACATCTGGGCCTCGGACTGGACCCCAGCCTGATGCCTAGGCCCAGTCCTGATGCCTTGGCCTAGGCTGGAGCCCGGGTGCAGGGGCCGACCATGCAGCCTTGGCCCAGGGTCAGGCCCAGGCCCGAAGGCTGGAGAGCTGGCCGGTAGGTCCTCTTATTGTCTTCTTAATTCGCAAATGACGGCATCCATTGGGGACGCACCAGAGTAAATTAACTCCGGCTCATCTGCCTCATCAGAAACTGCCATTTTGTTGTACAGCACTGTTGCTGTAGAGCCTAGGCTGAGGTCGCAGCGACTTACCATAGCTTCAGCCTACACAAGGCCGAGGCTTCGGGCTGAGCCTAGGCCTTGCCAGTGGATTCCCACCAGTCTGTTTAAGTAGGGACCGGGGTGGGTATCCTGGCCCTGGCATTTTTCCGGGTGGGAGGGATGGGTGATGGGGATGGGAGACCTTGGGAAACTTTTTTTTTTTCATTTATTGGGGGGAGCTAATTTTTGATTTGTTTTTTTGTTTTTTTTAATGAAAGATACAAACATTAAATGAAATTAAATTCATGGGGGGAAAAACCTCCTGAAAACAAAAGAAAAAAGGAAACAAATTTTGTTCCCCTGCACACCCCTATTCCTTAGTATCATCCTGACTCTTGAATTTACTGCTTTCAGTGGAGAAAAAAAATATATTGATTTGATAAAATAGAAGCACACTTTTCTTATGACCACACAATTTAGTTGCCTGTAGCAATGGGCACCTGATGCAATAAACTTCATCAGCAATGTCTATGAAACTTGGCAAAATAACCAAAAAGAAGCGGGATCAAAATGGACGCTCGTATTGAGCGTCTGTGGCAATGGGAACCTGATGCTATAAACTCCTTTGAGTGCCGGAAACGCATAATTCTTCCTTAGAGCCTTTTTTTTTTTAACGCTGCTCTGATTTTACTCTTATTTAAATATTGCACCGAGCGCACAGGGGATGTGTCTGCGCGCCCGTTTTGAGCATGGGTCTTACAAGAAGTGACTTGGATGAAAAAATTGGTTCAGCAATCCTTTCTCTGACAATGGCCAATCCTGGTCACTTGAAAGAAGAACCCAGTGGATCTTATTGGAGAGATCCATTCCCTGTTCACGCTCTGGCAGGGCCAGTACAAGTGTATTTGGTGTTGTAGGCAAACCTTAGGTCATTCATTCCCCCCTCCTCTACCTATTGGCAGCAGCTCCAGCACGGCGCTCCTTTGTTTGGCGGGATTGGCTCCAGTACAGCGCCCCTCCGGACCTCACGCTGGCAGGATTTTGAAGCCCCCCCAAATTGTGGTGCTCTAAGCGAATGCCTAGTATGCCTAATAGAAGCCCTGGGCCTGCCACAAGAGGTAGTGATCCCTAAGCCTACCAGACTAATGGTTATTAATGGACCGGTCCTCCAGGAGGTTGCCCAAAGCTTTATTAAAACTAGCTATACTATTAACCTTCACCATGTCCTCGGGCAACAAATCCCACAGCTTAATTCTGCATTGGCTGAAAAAACCAAAAAGCTTTCTTAAATTTGTTTTAAGACTACTACCAATTAGTTTTAAGGAATCTCCCCTAGCTCTAGGATCTAAGATAATGTGTGTGTGTAAGAGAAAGTGAGAGCCTGTGTGTGTGTTGTGAGAGAGCCTGTATGCTTGCATGTGTGTGCATTTGAGAGAATTTGTATTCAGGTGTGTGTCTGTGTATGTGTGAAAGCCTGTATGCATGTGTGTGTGTAAGAGAGAGTCTGTATGCATGTGGGTGTGGGTGTATGTGAGAAAGCATGTATGCATGTGAGTGTAGTTGTGTGATAGACCATGTATGCATGTGTGTGGTTGTGTATGAGTGCGAGCCTATATGCATGTCTGTGTGTGAGAGAGGATGTGAGTGAGTGCTTACATACATGTGTGTGTGTGTGTGAGAGAGAAAGCCTGTATGCATGTGATTGTGTGTGAGAACTTGTATGCATGTGTGTGTAATACTCTATATGCATGTGTGTGTGTGTATGTGAGACAGCCTTAATGCATGTGTGTGTGTGTGAGAGAGAGAGAGAGAGAGAGGCTGTGAGTGCTTGCATGCATATATATGCGTGTGAGAGAGCTTATGTGCATGTGTGTGAGAGAGACAATGTGCATGTATACGTGAGAGAGAGGGTGTGTGTGTGTGTGTGAGGGACAGAGAGCCTATGTATGTGTGAGACAATTTGTGTGATAGCATGGGTCTGTGTATGAGAGAGGGAGTGAGTAAGTGCATTTGTGTGTGTGTGTGTGTCTGTGTGTGTGAGAGAGAGAGAGATAGGATAAAGTTTGTGCAGCCTCCCTCCCTCAATCCAGGACAATCTCAGGGTCACTGGAAATCAAAATATCCCAGATATGGAGAGTGGGGCATTTTAAAATTCTTATTAGTTTTAATTGTTGGATGTTAGTTGATGTGTCTATAGTTTTGAAATATTTTATTAGTTTTTGAAAACATTTACAATTTTTTCCTGAGTTTAATTATTAAATAATCTGTTCATCAGCTGTTTTGAAATACTTATTCTTTCTATTAGTATAGTTTTACTATTAAGATTGATGTGTTACATTTTTATATTGTTTTAGGAGGAATGATGGCGTTTTGGTTTTTCCAGTGTTGCACTACATATAGAATCTGGCTTCTTGCAGTTTTCAGTTCAGTTTTTGTCTGCACATTCCTGTCTAGAGTTGGTGGTCACCATAATCTGTATTTGGTGAGGGTCCTTCTGAGTTCCACATGTGTAATTGAGGTGAGATATTCTGTTGGCATGTAATTTCTGTGTAGAGCTCTATAACATATAGTTCAAGTAGTAAACTACACAGTTAGTTAAAACAATATGAACAGCAGTTGTCAAACTGTATGACAGACAACCCAAGTATGCAATGCAGGCTTCAGGGAATAGAGGCTACGGTTGAGTATAGGGTGCCAGCTCACCCACCCCAAATTGACTGAACAGGCACTCAGAAGTACAACCCCATGCATGCAACGGGGCAAAAACAGGACTGCATCGGCCTCTTCAGTCGACCTGGGATGAGCTGGTAATCCTAGGCTGGGATGAGGGGAATGTTTTACAAAAACAAGGAAGGAAAAAAAGACCATAGTTATGCACTAGCACTTTCCAACTTGGATTCTTATTGGATCAGGATATTTTATGAGGTAGGTGCCAGGCCCATGCTCCACGTCTTACCTTTACCACCCGCCCCCCCTCCTCCAAAATTTGGATCCAGTCATGAATTTTCAGACAGATAGACGGATTCAATCACTGCTGTTGTACTTTCAGCCTTAATTGAAAAGTGCTAAAAAGACTAAAAATGGTATTTGTTGTATTTAAGTTGTAGAGCAGTGCATTTTTCAGTTATTACACATATAATTAAGAAAAAGAAACTGTGCAGAAAATATAGAATACTACAAAGAGTTGCATATCCCAATAACTATACCATGTTGTCTGAAAGATGATTTTGATCTCTCCTCTTGTCAGTCTTCTCCTGGTCTCTTTCCATGTTTACCTTTCCTATATGTCTTTCTTCCATCTCCACTTTCACCTGTCTCTCCAACATTTTTTTTCTCTCATCTCACGTCTTTTTTGCTTTTTTTCCACCTCTAATTTTCTGCTTTCCTGTTTTCATCTCGCACCTTTCCACCTCCCTTCTTGATCTCATTTCGCACCATCAATGAGCAGGAGATCCCTGCTGACAAGCATTACAGTCAAAGAGGCTGATGTAATACTGTGCGCTCAGGAGAAGACAATTTAAGCCGCACTTGTGTGCACATTTTTTGTGTGCAAACTTTATTGCTGATGCAGCACAGAGTTTTGCGCACAAAAATGTGTGCTTAAGTTGGCACCTTCACATGTAAGTACCATATTAATGAGGCATCAGCTATTATCCCCCAATGCAGAGAAGTGCGTGGGCTTACCTCCTGTTTTGTTTCTTTTTAACACTGGAAACCTAACTCCTAGACCTTAAGTACAGTAAGGTTGTCAGAGCTAGTGTTGGACTTTGGGTGAAAGCTGGCATCTGGTGCCGGGACCTGTAGGTAGGATTTTATGTGCAGAAAACCTACTTTGTGTACATAATTCATATTTTATGTGCAGAAAATATGGTTTATGTGCACAAATCATGTTTTACATGCATAAAATATGATTTATGTAAACAAAAATGCTTTGAAAGCAATAATGTGTACACATAAACCATGTTTT
Source organism: Rhinatrema bivittatum (assembly GCF_901001135.1). Classification (NCBI taxonomy): domain Eukaryota; kingdom Metazoa; phylum Chordata; class Amphibia; order Gymnophiona; family Rhinatrematidae; genus Rhinatrema; species Rhinatrema bivittatum. The sequence goes on along the minus strand of NC_042617.1, from coordinate 289,402,669 downwards.
CTGAGCATTAAATGTGTTATGAGCATAACTCATGTTTTGCTGTGTGCTAATCTTTTTTCTTTGTGCACCTTAGCTTACTACATCAAGAGTTAAAAAATGTACTTGTGTGTGAAGAAGTTGTGCCACAGTTTAAATGCTCAGGTTTTTACATTGGCCTCAAAGGGGCCAATGCAATAAGATGCATGCTGATAATTGGCGCTCATATGGAGTGTCCGTTTTCCTAGTGCGCACGCAGGCACATCCCCTGGATGCCCGATGCAATATTTAAATGAGGGAGCTGAGTAAAGAAAGAGTAAAGAAAGATGCGCTAGGGGAGAATCGTGCGTCCTTAGCCCTCAAATGTTTTGGGCGCTCACAACTGCAACAAGCGCTCAATACGAGAGTCTGTTTTTAGTCCACTTCTTCTGGCTGATTTTGCTGAGGTAGCTGAAGACGCACATGGCTAAGCACCACTTGCTATGGGCGTCTAAATTCTGCATCCAGAAGAATTTTTATTTTTTTTAAATCAAACCAAAATACAGTTATTTTCAACACCGCAAGCAGTAAAAAGTGTCACAATGATACTAAGTAGGAGGAACCACAGAGGATTATATTTTATAATTTCTCATGAGCCCTTGACTTTACACCACCTCCGACTAAAACAGATCATGCAGGCAAAACAGGAAGAGGAGAAGCGGTAGCAGATGGGGGTGAGCCAGAATACACTTTTCTAGACTAGAATTAAACTGTGCTCCTGTGGCAGCAATGACAGTTCATTTGGGTCTGCTGTTGTAAGAGTGCTTTGAGAGAATTTTCTATGAAGCCAGGTGGTGGTAAAGAAATAAAGATAATTACAGCATGAGGAGATTGTACTGATGAGACTTATAGGAATAGCCAAGGCTGCTGAAATGCTAAAAAATATATTACAGGTTAAAAAGTATGTTAAAGATCAGCATTAAGGGGCCGATGCAATATTTGTGCGCAGAAAACGGGCGCTCAGTGTTGAGCACCCATTTTCCCAATGTGCACCCAGCCACCTCTCCTGGGCACGCGATGCAATATTTAAATTAGGGGTTGTACTAAAAAGAGGCACTAGGAAAAATTTGTGCATCCCTAACACCTCCTCTGCATTGTGCACACCAGAGAGGTGGCTATCAAACGGGTTTTTTTTTTACTAAAACTGCTTTATTTGGTTCCTCCTATTTAGTATCGCTACGATACTATTAGGAGGAATCACAGAAAGCAGGATTTTTCTTTTTTTTCAATGAACCTTTGAGTGTGGCATACCTATATGCCAGCCTTGGGCTGGCATAAAATTTTCCAGATTGCAATGTGCGCATTGTCTGAGCAGAAATTTTTTTGCATTGTGGGGATTAACTAATTTATTTATTTATTTAAAAAGTATTTATAATACCGTTTTTTAAAAAAGAAATTTTATCAAAAACGGTTCACAGATTTAAAACCATACATAAAAACCTTACATAAAAATTGGTAATAACTAGACAGAATGCTAGTATATAAGGTTATTAAAAATATAAAAAGTTTGGAACCATGGGCTTATTGTTTTGGGGGAAAAGGGGAAAAAGGGGGGGAAGAGGAACGGGAGGAGGAAGGGGAAGTGGGAGAAATAGAGCGTAAAAATTATATGAGATAAAGGGAAGAAGGGAGAAGGGTATGATAGTTGGAAATGTGTGAATGAGCAGGTATGTTGTAGTTATGTGTAGTATAAATGGGATTGTAATGGGTGTAACTATGTTTAAGAGGGTAATTTCGGTATTGATGATTAAGTTTAATTAGAAGACGTGTTGAATGCAAGTTGAAAAAGATATGTTTTGAGAGATTTTTTGAAATGTGCAGGGTTGGATATCGAGCGAAGATGGTTTGGTAAAGTGTTCCAAAGTGTTGGACCGGCTATTGAAAAGGCTCTTTTTCTAGTGAGGTCTAATCTGGCTTGTTTAGGAGAAGGGATATCTAGTAAATTTTGGTTAAGTGATCTTAAGTGTCGCATCGGTTTGTATATGCGCAGTATTGAACAAAGCCAGGTAGAAGTTTGTATATGCGCAGTATTGAACAAAGCCAGGTAGAAGCCTCATCTATGTGGAATTTACATGTGATGAGCGCTGATAGCTACACGGCGATTTGGACATGCATGTTGGACGCACCGATCCCTGTATTGCATCGGGGGTTATGGACGCGCATCCAAAACGCGCATCCAAAACGCGCATCCAAAACGCGCGTCCAATCGTGTGTTATGCCATGTGCTAGCCACTGCGCATGGCCCCTAAGTATCGTTTCTGTCTTCTGGACTCAATTTACAAGATATCAATAATATGACTTACAAAAATCCAGTTTTATTAGCATATTTGAGATACAATTATAATCCCAACCAGTTGGAAAATATTATGCAAACAAACTAATCCATTGGTGTGTAAGTTTAGAGGCAGTGATGTATTTAACTGGGTCGAATGGGTCAGAAGAGCTAAACTGGCATTTACTCCGAATTGTCTGGTAAGCTGCATTGCTCCTATTACAATATATATTATATAATATAAAAATATTTTTCTCTTTACTGGTTATTGGTATTCAGTGTCTACTAGTGTGCACAATACTGTAGTGCCTGCAGGTAGCTAAAGGTTCCATGTTGGCACATCTATGTATCTAATAACTGGCATATAGCCCCCAGACACACAGAATATGTCTTGGAAGGATCAGGAAAGTAGGTATTAAAGCAGCATAAAATCATATTAGGACAACAGATAAGGATGGTAAAGCCCATCTAATCTGCTTTATTTCATTCCTGGTGCAATACCAAGATTCAATTAATCTTTAGCTTTCCCTTCACTTCAAGTCCAAGTAAAATAAATCCTCCAGGTTTGGCAATAGTCGTTATGTCATCATATCCCAATGGGGTTGGTGGCAGAGTGCTAACATTGCCTCAGTCTCAGCCAATAGACCATGAAAGCAATATCCTCAGCTCATAGCTGAAAAATCCTGTGCTTAGATCCTAGCCAAATAGCCACTGAGCCGTAGCATGCCTATGGCCAATATGGCCATGGTTGGCCATAGGTGCCACTACCAAAAGGTGCAATGTGCCAACGAGAGCAGTACAGGCGGCCACTGGTGGGTCCTCAGCAGAAGAAAAACAGCACGGTCCCATCAAAATTGACGGCATGGTCAGTGCGGCCTTAGTTTGTGGAAAAGCAGAGTGGCCCCGCTGGCAACACTGCTGATTCTAGCAAGGCTGCACTGCTTTTCCATTTACTAAGGCCACACTTACCGCGCCGGCAATTTCGGCAGGGCCACGCTGCTTCAGGGGAGGAGCGCCCCTGCCAGAAGTAGTCCAATGCTAGAGCTGGCATAGCCCTGTGGCCAGAAGTCGTTCCCTTGGCGACAGGGCTGAAGAAGGAGCTTGCTACTACCTGCTCTGTCTAGGAGGAAGTGAGTGAGAGAGAGAGCATGTGTGTGAGAGAATGAGAGTAAGCATATGTGCTTGTGTGTGAGAAAGTGAGAGAGAGCATGTGTGCATGTGTGTGGGAGAGTGAGAGAGCATGTATGTGGGAGAGTGAGAGAGCATGTATGCTTGTGTGTGGGAAAGTGAGAGAGCATGTGTGCTTGTATGTGGGAGAGTGAGAGAGGGCATGTGTGTATGTGTGAGAGAGTGAGAGAGCATGTGTGCATGTGTGTGAGAGAGTGAGAGAGTGAGAGAGAGATCATGTATGTGGGAGAGTGAGAGAGAGCATGTGTGCATGTGTGGGAGAGGAAGAGAGCATGTGTGCATGTGTGTGGGAGAGTGGGAGCATGTATGTGGGAGAGTGAGAGAGCATGTGTTTGTGTGTGAGAAAGTGAGAGAGAGAGCATGTGTGTATGTATGTGGGGCAGTGACACAGAGCATGTGTGTGTATGAGAGGGAGTATGTGTGTGCACAGCTACCCCAGTTACTCTCTGCCTGCTAATCCATGACAATTTAATGGCAATCTGGAATTCAAAAGTTCCAAGGTATGGATGACGGGGAATTTTTTAAAATCCTTATTTTAATTGTTGGGTGTTGTTTGTTGTGTCTGTTTGAAATATTTTATTGATGTTGGGAAGATTTTTATATGTTTTTAATTATTGAATGTTGTTCGATTCATTAATTGTTTTGAATCATTCTTTTTATTGCTATGGTTTTACTAATTTTGTTTTAACATTTAGAAACATAGAAACATAGAAATGACGGCAGAAGAAGACCAAATGGCCCATCCAGTCTGCCCAGCAAGCTTCACACATTTTTTCTCTCATACTTATCTGTTTCTCTTAGCTCTTGGTTCTATTTCCCTTCCACCCCCACCTTTAATGTAGAGAGCAGTGATGGAGCTGCATCCAAGTGAAATATCTAGCTTGATTAGTTAGGGGTAGTAGGGGTAGTAACCGCCGCAATAAGCAAGCTACACCCATGCTTATTTGTTTTACCCAGACTATGTTATACAGCCCTTATTGGTTGTTTTTCTTCTCCCCTGCCGTTGAAGCAGGGAGCTATGCTGTATATGCATTGAAAGTGAAGTATCAGTTTTCTTTTTTCTCCCCTGCCGTTGAAGCAGAGAGCTATGCTGTATATGCATTGAAAGTGAAGTATCAGGCTCATTTGGTTTGGGGCAGTAACCGCCGTACAAGCCAGCTACTCCCCGCTTTGTGAGTGCTAATCCTTTTTTCTTCTCCCCTGCCGTTGAAGCATGTTTTTCTTCTCCCCTGCCGTTGAAGCAGTTTTTCTTCTCCCCTGCCGTTGAAGTTTTAAGAGGAATAGTAATGTTTCTGTTTTTTACATTGTTGCAGTGTATACAGAATTTGGCTTGTTGTTGTTTCCAGTTCAGTTTTTGTCTGTACATTTCTGTTTATACTGTGTGGTCTCTTTATTCTGTATTTGAAGATCTATCTCTGTTTTGCATGTGTGACTGAAGTGAGTAATTCTCTTAAGGGTAGATTTTAAAATGTGCGCGTACACACACATGGACACATCCATTTTATAACATACGCGCACCAGCGCACGCCTGTTATAAAATACGTGGGCTGCGTGCACATACGTGCCGGATTTTATAACGCTGAAGGGGGGGTAAAATTTAGCAAATTTGCGTAGCAACGAGATTGGGGCTCCCCCAGTTCTCTCCCAGTCCGCTCTAATTTAGGAGCGGACTGGGAGGGAACTTTCCTTCCTCTACCCTAAGCCCCTTCTCCTTCCCCTCTCCTTCCCACCCTCTAAACCCCCTTATTTATTTATTTTTTTTAAATCTTTTAGTCCGCAAGTTATTTCAGGGCCCGACCTGAGGTAACTTGGCTCCAGGACAACGAGGAATGGCGCTGTCCCAGCCTGCCCCACAGCCTGCCCCCACTCCACCCCCTGGACTGCCCATCCCCGCCCCCCTGGCCCGTCCATTTGTCAGGGCCCTTTTTAAAATATGCGCAGTGCGCGCAGGGCCCAGCCACGCATGTAAGTGGCGATTTCTGCGCGCGTGGCTGATTTAAAATCCGGCTGTTAGTGTGTAGTTTCTATGTAGGGATCTATAGCAGCTTGGCTTGTTCTGTTTTCCTAATAGGGAGTGCATTGGTGTTTGAGGCCTGGTGTAATATTTGCTGTTTGAGTGCTAGCAGTTAGAGCTGTTTTATATAGAAATTTGTTTTATTCATGGCTCTCCGAGGGTTATACCCATGCCCAGGATGCATTATAGTAGCCCTAATACCATATAGGTTCCAATTGTCTTTTGCTTTTTTGCAGGGTTTTCTGGTTGGCACCTCGCAGTGCATGCAAATATAATGGGGTAGATATTAAAAGGAGCGTGTGCGGCCTATATGTGCACGCGTGCACATATACGCCCTATTTTAGAACAAGTGCGCGCAGGCGTGCGCATGTTATAAAATGCAGGATCGGCGCGCGTGTGTGCGCCAAGCCGCACTGGCTTCCTCCGTTCCCTTCCCCCTAGCCTGACCTTTCCACCCCTTCCCCTAACCTTTCCCCCTCAGCCCTACTCTAACCCCCGCCCCCGATCTTTGTTTTACCTTTTGCGCCTGCCGGCTGATTGCCGGCACACGATCTCTGACACAGTGGCAAATGGCCACTGTGCCAGGAGCCGCTGACCCTGCCCATGCCCCGCCCCTTTTTTCAAGCCCCAGGACTTACACACGTCCTGGGGCTTTACGCGTGCCGCCGGGCCTTTTGAAAATAGGCCCGGTGCGCGTAACCCCCCCTACACGCGTAAATCTTTGAAAATCCATATACATATTGCAAGTGATATTTTTACCTCAGAAGACTGTGCTTTGAATGTTCTTTTTCATGTACTACAAATGCATAATTTTTAATTGTATGTGAGGCGGGTGTGATGGAGTGGGGGGTGCAAGGCTGTACAAATTTTCCTAGGGCCTCTAATGTCCTTGTACTGGCAGTGGGCATTTCTGTACAAACATTGAACAGAGTCTCCCAACTCGTGGTGTCATTTGTTATGTAATGGATGAGGGTGCAGTTTTTCATTTGGCCGTAGACACCAAATTGCCTGGCTACAGCTCTGAATAGCCGCAAAGCAATCTGGTATTATTTCCTCATTACTCTCAACACTTTGCAGAGCATAGTGGTTAAAGGACACCAAATAAAATATAACTGCTCTGCCCTTGCCTTAATCTGGGCATCTGCTTAAAATATGGAGTAGAAGTTAAGGTTCTAGAAAGAGCCATCACAGTTCTGTTAGAAGGCAGACGCTCGGCTGAACCTTAAAAGTTTCCAGTGAGACTGTATCATCCTCTAAAGCACATTTTTTAAAGGTGAGGTCGGGGGAAGGGGGCATGGCCAGTGTACAGAGGACAAGTCACTTATCTCTTTCATAGACAAAGAGGTAGCAGTGGAAGATATTTACCAAGACTACCTACAGAGAGCTAAATTATAATTCAGGGACCTTGCCAGGCTTTTTAGCCGGAAGCCTTAGGCCTAGGTCATCTGCTAACTAGCTTTTAGAAAAGAGTTTGTCATTAGGCATTTTTGTCTTTTCAATTGTTCCTTGCCCTGCTACTGGGGCCAATGTAATAAGCCACACTGATCCTAGCATGGGCTTTAACTGTTATGTTCGTGGCCCCTTGGGCCGGCTGAGACTGCAGGTGTCGTGCTGTGGATACCCACAGTGGGCGTCGCAGCCGGGAGGCGGTGCTGAGGAGAGACTTCGAAGACGGCTTCACCACTGGAAGCCAGAGGTCCCCCTAGGAGGAGCCCGTAGGGACCCGGGCCTCTTGGTCTTAGGTGGATCCTATGCGACCAAGGATCAGAAGAGCAGCCTGCCGAGGTAATCCAACGATGAGATGGCGCCCAGGAGGTCAGGAGAGACTTCACCCTTGGAAGCCCATGGTCCCCCCCGGGAGGAGCCCGTGAGGACCCGAGCCGCTGGGGCTTAGGAGAACCCTCGGGGCGGTGATGAACAAGTACCTGCGGCAGTGGGAAGAGATGAAACCGAAGTCCAGGAACAAGCCAAGGTCGGGAGCCAGAAGTCAGATATCGGATGCCAAAGCCAGGGACGGAAGCAGGAGCCGGAGTCGAAGAGCGAAGCAAGGTCAGGAGCCAGGAATCAGACGTCAGGAACAAGCAGGAACCGGGAAGCAGGAAGCACAACTAGCTACTCCGAAGAGTCAACCTCGTTGCAAGGCACTGGCTAGCTGTGGCTGCAGGGTTTAAATAACCTGGCAGCATCTGACGTCTGCAGGGAGGCGTCCTCTGTTTTCCCGCGCTGACCCTTTTAAATAGAGAGTCCCTGCGCATGCGCGCGCCTAGGGGGCGGGGCCAGCGGCGGATCGCCGGCGGCGTCTCCCTCGCTGGAGGGACGCCGCAGTAGGCCACACCTCAGGCCTGGGCGGCTGCGTCTTGGGTTCGGCGGGCCGAAGGTGAGTGGAGATCCCGGGGCACGACCCGGGATCGCAACATTAACTCGTGTTTCAGTGTTGTTTTTTCCATGCTAAACATAACCCCAGTATGTAATAGGGATGAAACACTTGCTAAAATCCAGGGTAAAACTCATGCTAGGATTAGCGTGTCTCCATGCAAATTGCAGGGTAATGAGCTTTTAGCAGGGAGGTGTGTTAGAGGGGAGACTGCCTAGTGTGTCTTTTGTTACCATGGGAAATTGAACTGGGGCCAGAGCATGAGTTAAACTTCCCATGGTAGAAGCAGCAATTGGAGCATTAACATATGGCATGTATCTTGCAGTCACACTTAAAAGCTATATAGCAGCAGACATCCTTGTAGGTAACTGTTGCAAGCAAAGCAATGCAAATATCCATTTCAGGGCTCTGAGTTCTCAGGGTTGGCTTCACCGAAGGGACTTGGGAGTTCTGATTTTCCTCAGAAGAACTGCACAGACAAGTCCAGGCATGCAATGGGGTAAAACAAGGACTGACCTGGAAAAGAAAAATGGAGCCAGTTGGTGGCCTAAGCACTTATCTTCAGGAGCAGGGTCTCCAGATGAGCTTGTCTTGTGCCACACCGTGACAGAAATGACCTTTACAGTGATCTCAAGTTCTCTAATTGGCTGCTGGTGCTTGCCTCAGTGCCTGCATTGTGCTGAAGAGAGCGCGTCCTTCTGGAGTCCATAAGGTGAAATACATACAAGCAACGTATCAAAGTGCGCTTGGAAGCGCCCAAGAAAATGTCCGTATCTTTTCTGCCACATTTTCCTGCCCTCTGATTGCATTCTTGGTGTGTGATGATCGTCTGTCTCTCCATACAGACAGGCCGATGCAGAACGGTGCGTTCAGCCGAGTGGATCCTTTAGCCCCCGTTTGGCCGCGCTATTATTACCCCTCATACACAGTAGGGCGGATTTTAAAAGCCCTGCTCGCGTAAATCCTGGCGGATTTACGCGAGCAGGGTCTTGCGTGCCGGCGCACCTATTTTCCATAGGCCTGCCGGCGCGCGCAGACCCCGGGACTCGCGTAAGTCCCAGGGTTTTTTGTCGGGGGCGTGTCAGGGGCGGGGCCGATCGATGCGGTGTTTTGGGGGCGGGATGCGGCGTTTCGGGGGTGGGCCCGGGGGCGTGGTTTTGGCCCAGGGCGGTCCGGGGACATGGCCGCGCCCTCCGGAACCGCCCCTGGGTCGCATCTCGGCGCGCTAGTGGCCCGCTGGCGCTCGTGGATTTACTTCTCCCTCCGGGAGGCGTAAATCGTCGACAAAGGTAGGGGGGGGTTTAGATAGGGCCGGGGGGGTGGGTTAGGTAGAGGAAGGGAGGGGAAGGTGAGGGGAGGGTGAAAGAGAATTCCCTCCGAGGCCGCTCCGATTTTGCATAGGCCGCTGGCGCGCGTAGAGCCCCGGGACGCGCGTAAGTCCCGGGGCTTTCGAAAAGGGGTGGGAGGGGGCGTGTCTGGGGGCGTTCCCGAAATGACGCGACATTTCGGGGGCGGGCCCGGGGGCGTGGCGCCGGCCCGGGGGCATGGTCGAGGCCTCCGGACCAGCCCCCGGGACCGGAGGACGGAGCGGGGCTGCCGGCCGGCACGTGCAAAGTTACGCCTGCTTTCAGCAGGCGTAACTTTGCTTTCAGCAGGCGTAACTTTGCCGACAAAGGTAGGGGGGGTTTAGATAGGGCTAGGGGGGTGGGTTAGTTAGGGGAAGGGAGGGGAAGGTGGGGGGAGGGCGAAGGAAAGTTCCCTCCGAAGCCGCTCCGAAATCTGAGCGGCCTCGGAGGGAACAGGCAGCGCGCGCTGGGCTTGACGCGCGCAGGTTGCACAAATGTGCACCCCCTTGCGCGCGCCGACCCCAGATTTTATAAGATACGCGCGGCTACGTGCGTATCTTATAAAATCCAGCGTACTTTTGTTCGCGCCTGGTGCGCGAACAAAAGTATGCGATCGCGTATTTTTTAAAGATCTACCCCTTTGTGTTTAATTTTCAATTGCATTTAGTGCGCACTATTTCTGAATAACGCACACTATTTGCAAATAGCGTGTGCTACTCAGAAATACTGCACACTGTTCAGAAATACTGCGTGCTTTTTTTCCAAAACAAAAAAAAACCAAAAAACCCCAAAACAAAACCCAACAACCTCATCCCCCCCCAAATGACACGGAATTCAAGCCCCTAATGAAACGAAACAACGCAATACAATATTTTTTTGGCCTGCACATCCCTAATTAAGCTTTGAGTAAAACAGGCATCCTAAAATATTCCCTGTAGAGGGAAAAGAACTTGTGTGAATAATCAATTAAAAAAAATTATTAAAACTATAGTTAGAAGAAAAAAAGAATAATTTGCACCAACTAAAGAAAAAAAGATCCTTCAGGAGTCTGTATCTTCTTACTTGATGAAGGTAAAGTGTGAGCCATAGCCCTGTGCACCTGGAGTTTCCCTTTATCAGTGAGAACCTCTGTAACCCCTGGTAAAGTCACATTTTTAGCACAGTACTACACCAGCTGCTGTCTCCTCTCCAAGAAAGAGAGGGGGGCTGGGGATTTAAGATCAGAGAAACAAGTTAACTGGCTAACAGATTGCCCCAGTGCCTCTTACAAGAGATCAGGAGACTTTCATATTCTCCCTCTTTTGCAGGTCTATGACACCTTTTAATGTACTGCCATAAGAATCAATTAATCCAGAGCTGGTGCCGGCCCTCAGAGTTTTCCAGACCACACCTTTTGCAAATGCCTTGGAAGGGTCCTGTGAACATTGTGATGTCTGCATAAGAGGTCTGAGATTTCTGGCTGGAAAGAGCACTTAATGTAAACTAGTTGATTTGATTTGATTTGATGGTGGGCTTTCTGTGAGAAGGATCAGGACAAAGGTCCTTAAAGAGAGGGCTAAACAGATAAATAAAGCAAATGTTTGGAGACAGGGCAGTTACAAATTTCAATACAATGGGCCAGAGGCTCCCCTAGTGTTAATTAATTTATCACTCAATTGTAGAAAACCATAGAGAGCCACTGGCTGCAGAGTGGGATATCAGCAGTGCCAGATAAGACTGCTAATAAAGTAAAACACGTCTGAAGAAGGGACTTTGGCTTTCTCCAGGGCTCAGGTACAACATCATCTTTTCTTTGGATAATTTGAATATTGATCCAATGAAAGGCAGCCCTATCTGCAAACGTCAACTGGCAGTGGCTCATGAGCCATGCAGATGACGTGGGTTTGATTCCCAGGCTGGGCTGCTCCTTAATGCTGCAGAGGCAGTTGTCTGCAGGACCTGAGGGGAGGGGGACTCTCAGCCATCGCTCAACAGTGACACCTAGAGGCCAGATTTGGCCTTCATGTTAGCTGGATTCTGAAGGGATCTGCGGTTCTGTGGCCAGCCCCTGGCCGAGGACTGTTGCTCCAATGGCTTATAAAAAGGATCATAAAATAAGGGAACATTCACGGCTAGTTTCAAATGAGAGCTCATGGTGGCCTAGCCCAACAGAGGCTGGCTCTTAATCAGAAGGAAGCTTGAATGAGCAGGAGGAAACTGCTGACATCCCCCCCCCCCAAAAAAAAAAAAGTTATCAGGTGGCATCATGTGATTAGGCCTCCATACTCCAGTGCCTGGCAGGCACTGACAATAGCATTCATGATGGTGACATCATGCTACATGCTAACTCCTTCCGAGACTGCAGCGGCACTGTGATACCTGTAGTGCTGACTCCTGTTGGACGACGTAGGACTACAAATACCACCATGCACCATGAATTTAAGCTCAGAAACAGGTCTGGCCAAAAGTCTACTTGCAGGAGCCAGTCTGAAATCAAACAGTTAGCAACAAAAATAAAATAAAGATGATGAATTTATAATATTCCATTTGTAAAAAAAAAAATAATGTATATTTTATATATAAAATGTGTTATTGAACTAAAATATGGCATTTGATGTATCTGTATCCATTTGTTTCTGTTGTACACCAAGTAACAATATACAGTTTTCTAATTTATTTGCATTTTCTCCTCTCCCGTCAAAAACAAAACAATCATATGTTCTATGTAATTCCTTTCCCCTCCCCATTTCCCCATCCTTCCCTTCTTTATGTCTGAACTTTGTATTGCAAAAAAGATTACAAACAATAGCCTGGCATGCATTTGTTTCTTATGCATATAAAGCATCAAATATAAACATTTCCATCTTTAATTCCCCCCCCCTTCCTTAACTCCACCCTCTATCGTACCTCTCCCCCCCCTGTCCTTCCCCCTTCTCTATTAGCTCTCCTCTCAAGCTATCCCATGCCAGCCCATTAAATCAAGGAACCACCATCCCTTCCTTAATGACTACTTCGGTAACAAATAATTAAGGATCTCGCCATGTGCCCTTGGTGTGGGCTGCTGACAAAAACAGCTCCTGTATCTCCATGAAGGTTCCCTTACATCTGAAAGCATCACCAATTGCTAGGCTATGCAGCATATTCCGCCAATACCAGTACGAAGTGGTGGTGGTGGGGGGGGGTTGCCAACTGTCCAGTTTTGGACCAGACACTCAGGTTTTCAGGCATTTTCTACAGTGTCCAGTCAGAAGTACCGACCGGACACTAAATGTCCAGTTTTGCAGGTGGATCCTATTTTCCCCCACAGTTAGAGGAAGTACAATTCTGGTCGCCGCATCTCACAAAAGATATAATTGCGATGGAGAAGGTACAAAGAGGGCGACCAAAATGATAAAGAGGATAGAACAGCTCCCCTCTAAGGAAAGACTAAGGAGGTTAGGACTTTTCAGCTTGGAGAAGAGACGGCTGAGGGGGGATGTGATAGAGGTGTTTAAAATCATGAGAGGTCTAGAACGGGTAGATATGAATCAGTTATTTACTCTTTCAGATAATAGAAAGACTAGGAGGCACTCCATGAAGTTAGCATGTAGCACATTTAAAACTAATCGGAGAAAGTTCTTTTTTACTCAATGCACAATTAAACTCTGGAATTTGTTGCCAGAGGATGTGGTTAGTGCAGTTAATGTAGCTGGGTTTAAAAAAGGATTGGATAAGTTCTTGGAGGAGAAGTCCATTACCTGCTATTAATCAAGTTAACTTAGAAAATAGCCACTGCTATTACTAGCATCAGTAGCATGGGTTATACTTAGTTTTTGGGTACTTGCTAGGTACTTGTAGCCTGGATTGGCCACTGTTGGAAACAGGATGCTGGGCTTGATGGACCCTTGGTCTGACCCAGTATGGCATGTTCTTATGTTCTTAACAGAAAGGCAGGTTGGAGCCTATCGGAGGCGAGCCATGCTGTATGTATCCTTGCCTCCTTTCCCACGCTGTGATTGGACAGCATAGGTAGAGGAGGTGGTGCACAGCACAGCCCTCAGCTCCCAGTGGTTCTGCAGATACATAGAGACACTGTTTAGGCAGTTCACTGGCAGGATCTAAAATGTATGCAAATGAGGGGATACCATTCCCCTACCCCTGGTCCTCAAGTGTCCAGTCCTGGTCTATGGAAAAGTTGGCAACCCTAAGGGGGGAGGGGTTAGCATCCCTCCATGTCTTTAGGATCACCTTTTTCCCCACTAAGAAACCCTTTCATATAAATAACGTAAGACCTTTGTTTTTAACACATCATCAAAAAGTATGGCTTCCATCTGGGGCTGAATCTTCTCAGATAACATGTTATTTTCACCCCCCAAAAATCTTCATTTGTGGATATTACCTAAAGGCATGGACCAAATTAGCTTGTTCCCCATTACCTTTTATGCATCTGTCTGAATCCTATATTTTAGCCTTGAATGCCCAAAGTGCAAATGGATCAATTTATCTGTCTAGCTACATATAGATAGGTGTACCTAGGTAGTTTATCATAAAATCTGCTGACGTTATATGAGTCCAAAAATACCTATGTACTTTGCTGCTAAGTGGAGAGGGAAACATTGTGTGACTAATATATTTGCAGTGCTTATACCTGTAGCCTTTTTGTTGTGGGAAAACACCAGAGGACTGCAATATGAAAAGGGCCTAGATTAGAAGTTAAACTTCCCATTTTTGTCTGGAATGATCAGGTGACTGCAGAGCTCCAAGTCATAAAGTCCCGGCTGAGCCAGTCCTGGTCCTAGCCCCAGCCCAGTGCATGCCAGGGAGATATATGGAGATGTAGCTCCTGTTTTGTTTTTTGTTTTTTATCTTAGGGATGTGAAAACTATATCTGGATGCATGCACTGAGCTGCAGTAACACCAGGACTGGATCAATCCTGCAGCAATAAGGTCACTAGGAAGTCTATCAAACCTTACTGAAATCAGGTTGCATTAAAGTCAAGCAAATCCTCTTTCTAACCCCAAAAAGGTCTGGGGAATGAATGGAAGGGCTCAGCTAATAAAAAAAAAAAGGAAGATAATAATAATAAAAAAAAAAAAATCTGTATAGCTTTAAGAAAATAAACAACAAAAAAAAAAGCTTTGTGCTGTTTTAATGTGATTGTATTGTAAAGATGTTAATTGCTCTGTGTGTATCATTTCCTGCTCTCTGCTTCTCTCCCTCTCTCCCTCTTCCCCCTACAGTCCCAGCTGGGCTCTTTGAAGTGCTAACGACTAGTTTATTACTTTGAACTGGAAAACAATACTTACACACACATACACTCACTCATCTCTCTCTCTATATATATATATCTATATATCTATATATATATATATATATATATATACATACATACGTACAGGCGCACGCACGCACACACACACACAAACAAACACACACACACGTTGTCCGTCTAGCTCATGCCACAAACTGCCCTTTGCGATTGAAGACATGTGGCTGGGAGGGAGCTTAACCTTTACACACTTTTACAAACTGGGGGTCTAATTTACTAAGCCGACTCTCCCATTCTGTGCCTATGGGAAAACAAAAAAAGATTAATAAATCTGGCTCACATGACACATTCTTCAGGGGGAGGGGGAGGAGAGAGAAAGCTAATTAACATGTCTTCAGATTCAGAGAGAACTTATTATTGGAATGACAATTCTACATGTGTTTAGGCCCGGATTTAGGCATAGATAAGGTAGGCAACTGCCTTCAGTGCCAAAGTTTGACAAGCGCTAAAGCATGAATAGGCCCTGGAGCACTGATAGGCGCTGGAGCATTTGTAGGCACTGCTGCTATGCCTCTATCTTCTGGGCCTGCCTCCCAGCCGCTTACCTAAAGCAGCGCCATCCCAGTCCCACAGCGGTGGTGGCAGCAAACTGAGGAAACAAATTCAGCGCAAGCCTTCAACCGGCCACTACTTGCTCAAGGCCCTGCTCTCCACGTCCACGCAGGCTTACTTTTACCATGGAAACCCGTGTGAGAGGCAGGGCCTTGAGCGGGTGGCTGCAGGCCCCACCCTGAATTTCTTATTTCAGGTTGCTGCTGCCACTGCGGGATCAGGGCAGTGCTGCCTTAGTCAAGTGGCTGGGAGGGCCTAGGAGTGCCAGCAATGCAAATCCAGCCCTGCACGTGCTGCCCAAGTAACATGCTGCTTCCATATTTCTGTAGCTTGGCAGGTTTCATGCCCTGTCAGTGGTGTACTGTCTGGAGGTATTTTGGTCCAAGGCATTGTTTTCTTCATGCTGCAAAAAACATATGATGTTCAGATATCGATTCCTGTGCACAATTTTTTGCACGGTTCCAATTTCGCCCTATAGAGAGGACCAGATTTACAGCTGTCACATCACTAGGTAGGGAGGTGGTAGGGGGGGGGGCCCTCAGAGCTTCTAGTGGAGCTGGACTGTCTCCTCAAATCTTTTGGCCGAGCCACAAATTAAAGCTCTTCTTAGGTACATGTACACAGCACTTCTGGTCAGCAGCAGAGGTTGCTACCCCAACAAGGAGAGCGCTCCTGAGCAAGTGCCAGCTTTGCCTAATTGGAAAGCAGACCCTGGCTGTAGAGGTGCTCTCTTCACAGTGATCCCTCTTATTCTTTACAAGGGGGGGGGGGGGTGGCTTAGAGATTGGGAGGCGGTTCACCTCCGCTGTTGGCCATCCCCTGGCCTCTCAACAATTCCTAAGAGCAGCTTTCACCATCTGGTTTTTCCAAGGTGGAGGGTAAACAACTCCAGTCCTTAGGCAGCGCTGCATAAGAATAGGCAGATCACACACTACTGAATGGGCCCATTCCATACCAGCCCCCCTCCCCACCTCCAGCTCACCATCAGAAGACAGGGCCTTCTGCTTCTGTTCCCTTTATTACTTTGTTGTTTCAGTCACTTAAGCAGGATGGCGGCGGGCGGCGGTGGTGGGGCAGCCACAGGTTTCAAGAGATGACAGCAGTGTTAGAGAGGGCTGCGGCACTGAAGGGAAACAAGGTACTCTCTGTGATGCCCATTGTCCACCTGAGATTGATCACTTAAGTAGCTGCTGATGTCTTCAAGGCAAATGAATTACAATTTAATTGGTGTGTGTGTGTGTGTGTGTGTGTGTGGGTGAAATCACTGGCTTTATAAAGGTCATTGAATGATGAAACAGGGGGACCTGATGAAGGGAGTGTGGTTATTATAGGGTACATCCCTTAAGATGTTTTGTTTGTAGAGTGGTTTACACACGAGTTATTACAAGCAAAATGGCCCTAGAAAAAAGAGGGCATCCAACCTGGATCCGGTTCTGTTCAATATTTTCATAAGTGACATTTGCAGAGGGGTTGTTGGTAGGGGAAGTTGGTCTTTCTGCAGCTGGCACTTAGATCTGCAACGGATTGAACATTCCTGAGAAAGCAGACAGAATAAGTGACCTAGGGAAGAAGGAGGATGGGCCAACAGTTTGATAACTGAGATTTAATGCAAAAATGCAGAATCACGCATTTGGGGTACAGAAGTCTGATGTAGACTTCTGTTCAAGGTGGTGAGAGGCTGATGTGCACCGAACAGGTGCTAGATCTCAGGTGCTAGATCTCGGGTGCTAGATCTCAGGTGCTAGATCTCGGGTGCTAGATCTCGGGTGCTAGATCTCAGGTGCTAGATCTCGGGTGGTCATATCTGATGATCTCGAATTTGCAAAACAGCCAGGCAAGGCAGTGGTGAGAGCCAGGAGGATGCTAGGGTGCATAGGGAGAGGCAAAACCTACAGACTCATGGAGGTGATAATGCCTCCCTACAAGAGGGGTGTTCGCTGAACATATTTTCATTTTGTTTGCTGTTTGTTTTGTTTCCTTTAAACTAAACCCACAACAAACAAACAAAAACAAAAAGAAAAGATAACCTATCAGGCTTGGCCTGTATCTTTTTCCTAGCCACCATATTTCAAAATATAAGTCGTCCATCCTGTGTCCCCTGTTCCCCCCCCCCCTCCCCTGGCTCAGTGCCAGTCCTCCCACCAAGTTCCTTCATCCCATTTCTTATGCCATCTGAAGGGTGGAAGCATTAGGTAGGGTAAGCGGTGCCCTAGGGCACTGGAAGTGGGCAGGGTGGCAGATTAGCCAGTAAGGGCGGCAGTTTTGGAAGGACGGATGAAATGAGAGGTGGTGCAGGCGAGGCACGTCGCTGGAGGGGGTTTTCCATTTTTGGGTATGTATTTCTTTCTCGTGTGCGATGAGAGAGAGAGAGAGATCACATGACGACATCACTGCCCAGGGCGGCTGGACATCCTTCCAATGGCACAGCCCATCTGTAGCTTTGAATGGAACAGGAGCTTCCTTCCTGCCTCTGCTATTTTTTCAAAATGGCACCGGCCGACCTGAGGCCGGCATCAACTTATGGCGTGGCAGAATTCTTCCAACCAACAAAATGACAGCGGCGGGGCAGGAGTGACCGAGGATTGTTCTTGCCCCATTTAAACCTCTGGATGGGGTGGCGAGACAGTGCCATTGAGTGGCAATGTTTATTAGGGAGGCAAAAGGCAACTCCAGAGCTGGCCTCACCTGCTAGTTTGCGTGTGCGCGCGTTTTTTGGTTGTTTTTTTTTTTTTAAGAAAATGAAAAAAATTTCATTTTTTTTTCTTTCATTTCATTTTCAAAATGAAACAAAACAAGGAATCTTGTTGAAATTTCCTGTTTCATTTCAAATAAAAACAGTACTCTAGAAGAAGTTACCAACAAGACCTCATCTGAAGGACTGTGTCCAGTTCTGGAGGCCACAAAGGAGACAGACAGATGAGCAGGTCACTTAAGTTTGCAGTGGGGAGGAGGTTTACAGCCTGTGGACCTCCTTGGAACGCATCCCTTCCCCTGCCAAAAAAAATTGCCAATGAAATCTGGATGAAATGTGTACTCTAGCAGAAGTTCCAGTACGGAAGCATTCTGACAACAGAGGTCTCATAAGTAGCCAATTTAAGAAATCAGGAGTTCATTATAACATAGTGTGTTTATGTGGCAAATGCTAAGTCAGGAGATAGCAAAAGCAGGAGCCGAACAAGACCACTTCTCAATTTTCACAAGATTAATTGAAAAATTTAAGAAAGCCGAGGATGTGCACAGAGGGTCCTTAATTCTGGTACGTGAGGACAAAGCTGGTAATCAAGTAAGGCTGGTATTATTTCAACAGGGACGGCAATGGGCGGAGACCGAACGGACTTTGTGGTCCTTCCTCACCTGCCATCAGACTCTGAGTCTCTAGGTAAAAGGATGTCAGAACCGCACTTCTAGAAGGCTCAAGAACTTATAAAAGGTGAAATCTAGATGAAATGTGTACTTTAGCAGAAGTTCCAGTACAGAAGCATTCTGACAACAGAGGTAGCCAATTAAATAAATCCGGAGTTCGTTATAACATGATAAATGACAGCTAAAGACCCAAATGGTCCACTCAGTCTGCCCAAGACGTTGTTTAGGGTACTGCCTGCCGTTCTGTGCAGGTTACCTCCATGCCTTTTGTTAAGTTCCTCTTTTCAACTAATCCCATGCAAATAAAGGTCAGCCAAGAACTTTGTTTTGACCTGATGAAGGGAGCTGGTCAAGAAATGTTAAATGCATTAGACTGGTCCAGTCAGAAAGTGTCCTCTTCTTGATTGGCCTTTATTTTCGTGCCCTCAAGTGGACTAAACTGACAACCAGACCATGTCAACCAATTCCAGGTAAGCAAAATGTGTGCCTCCGGGAGAATAGAAGTAAGGACAGTACCCAGCTAAGAACACATAACAAAGACACTGCTGGGACCAGTTCCATTGTAATTCCTAATTCAGTTCTTGGGATTTTTGCATGTGGCTGAAACCTCTGGGCTATCCATCAGTTGCAAGTTTCGCAATTTCCCCTTTATGCATTAGTGCCATCATGCCAATTCTACATCTCCCCTGAGCTAATTCTCACGCTATTGTGCTGTTAATGTGATTCTCAGATGAGGTCAGAGATCCCCTTCCTATGACTGACTACTCCCAGGTCAGGCTAGAAGAGCGCTGTGCTCCCTGGAGTGCTCCCGATGTGTAATGAATATTGCTGACTCCTGAAATCCCAAGTCACTGTACTAGCAGATTCTCTTTCTTTTTTTTTTAATAAATATAATTTAAAAATTTATTTTTAGTCACACCATCACCTTTACCTATAAATCCAACATGGTACTACCTATGTGCCATTATCAGTCCACATGTAGAAACATTTATCCACAATTAGGGAACTTTAATGCCAGTAAAATCACACACACACAATGGTTAAAATTAACTGGAATTTAAAAAAAAGAAAAATAGTTTGGTAACAGAAAAGGATATTAGCCCAATTCAGTAGTGCCCACCCCATCATCTTCTACCACCACCAGCACCAGCACCTTTCCCCCTGGGATGAATTTGCTTGAGTATACAGGCTGTAACCTGAAAGTGAAATCTGCCTTTTCTTCAGAGCACTCACTTTCTCCCGGAGATCCTGCAGTTAGAAAGGGTTTCATAATCCCTTCCCCCCCTTGAGTACTGCTCTTGTGATGGCATTTATTTTGTTCCTTGGTGTTTGTTTTCTTTGCTCCACCTCTAGCAGCACTAATAACTGAGCTATACTACTTTTCATCTCCCATTTTACATATGTGACTTATTATCGGCTTCGCAGCCTGTATATCTGGTTTGTTTGGTTTTTTGGATGCCCAGTTTTTGTCCTCAATGTGCATCATGTATGTAAGCTCGTCCTCTGCTGAGATTTGTGGATCAGCGGAATTTATATTTTTAAATAAATAAATAAATGTCTGAAGAAAAAAGATGTTCCAGATTTGCAAGATGCTATACTGTTTTTTTTAGTCAATAGATTCCACTTTTCCTGATACAGATCAGTTTGATTTGGTTTTCAGTGGTTGCCATCAGTTAGTCAGCTTGGATAGGTAGAAATAAAGGGTAACAATAAAATAGTGGAGAATGTAGTCTACTTCCAGCTCCTTCATTCCTACTAATCTGGATTCAGAGGAGGCACTGGAACAGAATCCATCCTATTAGCCATAACCAACACTATCCACATGAATGCTGGCCAAGATGGTGACCTATTAGATCTCTCTGCTGTCTCTGACACCGTAAATCACCAACTCCTAATACAACGCTTAAATGGTTGGAATCTTTCCTGGAAAACAGGACTCAGTCCATATCATGGGCAAACAAATTATCCTTACCCAAAGACCTCACCTTTGTTCAGTGCTTTCCCCCGATGCTCTTCCGTCTGTGATTCCCTCCAGTCCTTCATCGTTGATGGCATACGACGCTGCATCAAGGCAGGATCAGATCCTACCTCTTCTATCACCAGTCAGGCCTGGATTTGTCGATAGGCACACTAGGCCTGTGCCTAGGGCGGCAAAACTGTGGGGGAGGCAGCAGGCTGGCTGAGGATTTGCTGCCTTTCGGCCGTGCTGAATCTGGCTCAGCAGAGAACAGCCCTCTGCTTCCTGACCTCCCAGGCAGTGTGCAGGGAACAGGAGGGGGATGAACCTGGAGCAGACAGAGCAAAAAAGGGATCCAGATTAGGAGGGGCAGAGTAGAGATAACTGGAGGGTGGGGAGAAAGGCTGGGGATGAGAGGAGGGTTGGCTGCTGTGTATGCCTCTGTGTGAGAGAGAGAGAGAGAGAGGGGAACGAGTGTCGGGGGCAGTGTTCATGGGTATGAGAGAGAAGGGATTGGTGCCAGGTGTACTATGTGTCATATTGTCATACTGGGTGGGATGCAAGAAGGAGCAGGGCCAGAGCAAGGTAACGACACCTCCCTCCCCACCCACTGCAATTCAAACCCTCCCTCTCTTGATCTTGGATTCTATCCCTCAAATCCTGGAAATTCCCTTCCTACCTCTCCCTTCTTCCCACATCCTGAAACCCACTCCCCAACCCTTCCTCTTCCTCAATCCAAGAACCCGCCTCTCTCCCCCCCCTCTTGTCCCCATCCCAGATTCCTAATCTTCCCCATCTCCCATCCTCCCCATCCCTAACCCTCTTTCCTTCTCGCACTCCTCCTCCTCCTCCTTTCCCCTCACCCTGATCTTTCTCCCTTGCCCTCTCCCCATCCCTGAGGTCTCCTCCCTGTACCGATACTAGAGATTACTTTTCTTCACCAATAAAAATAAAATAAATTATACTAAAACATAAACGGTAAAGCTAATTTCTTTTTAATAATGTAATATAAAAGACAGAAATGTTTTTGTTTCAGAATTATTTAATTTTTCCCACAGAATCTACCTCGAGCTCCCGCAGCAAATTAGGGGACTGTACCTTAGAAGCTTTCTGCCCCCTGCTGTTCAACCTCGGGGGCGGGGGGAGGACGACAGTGGGCAACAGCACCAACAGTGCCTAGCGGCACTAATAACCTAAATCCGTCTCTGTCACCAGCCTTCATCACTGTCTTACAGCAATAGCTCAAAAATCAGAAACTCAAGCCCAACCCCTTCAAATGGAAACTCCTTTAGCTAAGCCAACAAGGGCACCCTTTCTAGCCCTCTCTTCACGGTCAGGAACTCCCGGACAACCATTTTTGCCCACTTTTCCACTTAATGCAACAAACACAAAAATAGCTGAACATTTTTTGATATTTTCATAGGAGGTTATTTGTGTTATTTAAAAACAAATGCACATTTCTAGATACCTTGGCAATTGCCAAATACCAACTTTTTTATAAACAAATAATAAATACATTTAAAAAATAAGTTGTGGGTTGCATTTTGGAGATGAATGACTGGCTGCGTAGATGGTGTTGACGAGAGCTTTTCAGCTTTCTGGACCATGGGATGATTTTTCTCTGCTGGGCAGAGATGGGGGTCCAGCTGTCAGAGAAGGGGCACAGCGTCTTCCAGAATAGACCGGCAAACCTACTGATGAGGGTTTCAAACTAGGACCATTGGGAATGGATGGGCAGCTCCCTAAGACAAGTAAAAGTACTCAAGTAAGTAAATCTTGAAACACTTGTATAGAAATGGGAAAAAGCACAACATCTGGAAAGCTATGTATACTAACACTCATAGTCATAGAAGCGGCTGTCATGGACTTGTGGTGCATGGAAAACCATAACTGGGATATAGCTATTACAGGCCTTGATCTATTCAGGAAGACAGAGTAGGAAGAAAGGGAGAAAGAGTACATATATATATATATCAAAGCAACTGAACTACAGGGCTTAGGAGGTAAAGAGGTGGCACTATATGTTAATCTGGAAAGAGGAACGAGCATCTATTTGTATTGATGTAAGATACAGTCCTCCATCACAGGCAGAAGAAATGGATAGAGATGTAATGGAGGATAGTCACAGGATTGCTGTGAAAGGGGAGGTGCTATTCATAGGGGATTTCAGACTGTTAGAATTTGATTGGGACATGCTGGCTGAGGTGTCATTGAGAAGCAGGGAGATCCTGGATACTCTGCAGAATTGCTAATGGAATCCCTTCTACCTGAAGACTGGAAGGAGGCCAATCTAACCCCGATATTTAAAAAGGGCTTCAGAGGTGATCCGGGAAACTAGAGACCTGTGAGAGCCTGACTTCAGTGGCAGGAAAAATTGTGGAAACTGCTATAAAGAATAAAATCACAAAACATTTAGATAGACATGGTTTGATGGGACAAGGCCAGCATGGATTTACCCAAGGCAAGTCTTGCCTCTCATATCTCCTACATATTTTTGAAGGGGTTAATAAACATGTGGATAAAGGTGAGCAAGTGGATGTGGTGTATTTGGATTTTCAGAAGGCATTCAACAAAGCCCCTCATGAGAGGCTTCTAAGAAAACTAAAAAGTCTTGAGATAGGAGGCGATGTCCTTTTGTGGATTGCAAACTGGTGAAAAGACAGAAAACAGAGAGTAGGATTAAATGGTCTGTTTTCACAATGGAAAAATGTAAACAGTGGAGTGCCTCAGGGATCTGCACTTGGATCAGTGCTTTTTAACATATTTATAAATGATCTGGAAGAGGGTTCAACAAGTGAGGTGATCAAGTTTGCGGAGGACACAAAATTATGCATAACAATTAAATCTCAAGTGGGTTGTGATAAATTGATTGTGATACTGAAAGATTGGGCTTCCAAATGGCAGATGAAATTTAATGTGGACAAGTGCAAGGTGATGCATATAGGGAAAAATAACTCTTCCTGTAGTTACACAATGTTAGGTTCTATCTTAGGAGTTACCACCCAGGAAAGAGATCTAGGTGTCGTAACAGATTATACATTGAAATCGTTGGCTCGGTGTGCTGTGGCGATCAAAAAAGCAAACAGAACTTTAGGAATTATTAGGGAGAAAATGGCAAATAAAATGGTGGATGTCATAATGCCTCTGTATTGCTCCATAGTGAGACCGCACCTTGAATATTGTGTGCAATTTTAGTCACCACATCCCAAAAAAGATATATTTGCACTGGAGAAAATACAGAGAAGGGTGACCAAAATGATAAGGGGCATGGAACAGCTCCCCTATGAAGAAAGGCTAAAGAAGATAGGGCTGTTCAGTTTGGAGAAGAGACAACCTGGAGAGGATATGATAGAGATCTACAGAATCATTAAAGGACTTTAACAGGTCAATGTAAATTGGTTATTTACTCTCTCATACCATAGAAGGACTAGGGGGCACTCCATGAAGTTAGCAAGTAGCTCATTTAAAACAAATCAAAGAAAATTCTTTTTCACTCAGCTATGGAATTCATTGCCAGAGGATGTGATTACGGAAGTTAGTGTAACTGGGTTTAAAAAAGGTCTGGATAAGTTCCTAGAGGAAAAATCCATAAACTGCTATTAATCAATAAGCAATGGTAGCTTGATATCTATTTAATGTTTGGGTACTTGACTTGGATTGGACACTGTTGGAAACAGGATGCTGGGCTTGATGAACCCTTGTTCTGACCCAGTATGGCATAGCTTATGTTCTTATTAGTATCCTTTGAAGATACCTCTCTCTGAACCTTGCATTGCTGAGCGACGGTCGGCTTTCCCCTTTGTTCTAGTTTAAAAGCTGCTCTCTCTCCTTTTTAAAGGTTAGCGTCAGCAGCCTGGTTCCACCCTGGTTAAGGTGGAGCCCATTCCTTCTGAAATGTTATTTATTTATTTATTTAACATTTTTATATACCGACAATCGTTTTGAACATCTTATCGGTTTACAGAAAAAGTAATGCAGCAACAGGCTTTACAGTAAATATGGAATATTGAATTAAAATACATGATGGAGTAATCCACAAAAAAGGGGGGTGGGTGGGTGGGTGGGAACTAACTAAGTTCCCCCTTCCCCAAAATGTTCCCCAGTTCCTTAAAAAAACAGAATCCCTTTTGTTATTGATAATGTGCCCCCCATTTTGGTGTTAGGGCCTAATTAGTGCAGGGGGCACACTCAGTCATGGGACCAAACCCCAGTTCTTTCTTGCACCAGTCCTTTTAACCCCAGGGCATGGATTCTCCCAGTGAGGGGGGGCTTAAACTCCTGGGCCCAATGCATGCGAGGAGACAAGGAACCCACTTTCAGTTTCTCACAGAACTGACAGACGTTGCTCTCAGAAGGCTCAATCTCACGTTGGAAAAAAACAGACAAAGGCTTGGAGTGGTGTTCAAAACAAAATTTATTGTAACAAAAAATGTGGTCCAGTCCATGTAACGCCCCCTTGACCGCTTTCCTCGCAGGGCGTTCCTGGGTCTGGGACCGACCTGGCAGGAGCCCCCCTACGGCAGACTCCATCGGTCCTCACGTTCTTGGCACCCGGTGCCTCCACCTGGAGAAGGAGGTATTAGTGGGTGGGATTTCCCTCCCTTCACCCCAGGAAACAAATGGGATTGTGAACAAGGCTGGCAGTATGTACAAATATATACAGGTTTATTAGACTATATAAGTATATACATTTCTACATGACTATGTACATTGCTAATGAGATGTCAAGCAGCACATTTATCTACTCATAGTTAATAATCTCAGGCCACACAACTATATATATTTCTACAAGGTAGCAAGAACATTTAGGGGCAGATTTTCAAAGGCTACGTGCGCAACATACACGCATAACCCGAGAAAATCTGCCCCTGTGCAAGCCGAGCCTATTTTGCATAGGCTCGGCGGCGCACGCAAGCCCCGGGACGTGCGTATGTCCCGGGGCTTACAAAAAGAGGCATTCCGGGGGCGGGGCCGTGGGCGGGGTGCCGGCCTGGGGGCGTGCCAGGGCGGGACCGAGGCCTCCAGCACAGCTGCCATGTTGAGGGATGGCGCGCCGGCAGCTGGCCGGCGCGCGCAAGTTACGCCTACACAGAGGCAGGTGTAACTTTTGAGATAAAGGTCAGGAGGCGGTTTTAGTTAGGGCTGGGAGGTGGATTAGATAGGGGAAGGGAGGGGAAGGTGGGTGGGGGGTGGAAGGAAAGTTCCCTCCAAGGCAGCTCCGAAATCGGAGCGGCCTCGGAGGGAACGGGGAAAGCCATCGGGGCTCCCCTAGGGTTCGGTGCACACAAGGTGCACAAGTGTGCACCCCCTTGCGTGCGCCGACCCTGGATTTTATAACATGCGCGCGGCTCCGCGCACGCATGTTATAAAATCGGGCGTAGATTTGTTCGCACCGGGTTGCACGAACAAATCTACGCCCTCACGCTGTTTCTAAAATCTGGCCCTTAATATTTGGCGATTTGGGCGTGTTGGCCCCCACAGTATACCACCATATAGAATAGAAGGGACCTCTTGAGTTCCTGCTTAATCAAGTGTTATTATCATACTCCCCTTTTTTCCCAAGTCTCACCCATGTGAAAAGATGCAACTGATCTTTCAGTTGGGCTGGGGGGTCTATTGTATCTAAACCTCTGCCATCTCCTCGGTGCTACTTCCACTCCACTGAAAGATCTGTGCCAACGCTGGGGTCCATGCCCTCCTGGGGACCTGACTCTGCCTCCTGATCTGTCGCTGAGGTCCATACTCTCCAGGGAGATCTGTCTCCACCTTCTGGAATGCTGCTGGGGTCCATGCCCTCCCAGGGAACTGTTCGATCTGCCACTGGAGTCCACGCTGTCCCTGGGGCAGCTTGATTTGCTGCTGGGGTTCACACCCTTCTGTGGGACCACATGGTCTGCCGCTGGGGCCCACTCCCTCCCAGAGGCCTGCTCAATCTGCTGCTGTGGTCCCCTTGCTTAAGGGGGACCCAGGGTCACCTCATTATCTGCCTCCAGATCTAACACTGTCCTTCGGTTCCTCTCCCTTGGTAGGAGGGCTTTTTTTGGCTTGAGTTTATAACTCTACTAGGCACATGGCTTGTCTAGCAGTCAGTGATTCAGGCCCTCCGCAGTCTCAGCTTTCAGTAATTTTAACATTGTTAAGCTCATGACTAGTCATTCGCCATTACCCAGCTGGATGGGTCACCTTCTCTCAGCCAAAAGGCCAAGACTCAGGCAGAACTATGAAAAGAGAATATGTATACACCATTCCAATCTGCCTAGCTTTTTTTTTTTTTCTGTTGTCTGAGCACTGAGTATCCAAGGGTCTGACTCCCCTTGTTAGCCAGGGTGAGAATCTGTTTGCTTCCTAGGACTGTTTTTCAGTACATTTTTCTCACAAATCCCATCTCTCATTCAGAATTGTCTAATGTACGACTTTTCCAGTCATAGTTCTGTATGATTTAAAGTGATATTTCACTGCAAGTTATCAACATTAATTCATGGTGCTGTGATATGCAAATTCCCCTACCTGAGTCTCTGACTCATCTATTCAATGGTCATTTAAGCACCTTCACAGTACAGGGTCTGGCAATCTTTTCAATTTAATTCTGGGTTCCATGGGCTGGTAGCTGGTGTTACATAGCTGCATTGTCCTCTTTGTTTTCTCTGCTGCAGTTCACTTAAATGGTAGCCCGCTCTTTACCCTCTCTCCCTTGGGAGAGGGGGGTTTCATCCACAAATAGCAAAAGCATCAAAATACAAAGGGCAATGAAAACTCCAAGTGATATAAGTTCCCTCTCTTTTCTCAACATCTGAGTCAGTGTCCAGAATCCTTTCCCAGTAGGGGGAAAGAAAAAAAAACAAACCTTTTCTCCAAAGCCGGGGAGATGATGGTAGGAAATAATCTCCCTTCCTCTCACAGGCAGAGCATCCAGACAACTGCTCTCCAAAATCAGTTCTTACTTGTGGGACACTGCTAACCCCACTTTCACTGAGCATAGAGAAAAACAATGCCCAGGAGACAGAAAACTCTACATAGACTGGATGCAGAGTACAGAGCTTCAGCCCCCAGGCAGGGAGTAAAAGAGCTCTCCCAGAATGGGAGCAGGTCAAACACAGAACCCTCTCTACTCAAAACACAAAAATTAGCTCTTCAGACTCTTCTTGCTTTTTTTTTTTTTACAACCCCTCAGAACCAGGAGGGCACGGGCAGAGCCAAAACTTCTCAAAAGTCCCACAATAGCATGCAGTGTGTGTGTGTGGGGGGCTTCATTGGGTTCTCCAGCAGCTACTCGCCTTCCTTTCTCAAAATAAGACTAAATCCAGCCTCACTGCTCATGCTCAGACACCAGGTTATATAGCCTGAGCTGAACCAATCCCAGCATCCATGGGTGGGAAAACCTTAGGGATGGTCTCCAAAAGATGATAGCAGCCCCTTAGTGTAAAACCAGAGGAAAGGTGGTTAGGGATGGAAACAAAATGCCTGTTTCATCCTCCTCCAACAAAAAGGAAAAAAAAAATACAAGGCCAGAAGACTGACTCAGATTTTTTTCTAATATCTCTACCTTCCATAAGCATAGCCACATACAACCACAGAAACATTTCACATTACACAAGTACAGATGTAATACCACAGCTGGTCACTTGGGGGGCGCTAAATCCCAAGCAAGGGATGTGAACCAGTACATCACAATGAATTGATCAAGCACACTATATTATATTATATATTAACACGTTATAAACACATACATAGTACATTTAATATCCCTTCTACCGGCTCCCCAGGTGAGGGAATCATAAACCTGTAACCTTAGCATTTCACACCACTTTATTACCAATATCACTCTCAGAAGCTCTCCAAGAGGGAAAACTAATGAAGGGGGTAGTCATCACCACCCCTCCCCTTTGGGAAAACACTCCCACTCGGCCACACCTAGGCCCCTTTTCCCCCAAATACTCCGTTAGATGGACCCAAACCAGAAAAGAGGGGCTATCCCACCAGTCGAGACCCCCATGCCAGCCATGGTAGGAAATTTAAAAAAAAAAAAATACATCTGCATCAGCAGGAGTGGATTGCCCTGGAGCATAACCAAAAACCCTTTGTGCATCACCAAGAGGGAAATGCCACCATCACCATCACATCTTATTACTATTAACCAGGCCCATGGGGCTCCTTAGGTGAGAGGGCAATGGCCTCACTCCTAAACTCACTTTAAGGAAGCAGGGCTGTAAGCCGCTTAAAACTCACCACCCTAAACCATAAGATACCCTCTCAAAAAGCCAACAGAAACATGAGCTGATGGACATGTTTCATTAATTATCAACAAAAACTATACCGAACAGCAGAGGAGTTGTTTTTTTTTCATTTTGCTATTTTTTTGGGGGCATTTTATATTTTATAATAAATCCCAACCCCAATCCCATATCCCCAAAACATTACAGAATCAATAATTTGTCCTCTATTTTACCATCAGTAAACCCTTAGAATTTATAGGAACAACACCATAATATATCACCCCCACCATCTCTCTACAGTTATCATTGAATGGCACATACCCACCCTCAGTATGGGTTTAAATATTAGTGCAACACCTTCTTATGTGTTTCTCATCTCATCTTCAATGGCTCTTCCATGCCAGGTGCCATTTGCTTGTAGGCTGGGATAGTTAATCTGTAAAACAAAAAGAGAAAAACCCTCCCACAAACAGGCACCAGTCTTCCCCAATCATTACTTTTAACTATAGTAGTAACTCACTTCTAGAAGAAAATACAGTTCAATAAAAGTCAGAGTCACGTGATCCCAGAGGGAGTTGGACACCTAGGGGCAGATTTTAAGAAATTGCGCACGGGCATCCATGTGTGTGCGCTACCCGGCGTGCACACATGGACACCCGATTTTATAACGTGCGCACGCAGGAGCACGCATGTTATAAAATCGGAGGTCGGCACGCGCAAGGGGTTGCACAGTTGTGTACCCTGCGCGTGCCAACACCTGCGGCCTTCACCCGTTCCCTCCCAGGCTGCTCCGATTTTGCTCCTAACCTAACCTAACCTCCCTTCCCCTTCCCCTCCCGCCCCCTAGCCCTATCCTAACCCCCCCCCCCCCCCCCGACCTTTATTTTACCTCCCGGCACGCGATCCTCCAACACAGTGGCAAATGGATACTGTGCCGGAGGCCTCTGGCCCTGCCCCACCCCCAGACCACCCCACCCTGCCCCCCCCCCGCTCCTTTTTCGAAGCCCCGGGACTTAGACGCATTCCGGGGCTTTACGTGCGTCGCTGGGCCTTTGTAAAATAGGCCTGGTGAGTGTAACCCCACCTAGGTGCGTAAATCCATAGGATTTACACATGTAGGGCTTTTAAAATCTGGCCCTTAGCGTCATCCATCACAGCACAGAAAGAGTTCTCTCTGGTGGATCTTCCTACTGTAGGTGTCTGGTCCAGATCTAACTCTGGGGCTGTGGCACAAGGGCCCATCTGAGACATCTGACAAAATTCAGGACCCAAATGAAGGTCCAATGCCGGCTACCCCACCCTGGGCTGCATTGGGGCTCCTTGGTGAGCAGCAGGGCATTGCTTCCCTCACCCCGGCTGCCTCCTCTGGGTGACTTAGCTCTTTTAGAAAAGTTGCCCCTTTAAGAAAAGCTCCCCTGCTTGCTCAGTGCAGCCAGGCTGACCAGTTACAAAAGACAGAATGTGAATTAAAAAAAATAAAAATTAAAAGCATGTGCCAGAAAGCACAGGTGGAGATTTGAAAATGCAATCATCTCACATCCTTTCTCTTCCTAGACCAAGCCTCGCCCACATTTTTCCATAGGTAAGAGAGCACGTGCACTATGAAACCGCATGTGCACTTTTACTGCAGCAAGGAGAGAATAACCAAACTGCAAAGTCATGCAGGTAAACCTGCATTTATCTGTGTAAAGACTTTTCATTATTGTCCCCCGAACAATCACAGACCAGCCTGAAAGGCCCAAAAGCAAATTCTGCTTTCTCTAATCTTGGCCCACGTGGGTAACTCAGCAAGAGGAGCCCATCATCCACACAGCAATGGCTTTACTCAAAAATTACTTTTCCCATAAGAAGGGTACTTTTCAAAGGCATTTCCAACAGGTGGGGAAACTCATGTGCGAAAGGCCTGCATGTGCTTAAGTTTATGTGTAGTGAGCAGAGGCCTTCCTGAGGGTGGTGCTTCATTTTCAACAGTATGTGCGTAATTTTTTCCTGAAAAGTCTCTGAGGAGATCACGTGATGTGGGACGCATTCACTAGAGCTTTGGGTGCCACCCCTCTGATTTAGAGAATTTAACCTTCTTAAACGGCGTTTGGTTCAGCTTCTGGCTTATTCTGCTGAAAGCTCGGGAATTGCAGACAAGTTCAGAGTGTTTTTTCGAAGAGATTCGGGCAGATGGTATGGCAACGAAACTTGCTCGAAAAGAGAAGGAAAAAGGTAAAACACTATTTACTGATTTCTGACTCTTTTCTTCCCCAAAATTCAGCAAGCTAGAATAGAAGCTATCTCCAACCATGCTATGATCTGGATTGATGTTAATATTAACCCTGACTTGAAGTACCTCAAAATTTGGAGGTTCCCCAGTTTGTGTTTAATGACTGATTTTAGGGATTTCTTAAGGTCAAAATGGGAAATGTTTGCAAGTCATAATTCCCAACATGAGGATATTCCTAGTTTATTTTGGGAAACCAGTAAAGTGGTCATGAGGGGGGGAGATCGCATCATTTCCAATTGCAAGATCGAAGGCCTTGCATAAACATATTCTCCAGCCAGAGCAACTGTTACAAGTGGCCAAATCCAATTTAGAGTGCAATAATATTGCTAATGCTCAAGCAGAATATAAAGCCATTCCATTAGCGCTGAACTCTTTGCTGTACAAAAAGGCGCAAAGATCACTTCAACTTGAGGCTCATAGGCTTTTCCGATTTGGGGAATAAAGAGGGTAAACTTCTAGCAAATTTGGTCAAGTTTCATAGGGGAAAACTTATATAGGTAAATTAAAAGATGAACATGGTCAGGTTTTGATGAAGAGTGCAGCTGTTCGTGCCTTTTATAAAATTTTATACCAAGGAGACCGTTTGGGTAGTAGCCTTCAGGAAGAGGAGTTTTTTAAGACTCTCGAGCTTCCAAAGGTTACGGAATTGCAGCTGGCAATGCTTAATAGATCATTTGAACCACAGAAGCTCATTAATGCTATTAAAATTAGCAAGGGTCACAAGACTCCTGGGCCAAACTGGTTTGGCAGGTGATAGTCTCATAATTAAATTCTTTTAGGGATGTTCAAGCGAAACATACATTCCCAGATGGCTTCACTAGGGCTTATATTTCTATTTTGGAGAAGCCCGGAAAAGATTTATCTTCCCCGGCGTCTAACCGTCCCATTTCTTTGTTAAATTTTGAAGCAAAATTTTTTGCTAAAATATTGGCAGATTGGTTAAGTTAAATTTTTCCTTCCATGATATCTCCCAATCAAGTAGTTTTGTTAAAGGGAATTCCATTAGTATTAATATTACTAAACTAATAATAGCCATGGAAGAAAGCAAAAAAAAACCAAACTGTTGCCCAGCCATGATAGTTGGGCTTGATTCAGAAAAAGCTTTCGAGAGAGTGTCCTGGGACTACTTGTTTTCAGTTTTAGGGAGATATGGCTTCTCTGGGGAGATCATATGGAATATCTCCAAGCTTTACTAAAGTCCACATCTCCACCAATTTCCAGTTATTCTGGGGAACCCGGCAAGGATGTCCACTTTTGCCACTGCTATATATACTTTCCATTGATCCTCTTCTAAGTAAGATAGAAGCTGATCTCTTTATAAAAGGATTCAAGCTGGGTTCTCAGGAATTTAAGGTTGCTGCCTTTGCAGATGATGTCTTAGTGTCTCTGACTTCTCCGTAGTGTTGTACTGGAGGTGGGCCATTGGGCCGAGGTGGGGTTGACGCAACCTGAAGGTAGGGACCTATGGGTCCCCACCATCGACAGGAGGAGTGGGCTGATGGACAGAGGCCGCTGGAGCTTCACCAATACTAGCCCTTGTTCCCCGTGGGTTGAGCCTTTGGGTGCCAGGGCCGACTTCACTTAGGTGGGCCTCTGTGTGTAGTCGAAGTAGTGATTGCGTTCAGCCCAGAGCAGCAGATGAAAGATGGCACAGTCTTACTCTGGACAAGGTAGAGTCCTGGAAACTCGGGTGTCAATGGAACGTAGGCAGACAGGGGGTGCTCGAGCAAGAGCAGGCTGAAGCCTGAATAAACCACGTCTAGGAAGTAAGCTGGAGAGGCGTCGAAGAACAGGCTTGAGTCAGGTCTGGTGACAATCTGGAGGCAGTAGCAAGCAAGGCTAAGGTCTGATCATGGAGATAGTCAAGCATGGTCGAACAATGCAGAGGTCTGGGTCTGGAGATAGGCAATAGCTTGGAGAAAGTCAATGGCATGATCAGGCGAAGCAGAGTCAAAGTCCGTGTAGGCAATCCGAGGTATGGAGCAAGGCAGGAACAAGGAGACAGGAACCAGGAACAAACGAGGAACAGGAACGCAGGACTGAGACGAATCTCTAAGAGGCAACGACTACTCAACCAGTGAGGAGACCTGTTGCAAAGCCAAAGCGAGGGAGCGGAGCCTGAGCTTAAATACTGAAGTTCCACTGACGTCATCATCCGGGTCCGTGGCTAGTTTCCCGCTGCGGTCCCTACTTAAACATCAGTGATGCACACGCCTAGGGAGGGGTGCAGCGCCTAGTAGCAGCGTCTCTCTGCAGGCCAAGCGGAGAGGGCCGACGAGAAGCAATGGTCGTGGTGGCTGGACCGGGAACGCCAGGGATTGCAACTGGGTCGAAGGCACCGGGGGAGACCTGAGGACGGAGCTGACGGCCTGCCGCCACCAGCAAGGAAAAACCAGGAGCTGGAGTCACTGTAGAAAGGTGAGGGGGCCGTGCCGCAGGTCTGCCCCGGACGGCACGCGTAACACACAGGAATCTCTGGAGAGAGTTTTAAGAGATCAGACTCTATTTGATTCATTCGCAGGGCTTACATTTAGGGGTAGATTTTAAGACGTTTGCACGTTACCCGGCGCAGTCACATGGATGCCCGATTTTATAACATGAGCACGCAGGTGCGTGCATGTTATAAAATCGGGGGTCGGCGTGTGCAAGGAGATGCACATTAGTGCAACTTGTGTGCGCCGACGCTCGCGGCCTTCCCCCATTCCCTCCCAGGCCGCTCCAATTTAGGATCGGCCTTGGAGGGAACTTCCCTATCCCTTAATCTAACCTTCCTACCCCTTCCCCTAATCTACCCACCCCCTAGCCCCATCCTAACCCGCCCCCAAAAAGTTATCTTACCTCTTGCGCCTGCCGGCACGAGATCTTCCAACAGCAGCAAATGGCCGCTGTGCTGGGGGCCTCGAGCCCCACCCCTTTTCTTCAGCCCCGGGACTTACACGTGTCCCGGGGCTTTACACACGTGGCCTGGCCTTTTTAAAATAGGCCCGGCGCACGTAAGGCCACCTACGCACGTAAATCCACTAGATTTACTAGCGTAGGGCTTTTAAAATCCAGGCCTTAATGTGGACAAGTCTGAAGCAATGGAAATTTATGGGGATTTAAAGAATGCCTGGAAGGGTGCATTTCCTTTGAAATGCGTACGTACAGAGATGCGAAATTTGGGGATTAAGCTTACTAAAGATTTAGGTAAATTACACTGGGCAACAATGAAAGTGTTACTGACCTAAAAAGGTCAAGAGGAGATACTCTGTAGTATCTTGATGTGCTGAACACGAATATGACCATGAAAAGTTTTTATTGACTCTCGTTTTGAAGATATTTAATATAGTTCACTTTCTATGTTTAGTCATGTAAATTTATCCAGTAGGACTGTAAATAAGCCTAGAATGATGTAATATTGCATCATATTGCATAACACCATCATGCACACATCATCCAGAGTTTATTACATCATTTTCTGATGCAGTGCAGCTCTACTGCCATGCTGCTGCTGAGTAAGCTGACGTCAGCAGTGTACTATATGAAGCCCAGTCAGAAAGGGTGAGCATTTGAAATATTCATGCTGGCTGACTACTGCTGGACACTCCGCAGAGATGCTCCCGAACAGGTGTACAAGAGACAAGCAAAGAAATCTAAGACGTAGTCTATGACTTCATTTTTCAAACGGTATTAACCTTAGGTCTCCTACTATTGGCATACAATTCAAGATGTAATTATATTATTGCATAATACAAAAAAACTAGAGCCAATTTTGCATTTTCACAGTCACATTCATGTTTAGCACATGGAAATGTATAAGAATTGACTAATTTCATTTCCGTAACATGACTTTTGTGAAAATTTGTTGCCCAGTGTTATATGAAGCAAATATTATTCCCTTATTGAAATCAGTGGACCACAAACTTAAGAACTGGTTTGCGTTACCTCTGTCACTGATGGAGAGAATCTTCTTAATTAAGATGATGGAATTGCCTAAGTGGCTCTAGGTACTGCAGCAATTAGCAATTTGGTTGTGGAAATCAGACGTTGTGCTTAGTAATAAAACCCTGAGGCAGTTCCTGTGGGCAGGTCATAAAACCAAATTTCCTCTTAGTTCTCTGATGCTGGCTACCCCTCGAGGGGGGTTTGCGCTGCCCAAACTGGAGGGACTATAATTTAGCGTGTCTTTTACGTCATGTTAAAGATTGGTTGGTGGGCTCCAGTTTCTTCTCCCCTTATAAATTCTTATGAAAATGGTTACTTCCATTGTGACCAAGAAATCTTATTCAAGTCAAGGAATCAGAAATTCCATTTAAATTCAGACAAAGTCTATTAATTAGCTTAGGACAATGGGCATGGGGCTTTTTTTATGTCAGAAAAAGTTGCATATGGTGGGGTATAGTATGCCTCTGCTGACTTTACAGGGGAATCCACAATTCACGTCGGGGGTAGATAATCCACTGTTTCATGGATGGTTCCAAAAAGGTCTTGTGGGGGGGTCCATCCATTTATTGAAGCAAACTCTAGTGGAGTTAAACGTTTTCAGGAGCTATGTGAGAGTTATCAGTTAACTTCCAAAGATTTCTATGCCTATTTGCAGGCAAGGCATTACATTCATACGCTTTGCCTAAACGATGCAGGATTTCAACACTTACATAGCTTTTCAAGCTATTTTTAAGGTTACAACAGGGAAACCTAATTCTTGTTCCTCTTTAAATAAGGCTATTCAAAGTATTGGCAATGATAAGTTTATTCTCGATGTAGTAGATAAATGGGGGAACACATGCAGGCTTTAATCTCTGGAAATCAGATGTTTTGATAATGTTACAAAATTGTTTTACTACAGTAGAAAATGTTATTTTTCGTGAAGTGGGATAGAAAGTTCTTCATTGTTATGTACTTATCTAGAGCATGGTGTAGCGCAGCTAAAATGAGTGATGCCGATAAGTGTTTAAAATATCTGGTTGAAAAAGGGTCTCTCTTTCACAGTTTATGGGAATGTGTATGGATTTCTCGGTTTTGGGACGAACTTGTGTTGGATTTGGGAACAGCACTTTAACAAAATCGCCTCAAGTATGTCTTTTAGGACCTCTGGATGAGTCACTGGAAGTGCTCCGGGATCCTAGGAAACTATTTCTTCGAAAGGCTTTTCTACTAGAGATTCAATCCATTTTAGCAATGTGGATTTCATCACAGCCGCCCAAGATGGACCAGTGGGGGGACAGATTGTATAAGTGTTGGGATGGCCGGCCGCGGAACCACATGGCCAGCCATACACTCATCCCCCTCCCCCCCGAGCCAGTCCGGGCCTCCTCACGGCATCCCAGAGCTGCCACCGTCGCTTCCTTCCGGTGCGGCGGGGAAGCCGACCCTGCCGCCCCTGCACCACCTGCCCCAGCCGCTGATAGGCGCGCACGTGCGGCTCTCTGCTGAACTTAAAGGGGCCGCGGCGGGAAAGCTTCCCGCGGCCCCGGATGTTGACGTCGGTCCTGAGCCCCTGCTGCCCAACCTTTGCCTCAGCGACAGGTCGAGCTCTTCGGAGTAGCGAGTTGCTCATTGTGATGTTCCTGCCTCCGTGTTCCTGTTCCTGACTCCGTGTTCCTGATCCTGCCTCCGACAACTTTGTGGAGGGGGGAAGGGGGGAAGGGGGGTTGGACGGGGTAGGTTTTGTTTGGATCTCTGTTGTAAAAGATTAGTAATTTATAAGTTTATTTCATTGATGCTCTCTGTACATTAATGTTTGTCTTCATTTGGAAAACAATAAAGGAATGATTAAAAAAAAAATCTCTGAGCTTGATTAGCAGGTGTAATTGTGTGCAGGTAATTTTGTTAGGATAATTTTCAGAAGGAAAATATGCTTGCACTGGTGTATAGCATACTCATATTTAATTTAAAATTGATGCAGGCTGTTACAAAATTACCCCCTTTGTGCTTATGGAAAAAAAACCAAACCCTTTTATTGAATAAGGCCTATAATCGGCTTGTTAAAGGTTGCACAAGAGACAGAGAACATCACTGTCTAATTTTCTTACTTGGCACAAAAAAAGTGATATAAAGCTTTGGGCCACAAGTCTTCCTACATGTTTTTTATTTTGGGGATTTTTTTTTAATGAAGTTTTGATCCTGCCTCTAAGCGCAGAGCTAAAGGCAAATGAACCCAGAGCCAAATATATTACCATTCAACCCTGTCAAACCCCAGTTAACCAAATGTTATTTATAATCATTTATATGAAATTGAATCTCTTAAATGACTTGGTTAGCAGGATATCTGCAAATGAATATACATTAGATATTATTATTAATTATTTTTATATACCAACATTTGATCTGAGATATCACATCAGTTTACATTCATGTACTGTGGTTATTTCCCTATCCCCAGAGGGTTTATAATCTAAGTTTTGTACCTGAGGCAATAGAGAGTAAAGTGACTTGTCCAAGGTCACAAAGAGCAACAGAGGGACTCAAACCCTGGTTTTGTGGTTTGTAGCCCACTACTCCTCCTCCCAATTTTAGATTTCTATTCCACCTTTCCTGGCTGTTTAGTCACTTACAAGCAGATTAGAATATAATTAGGTAAAAGTTAGATCATAAGTTTGAGATTACAATTAAATCATAGGACTGAAGTATCATACTAATAATACAGAGGAGCTGCATTACAGCTAATCTAAGGTTGGGCTAGCATATATGTAGCTTGTTGCCTCCATTGAATGCAGATATGTTTTATGCCCACATATTTTGGAAATCTGGGCAAGTCTAGGCATATTCCAAGCACAGGATTGAGAACCACTGCCTTAACTGATCACCCAAACTCATGCCATTATCAAAACTGCCCTGTTTGGCAGTGTATCTTAAAAACAAAAAGCATATTTTAAGCTTGAGCAAATTATTTGTGGTTAAGTGTTAGTCTGCTTGGATATGCAGAAATTAGGATCAACAAACAAAATGTAGGAGACACCTTTTTATTGGACTAAATAAATCTGTGATGAGCTTTCAGTAGTTTGCTCCCTTTACTGAAGAGACAGGGGGGTTACTCTTTGTAAGCATTCTGAGTGATTTGGGTTTTGTCCAGCTTGTGATTGTCCTTAGCTTTAAGGCTGGCCATATGCTCAATTTGATCGTGCTTTGTCCACTTGTTCTGTGGCCATGGATCTTTCAAGACTTCTCGTGGAAGAGTGTTTTTTACCACAAGGAATCTGAGAAATTTGAATAGTGCTAAATTGGCACAGGTTTTAGCCACTCATTCAAAAATATTAAGGGATTGTTGACTGACTGTACAATATGTTGCTGACAAATTTGTATATTGACACAGTTATTTTCTGTTTCTCAATTTAATATTTAAACAAGACAGGAATCTTAAAAGATGATTCTTTAGATACTATGGTTGACTATGGAATCTATATTTAGGGACTGCTTTAGATACTGTAGCACTTGTCAAGTATAATACTGTGAATCAAAAGAAATGTTTTTCCTGGTACCATGATGGACTGTGTTTATTACAACAGCTGTTTTGCCATGAAGAGAGAATTTATCTGGCTAAAACTTGGCTGGTATGATGATGGGGGGAGCAGGGGGGACATATATTTAAATTCTGTATTTATTCAGCTAAGTTTGGGACTTAGCTGGACGAACATAAGAACATAAGAAAATGCCATACTGGGTCAGACCAAGGGTCCATCAAGCCCAGCATCCTGTTTCCAACAGTGGCCAATCCAGGCCATAAGAACCTGGCAAGTACCCAAAAACTAAGTCTATTCCATGTTACCATTGCTAATGGCAGTGGCTATTCTCTAGGTGAACTTAATAGCAGGTAATGGACTTCTCCTCCAAGAACTTATCCAGTCCTTTTTTAAACACAGCTATACTAACTGCACTAACCACATCCCCTGGCAACAAATTCCAGAGGTTAATTGTGCGTTGAGTAAAAAAGAACTTTCTCCAATTAGTTTTAAATGTGCTACATGCTAACTTCATGGAGTGCCCCCTAGTCTTTCTATTATCCGAAAGAGTAAATAACCAATTCACATCTACCCGTTCTAGACCTCTCATGATTTTAAACACCTCTATCATATCCCCCCTCAGTCGTCTCTTCTCCAATCTATCATATCCCCCTCAGTCGTCTCTTCTCCCTTTTCAATATGGACCTCATGACTCCAATTATGTAATTTTACAGATTTATTCTGGGAAGGATGGTGGTGGGGTCAATGATTGTATAGTTTAATTATCAAAATCTTAGGGGGCTCTATGGGCCTGAAAATTAATTGGAAGGGATATCTCCCCCAGCACAGAAAAAGGTAGATCTGTCACTGCTAACAGTAGTGACAGATAGCATTACTTATTATTTTATCAATGCTTTTGGTACTCTAGTCAGTTCTTCTGAGTCAGCTAATGGTTGTTGGGAGGTTGATGGTATGAGCAAATTATTAAAACTTACCAGGCCTACTACTTGCAATTTGGACCCTTTTCCCTCTAATCTCATGAAGAATTTTTAAGGTGGATCTATGGCCAGCTTTGACAGCTAATTCTAATTCTAGCTAAGAGCTTGGAATACTACCATACATCAAAATGGCACCATCTGTTCTGGAGCAAGCTGCCACAGTGGTGCCACTTTGGCGGCATCTTCCAAGTGGATGACATAATTTTCAAGTGCAGGGACATGAAGAAGTCACAAGGCCCAGACCTAGGACTCGGCGCCTGGACCAGGCCTCAGGTTTTGGCCCCAGCACTGAGTCTAGGCCTCAGCACCAGGACTAAGCCTCACAGTTAGGACTCAATGCTGGGATCAGGCATCAGGACTGGGTCTTGGTGCCTATCCTACAACTCAGTGCCAGGAATAGATCTCAGAGCTGGCCACCAGCACTGGGCTTAAGCTTCAACACTGAGACCAGGCCTCAGAGCCAGGCCACTGTGCCGGGCCTAGATCTCTGTGATGAGATCAGGACTCAGGGCTGGGTTCCAGTGCTGGGTCCAAGCCTCAGGGCCAGGCACTGGCATTGGGACCAAACCTCAGGGTCATACCTTGATGTCAGGCCTAGGTCTTAGGGCCGGACCCCAACAGTGGAGCCAATTCTCAGTGCCAGGACCAGACCTCATCAGGTCGGGCCCCGATGCTGGGCCTTGGCATCGATGTCAGGACTCAGACTCAGGGTTGGGTAGAGAGAACATAATACAAATCTACTCTTCTTTTACCTTCCATCCCTCCAAATCACATTAAATCTTCACTAAAGGTAACTGTGCTGTGCTGTTCATACGTATGATTGTGCATGTTAAACTGCCCCCTAAAACCCAACTCACCCCACAAACCTCACCCCAAGCTACTAGTGCCCCCTCTTACAGTGGTATAAATAGTTAACTTTTTTGAGAGTCTCTATCTCTCTCTCTCCCAGAAATGGGATTTGTGATATTCATCGCAAATCCTGGTTTGGGCATAACGCCCAGAAAAAGGTGTAGTTATTTCCAGCGTTAAATCATGCATTATGCTATTGCATGCAATGTTAAATGCCCCTCATTTTCATAAACTCCACCCTTTTTAAATACATTTTTAAAATTTGCATACTCTTCTCACAGGGGCGGATTTTAAGAGCCCTGCTCGCCTAAATCCACCCAAATCCGGGCGGATTTAGGCGAGCAGGGCCCTGCGCGCCGGTGAGCCTATTTTACATAGGCCTACCGGCGCGCGCAGAGCCCCGGGACTCACGTAAGTCCCGGGGTTTTCTGAGGGGGGCATGTTGGGGGCGTGTCGGGCCCGAACCGCGCGGCGTTTTCGGGGCGTGGCGGGAGCGTTACGGGGGCGGGCCCGGGGGCGTGGCCATGGCATCTGGACCCACCCCCAGGTCGCGTCCCAGCGCTCTAGCGGCCCGCTGGCGCGCGGGGATTTACGTCTCCCTCCGGGAGGCGTAAATCCTCCAACAAAGGTAAGGGGGGGTTTAGACAGGGCTGGGCGGGTGGGTTAGGTAGGGGAAGGGAGGGGAAGGTGAGGGAACGGGGGTAGGCTGCGCGGCTCGGCGCGCGCCGGCTATACAGAATTGATAGCCTTGCGCGCGCCGATCCAGGATTTTATTTATTTATTTATTTATTTAGCAGTTTTCTATACCGACCTTCATAGTAGATAACCATATCGGATCGGTTTACATTTTAACAAAGGGTAAAACTGAGGTAACAATTCTGATAAATAATAGATAACAAAGGAAAAGGAATAAGTCAAAGTTACAATCAACAAGGTATGGAAAACTTGGAGGCTTAAAGACAAGCTGGAAGGAAGATAGAGGCAGGTAGAATAAATATAACATGATACGAATAATTTAACGTGTTAGAGCATATGCTTTAACCAGGAAATGCCAGTGTCCATTGTTCAGGAGGAAGTGTGTCAAAGTCCTTGTAAGACGTGAGGCTCAAACTAGTGATTATCCGGTGGATCTGGGAAGGCTTGGTGAAAGAGCCACGTCTTTAGTCTTTTTCTGAAGGTTAAGAGGCAGGGTTCCAATCTGAGATTTGCTGGGATATTGTTCCAGATAGCTGGGCCTGCAATTGAAAAAGCTCTGTCTTTGGTCGTAGAGAGGCGACTGGCTTTAGTAGGGGGAAATTTCAGAGTGCCTTTGTGGATATCTCTCGTTGGTCTGTTAGAGGAGTGGAGTTTGAAAGGGATATCCAGGTCGAGTTGGAGTTGCTGATGGATGGTTTTGTGTATTAGGGTAATAGATTTGTACAGGATTCTGAAATTTACTGGTAACCAATGTAGGTTTCTGAGGACGGGGGAGATGTGTTCACCGCGGCTGGTGTTGGTCAGCAGTCTCGCTGCCGCATTTTGTAACATCTGCAGTGGTTTGGTGGTAGATTTAGGGAGGCCTAGAAAGAGGGCACTGCAGTAATCTATTTTGGCGAACAGAAGAGCCTGGAGGACTGTCCTGAAGTCTTGGAAAAATAAGAGTGGTCTCAGTCGTTTCAAAACCTGTAGTCTGAAGAAACTGTCTTTGGTAGTTGTGTTGACCATTTTTTTAAGGTTTAGACGATTGTCTATTATTACCCCAAGGTCTCTAACGTGCGTACAGGTGATGTGAGCATTGTGCGGTGAAGGTGGAGGAAGATTGTTTTCATTTGAAGAGATGAAGAGAAGTTCCGTCTTTGAGGCATTGAGGACCAAGTTTAAGCTGTTGAGTAGATTAGTAATGGATAGAAGACAGTTATTCCAGTAGGTGAGAGCTTTTGAGATGGATTCTGTTATTGGGATTAGAATCTGTACATCATCTGCGTACAGATAGTGAATTAGGTTGAGGTCTGTTAGTAGTTGGCAGAGGGGGAGGAGGTATATATTAAAGAGGGTTGGAGATAAGGAGGATCCTTGTGGTACGCCAAGGGAAGATTTTGTTAGAGGTGACTCCTTGTTATTGATTTTGACTTTAAAAGTCCTATTGCTGAGAAAGGACCTGAACCAGTTGTGGGCTGATCCGGAGATGCCGATATCCTCAAGGCGATCCAGGAGGATGGTGTGGTTGACTGTGTCAAATGCCGCCGAAATGTCTAACAGAACTAATAAGAAGGAATGTCCTTTGTCTAATCCCATTATAATATGGTCTGTAAGCGAAATGAGGAGGGTCTCCGTGTTGCGTGATTTCCGGAAGCCATATTGCGAGGGGTATAGGATCTTATGGTCCTCTAGATATTCTGAAAGCTGGGTGTTTACCAGTTTCTCTGTAAGTTTGGCAACGAATGGTAGATTGGAGATGGGTCTAAAGTTGGCTAGTACATTAGGGTCTAGATTGTGTTTCTTGAGGAGGGGCTTAAGAGAAGCAGTTTTTAGGCTGTCTGGGTAGCTTCCTTGAGTTAGAAGGCTGTTAATAATATTTGTTAGAGGTCCTGAGATCGTGTCTGGAATAAGCAGCAGGAGTCTTGATGGGATATTATCAGCCGGGTGACTAGATGGTTTCTGTCTTTTTAGAATGGATTCAATCTCTTTGGTGGAGATTAATTCGAAGCTGTCCAACTTAGGTTTAGCGAACAAATTGAAATTCTCATCTGATTTGAGAGGTGTTGTATTAGGAGGAAGGAGGGCGAGAGTATTTAGGATCTTCAGTTGAAAAAATGAGGCGAGTTCATTAGCCTTGGATAGAGCTTGTTCGTCTGGAATAGGTAGCGGGGTTGATTTAGTTATTTGTGTTACGTAAGCAAATAGGGCCTGGGCGTCATACTGGTAGAGGTGTATTTTGTTGGCGTAATATTCCTTTTTTTTTTGTAGTATGCAGGTCCTATAGCGATGTAAGAAACCCTTGTATGCTGAAAGGGTAGTTGAGTTGGGGGTTTTTCGCCATCTATTTTCTTTATGGCGTAAGTCCTGTTTCATCTGTTTTAGTTCGGTGCTGAACCAAGGTTGATTCCCCCTTTTTTTTGGATTGATTGTTTTGGAGGTTATTGGGCACCATTTGTTTGCGACTGCTTCAGTAATTGTTTGCCAGGAAGATAGGGCTGAGTCGGGATTAGACAGGTCCAGGTTG
The DNA here is from genome assembly GCF_901001135.1 of Rhinatrema bivittatum. Lineage (NCBI taxonomy): Eukaryota > Metazoa > Chordata > Amphibia > Gymnophiona > Rhinatrematidae > Rhinatrema > Rhinatrema bivittatum. The sequence continues at coordinate 289,359,348 of NC_042617.1, read as the reverse complement.
AAGAGTTCCTTGGAGAGCTGCTCGCTGAGTATATCAGATGGACCTGATTTCCTGAATTGAATGGTGGAAAGGTGCGGAGAGGTGTGAGTCTGTTTGTATGTGGAGAAGGATGATTCTATCAAGAAATGATCTGACCAAGGGATTGGGGTACATGTGGGATCAACCGTGCATGTGAATTTAGAGTTAATGAATATTAAATCCAGGATGTGACCAGCTTTGTGTGTGGGGCTGTTGATAGTCTGAGAGAATCCCATAGCAGTGAGGGTGGTGAGGAAGGCTTCGCAGTTCGCAGATCGCGGTATAGCGTCTGTATGGAGGTTGAAATCACCCATAATCATAGTTGGTAGGTCTAAGTTAATATGTTTTGCTATGGATTCTATGAGGGGTGAAGGGTCGGTTTCTAAAACTCCAGGAGGAGCGTAGACTAACAAAATTTGTAGAAGTTTTGACTTGACTAATCCTAGTTCCAATTTGGATTCAGTCTTGATGGTGTGAGCGGTCAGTCTGAGTTCTTTCTTGGAGGCTAGAAGAAGTCCGCCTCCTCTTTTTTTGTGTCTATGGAAGGTGAAGATGTCATATAACTGGATAGGTAGTTGGTTGGTTAAGGCAATGGTTGGTTGGTTAAGGCAAATGGTTGGTTGGTTAAGGCAATGGTTGGTTGGTTAAGGCAATGGTTGGTTGGTTAAGGCAAATTTTAGCGGCTACTTGCGTATCTACTAAAATCCCGCGTACTTTTGCTTGCGCCTGATGCGCCAGCAAAAGTACGCCAAATCGCGCGGTTTGAAAATCTACCCCACAATGCGTTATTTACCGCATGTGTTATCACAGGCGTTAGGGCCCTAATAAGAACATAAGAACATAAGAAATTGCCATGCTGGGTCAGACCAAGGGTCCATCAAGCCCAGCATCCTGTTTCCAACAGTGGCCAATCCAGGCCATAAGAACCTGGCAAGTACCCAAACACTAAGAAGATCCCATGCTACTGATGCCAGTAATAGCAGAGGCCATTCCCTAAGTCAACTTGATTAATAGCAATTAATGGACTTCTCCTCCAAGAACTTATCTAAACCTTTTTTAAATCCAGCTGCACTAACTGCACTAAGCACATCCTCTGGCAACAAATTCCAGAGCTTAATTGTGCATTGAGTGAAAAAAAGCTGTTCCAATCCCTTTATCATTTTGGTCGCCCTTCTCTGTACCTTCTCCATCACAACTATGTCTTTTTTGAGATGCGGCGACCAGAATTGTACACAGTATTCATGGTGCGGTCTCACCATGGAGCGATAGAGGCTTTATGACATTTTCTGTTTTGTTAACCATTCCCTTCCTAATAATTCCTAACATTCTGTTTGCTTTTTTGACTGCTGCAGCACACTGAGCCGCCAATTTCAAAGTATTATCCACTATGATGCCTAGATCTTTTTCCTGGGTGGTAGCTCCTAATATGGAACCTAACATCGTGTAACTACAGCAAGGGTTATTTTTCCCTATATGCAACACTTTGCACTTGTCCATATTAAATTTCATCTGCCATTTGGATATCCAATCTTCCAGTCTTGCAAGGTCCTCCTGCAATGTATCACAATCCGCTTGTGATTTAACTATGAATAATTTTATATCATCTGCAAATTTGATCACCTCACTCGTCGTATTACTTTCCAGATCATTTATAAATATATTGAAAAGCATCGGTCCAGCTACAGATCTCTGAGGCACTCCACTGTTTACCCTTTTCCACTGAGAAAATTGACCATTTAATCCTACTGTTTCCTGGCTTTTAAACCAGCTTGTAATCCACAAAAGGACATCACCTCCTATCCCATGATTTTTTAGTTTTCGAAGAAGCCTCTCATGAGGGATTTTGTCAAACGTCTTCTGAAAATCCAAATACACTACATCTACCGGTTCACCTTTATCCACATGTTTATTAACCCCTTCAAAAAAATGAAGCAGATTTGTGAGGCAAGACTTCCCTTGGGTAAATCCATGTTGACTGTGTTTCATTAAACTATGTCTTTCTATATGCCCGTGATAAGGCCCTAACATGATTTGAAAAATTACCCCCTTAGCCGTTTAGAACTTATCCAGCTACACTATGATGTATATTCAGCGGCACGGCTATGCTGCTGAATATACATATATAACTGAGCGCTTAGCCGTATAACTGTAAACTGCTAAGTTTAGATCTGTTCTATGGCACGTCTCACATAGCTGTAGAACTCAATGCAGCTAAAGCCAAATACCGGCAATTAGCTGCATAAGTTATATGGTTAACTCGCTCAGCCCTGATCCGCCCCCCCTGCCCACTCACAATTTATACAATGAAGTGGCAGGTGCCGAACATGGGCGCATATTCAGTGGCTGTTACTGAGCCGCACAAGTCCCTCTTAAGCGGTTAAATATCACTGAATGCGCTTTGAATATCAGGCCCTTGATTTACATTCCACTTCCAGGCACTTCAGGTACGTTGTATAATGTTTACATTGTTCATCTTTTATTTTTCTAGAAGCTGCTTCCATGCTATGAAAGGTGGGGTATTAAACATGTTAAACAAATACAGTTACACCAGGTTTAAATAGTTCAGAGTCAGCTAGGATGCCTCCACCCCGCCTCCATGTGTTTACTGAGCTGCATTTCGTTTTTATTTACATTCGTTAATTGCCCAACTGCCAGAGCTCCAGGCCATTTGTAGTAAACATACATAATCTTGTTGTGAGAGCCACACAACACAAACACATGCATAAATAGGTACTTAGGCATTTAACTACAAAACTGATCAAATTAATAAATACAATTTATAAAAATAGAGAAACAGTAAAATCTATAACTATGGACAGAAACACGATATCATGTTCTGTAACAGCAGATGCAGACAACCTACAGCCCAACTGACTCTGTATTATTTAAATCCAGTGTAACTGCACTGTTTCTTCATTGATCTGATGAAGGAGCTCAGCCCTTGAATGTCAGTCAGATGTATTGAGTTAGTCCAATAAAAATGTTAACCCCATTTTCACCAGGTGCTATCTTCCCAGTCCCAGAGAGTCACTGGGCACCACTCAGCCGGGGTGGGGGAAATTTCTGTGTGAGGTCTGTGAGTTGGGGGCAAGCTCACTTGCAGGGCCAAACTGAGCAAAAACCTACCACACAAAGACACATTGTCCACACCAGAGTTGGGCTCCAAAAGAAAAATAGTTTACTTAAAAAAAATAAAATAAAATAACCAGTTCATTAGACTAACAAAATTCATAGTCCCCAGTTCAGTATAGCAGAAGCAAAGCGGGAAAAATACATTTCAAAACTCACAGTCACAGTCCTCAGTCCAGTAAAGCAAACCCCCCAGAAGACAGTTCAAAGCTCGAAAATCACAGTTCACACTCTCCCTGGAAAACGTCCCCCAATTATGATGACCTCTGCAGATCCAGATACAATCAAAGCCTCTCTTTTATATTCCCCCAGTTTCTTTCAGACTCACAAATATTCACAAATAGCAGGACTGGCTCCAGGACAACTCATCCTCTGTAACCTAGGCAGATGAAGCTTCCTCAGCCCCCGCACTGAAGCTCCTTGCAGGCATCACTCTTTGCTTGGTCCTGAAGGCCTCTAACACAGTTCCTTTTCTTTGAATCAAATCTCCAGCTTTACCCTTCTCGCTTTCCTCAGGCAGGGACGTCCGTGGGCCGAACTGCCCACACAGGTCGGGATAACAGAGCAGAGGGCACTCCCTCTCCCTCGACGCTTACAGTTCTTCTCCTTGGGTTTCCTTCCCCATAGCTCCACCCCACCTTTGGGGGCTGGGGCTGTGAGGCAGAAGAAGTGGAGTGGGAGGCAGAGATGGGGTGGAATTTGGGGAGGCTCTGGTGAAGCATAAGACGCAGGGGTGGACAGGAGGCTCCCTCCTTGCCTCTTCTCTGCTGTGGAAATCCACCCTCTCACCCTAGTGGAGCGATACAGAGGCATTATGTTTCGCCTGTCGGCTGCTTCGGGGGGATTCTTATCAAAATCTATAAACAAAAATAGTAAAAATATGAACAAAGTTTATAGATTTTGATAAGAATCCCCCCGAAGCAGCCGACAGGCGAAACACGGGTCCGTGTCGGGGACTGTTGTTAAGAACTGTAACAGAACTTTGTGGTGTAAATGTAAGGAGTTACCAGACGGGACAATAAATGGAGTGGATTCTGAAACACTGACCAAGTTAAGTTTTGTGTGCACTTATTTTGGATTTTATAATTTACGGAGCAGAGTGCACTACAAGCTCTGGTGTATGGTTGGTTCTATATTCATGACATATGGCATCTCGCATATTTACACTTAATGTGAAAGGGTTAAACACCCCATGAAAGTGCTTGCTATTACAAAGGGATCTTCAGCAACAAAAAGCAGATGTCGTTGTTATCCAAGAAACGCATGTCAAGAAACGCCACGAGCGTCTTTTTGTTACCCACAATACTCTAGCACTGTTTGGGCTGCCAGCACCAATAAAGCCCGCTATTCAGTAGGGGGCGGATTTTCAGAGCCCTGCTCGCGTAAATCCGCCCAAAACCGGGCGGATTTACGCGAGCAGGGCCCTGCGCGCCGGTGAGCCTATTTTACATAGGCTCACCGGCGCGCGCAGAACCCCGGGACTCGCGTAAGTCCCGGGGTTTTCGGAGTGGGCATGTCAGGGGGCGGGGCCGGAGCGCGCGGCGTTGCGGGGGCGTGTCGGCAGCATTTTGGGGGCGGGTACGGGGGCGTGGCTACGGCCCGGGGGCGTGGCCGCGCCCTCCGTACCCGCCCCCAGGTCGCGGCCCGGCGCGCAGGAGGCCCGCTGGCACGCGGGGATTTACGCCTCCCTCTGGGAGGCGTAAATCCCCCGACAAAGGTAGGATGGGGGTTTAGACAGGGCCGGGCGGGTGGGTTAGGTAGGGGAAGGGAGGGGAAGGTGATGGGAGGGCAAAGGAAAGTTCCCTTCTAGGCCGCTCCGATTTCGGAGCGGCCTAGGAGGGAACGGGGGTAGGCTGCGCGGCTCGGCGCGCGCAGGCTATACGAAATCGATAGCCTTGCGCGCGCCGATCCAGGATTTTAGCCGATACGCGCGTATCTACTAAAATCCAGCGTACTTTTGTTTGCGCCTGGAGCGCAAACAAAAGTAGGCTATTCGCGCTCGTCTGAAAATCTACCCCTAGGTATATTAATTGCTAATACATTTGTTCATGAAGTCTTATTTAAATTACTGGACCCTCAAGGAAGGTATGTTTTATTGAAAATACGTGTAAGTGTATCTATATGCTTTTAAATACCTACTTCCCGAACACAAATCCGGCACCCTTTCTTCAAAATATTGATCACCTACTCCAACAACATATGGAAGGGGAATTAATTATGGGAGGTGATTTTAATGCCACTAAGGATCCCCAGGTCAATTCCTCCTCTAAGAACTTAGGGGCTGTTGGTATGCGGACAAAATGACTTCGCTTTCTGGAACAATGGAGTTTGGTGGATATTTGGAGGCAGCGCTATCCTCACTGACGATCTTACACATTCTTCTCAGCACCCCATAACACCTACTCCAGAATTGATTATCTTTTCATATCTGCTCACTCTCAGAATATTTATTGTATGTATGTATGTATGTATTTATTTATTTAGTGTTTTTTTATACCGGCATTCATGATAGGCATCGCATCATGCCGGTTTACATTTAACAGGGGGTGAAAAAACAATACAATATAAGAACATTAACAGGTGTGGAGCTTAAAATCTTGCAGTTACAATAAAACAGGGAAGTACACAACTGGCAGCAGGAATAAGAAAGGAGATAGGAGATTAACAGAAAGAGCAATTATTTACAATGTTATAAAATTTACAATGTAATAGAAAATTGATTATAGTATAATAAAATCTATACTTACCGCCAATCTACCCTCTGACTGTACAGTCAGAGGGTAGATTGGCGGTAAGTAAGGTTCAGCTGTGGTCTGGGAAGGCTTTCTTAAATAACCATGTTTTGAGCCTTTTCCTGAAAGTTAGTAGGCATGGTTCTTGTCGCAGGTCCGATGGGACGGAGTTCCATAAAGGTGGTCCGGCTGTGGAGAAGGCTCGGTCTCTGAGAGATTTATGTTGATAAGTTTTGGAGTGTGGTACATGAAGTGATTCTTTATATGACTCTCTGATGGGTCTGGAGGAGGTGTGTTTTCTGAATGGGATTTGTAGGTTCAGTGGAGCGAGGTGATGGATGGCTTTGTAAAATGGTAGTAATGGATTTGTAAATGATTCTGTAGTGAATTGGCAACCAATGTAAGTCTTTGAGGATTGGAGAAATGTGGTCTCTTCTCCTTGAATTGGTCAGAATTCTAGCTGCTGTGTTCTGCACCATCTGCAGAGGTTTGGTGTGAGATGCGGGGAGACCTAATAAGATAGAGTTACAATTATCTAATTTAGAGAAGATTATTGCTTGCAGAACTGTTCTGTAGTCATGAAAGTGGAAAAGTGGTTTTATTCTTTTTAGTACATGTAATTTGTGGAAGCAATCCTTAGTTGTTTGGTTGATGAAAGATTTTAGGTTTAGACGATTATCAATGATAGCTCCTAAATCCCTTAAATGAGAAATTTGCAGGTGGGCTGGTGGATTTGTGGTGATGTTAGTGTTTTCCGGGGCTATGAGAAGGAGTTCGCTTTTTGAAGAATTTAGTATTAAGTTTAGACTGGTGAGGAAGCAGTTTATTTCTAGCAGGCAGTTTTCCCAAAATTCTAGGGTTTTTGCGATGGATTCTTTAATGGGGATAACGATCTGAACATCGTCGGCATATAAGAAATGTTTCAGGTTCAGTTTGGTTAGCAGTTGGCAGAGAGGGAGAAGGTAGATGTTAAAAAGAGTGGGTGAGAGTGAAGATCCTTGAGGAACCCCTAGTGAGGAAGGATAGGAGAGAGATTCTTTGTTGTGTATTTTGACCTTGTAGCCTCTGTTCCCAAGGAATGTTTTGAACCAGGCCAGTGCTGGCCTGGTAATGCAGATAGGGGCGGATTTTAAGAGCCCTGCTCGCGTAAATCCGCCCGGATTTACGCGAGCAGGGCCCTGCGCGCCGGTAAGCCTATTTTACATAGGCCTACCGGCGCGCGCAGACCCCGGGACTCGCGTACGTCCCGGGGTTTTCGGAGGGGGGCGTGTCGGGGGCGTGTCGGGGGCGGGCCCGGTCGTCGCGGCGTTTCGGGGGCGTGTCGGGAGCGTTTTGGGGGCGGGTACGGGGGCGTGGCTACGGCCCGGGGTGGTCCGGGGGCGTGGCCGCACCCTCCGTACCCGCCCCCAGGTCGCGGCCCGGCGCGCAGGAGGCCCGCTGGCGCGCGGGGATTTACGTCTCCCTCCGGGAGGCGTAAATCCCCCGACAAAGGTAAGGGGGGGGGTTTAGACAGGGCCGGGCGGGTGGGTTAGGTAGGGGAAGGGAGGGGAAGGTGAGGGGAGGGCAAAGGAAAGTTCCCTCCGAGGCCGCTCCGATTTCGGAGCGGCCTTGGAGGGAACGGGTTAGGCAGCGTGGCTCGGCGCGCGCCGGCTATACAAAATCAATAGCCTTGCGCGCGCCGATCCAGGGATTTTAGTGGATACGCGCGGCTCCGCGCGTATCTACTAAAATCCAGCGTACTTTTGCTTGAGTCTGATGCGCAAGCAAAAGTAGGCTGATCGCGCTTCTTTTAAAATCTACCCCATAATGTAGGAATTGATAATATAACATGGTCTGACCATGCTCTGGTTTGGGCAGACCTGCACATACAGGACCCTGACCCAGGATTTCACCCCTGGAGATTTAACGATAGCCTACTTAAAGACTTTTGCGTGTCTCTTGGAAAATCAAAAATCTGATTATTTCCGGGAAAATCAAACTGATAACATGTCCCCTGTCACTTTATGGGAGTGCTCCAAAACGGTGATCCGCGGGCTATTTATAGCTAGAGTGGCTCATTGCAATAAGGAGAGAGCAAACGAACCTCCTTACTAGCCGACCTTGCGACACTGACACAACAACATAGTACCACTCAGTCTGAACCCATTTATCCCCAACTACTGCGGGTTAAGGATGAATTAAGGTCCCTTGACGAAACGGCCTACAGCCACCATATGACAATGTTAAAACGCCAATATTTTGAAGGGGGCAACAAGGCAGGGAGATATTTGGCGAATCAATTATGGGCGGCCAGGGCACAAACAGTGGTGCCATGGGTTAAAAATGTTCAGGGTCGTCTAGTTACGTCCTCTGATGGTATTAGACAATCTTTCACAGAGTTTTATGAACAGTTATACTCTCAAGACATGTCAATCTCCATCTTTGCAATTGATCAGTATTTGGAATCCGTATACTGCCAACCCTCTTAGTTTCTCAACAGGAGTTTTTAGACAAGCCCATACAGCCATCTGAAGTGCTTCAGGCGATAAAAAAATTAAAACCTGGAAAGGCACCGGGGTTGGACGGATTCACTGGTATGTACTACCATCGGTTTTCCCATAATATCATTGGCCCACTAACAGATATGTTCAATGCACTAAGAGGTAAAGACCTAATCTCTAAAGAGGCCAATACGGTGGGTATCACTGTTTTGGCAAAGCCGGGGAGGGATCCAACACAATGCGGGTCCTACAGGGCCATATCGCTCATTAATATTGATTTGAAAATTCTGGCTAGAGTCCTTGCAGCACGATTAAATGGTGTGCTACCAGGCCTAGTGCACTCTAACCAGGTAGGATTTGTCCATGGGAGATTGGCGGCAGACAATGTCAGGCGAATAGTGGACATTATAGATTTAGTTCATCATGAGTGCACTCCCGCTGTCCTCCTTTCGTTGGATGCGGAAAAGGTGTTTGACCTTGTGCACTGGTCCTTCCTCTTTCAGACACTACGACATATGGCCTTTGGTACTCCATTTATTAATTGGTTAATGAAGCTTTATGAGTGTCACCGCAGGGTGAAGGTTAATGGTCGATATGGGAATCCATTTCCTATTAGACGTGGCACTAGACAAGGATGTCCCTTATCCCCTTTGTTATTTGCTTTATTTTTAGAACCCTTTGCTACTCGGATTCGACAGACCATCAATATATATGGAGTCCAGAGGGGTTCCAATCACTTCAAAATATCGCTATTCGCTGATGATGTTATGCTAACACTAACTGACCCAACTTCTTCTCTACTGGGAGTAATGCAGGAACTAGCTCAGTTTACCTCAGTCTCTGGATTGAAGGTCAACTATGACAAATCCGAAATCTTAAACCTGATGCTCCCTCCAGATGTCGTCCAATTTTTACGACAAAGATATCCATTTAAATGGGCGAACTTGTCCGTGAAATACCTGGAAGTCCATATTAGGCCACATACTGATCAATTGTTCACACTCAACTACACTCCTCTTCTCCGTACTATCCAAGGGAATATTGACCGTTGGCTACAACACACGCACTCTTGGCTAGATAGATTGGCAATTATCAAAATGAACATCTTACCCCGTTTGTTATACTTTTTTACCACCATCCCCATTTATATACCTTCCTTCTTAAAAAGTGGCAGCAAATGATAGGCGGTTTTATTTGGTACAAGTACCCCCTCGAGTAGCCAGGACTACCCTGTATCTCCCCAAAAACAGAGGTGGTCTACAATTACCAAATCTAGCATGGTATTTTATTGCAGCACAGCTAAGGGCACTGGTAGTGCTACACCGAACAGCAGAGATACCACAATGGGTCATGTTGGAGCAGGCCCTATTGGGAGAGCTACCGATATCAGCAACCCCATGGCAACCACAATCTACCTGAGGTTCTATTGGTTATCTAACAAGCTCCCTGGGCACCACCCTTAAAGTGTAGCATCAGTGGAAAGAGCTCTTAGTAGGTAAGGAACTATACTTGAACATGACCCACTTATTTACTAATACTCTTACCACATTCCCATCACAATGAGAATGGAAAGCAGCAGGGATTATTAAGTGGGAAAATGTGCAATCACAGGGCACTCTTATGACCAGTGCGCAGCTTCAAAGTCACTACCCCTTAGACGAAGTAGATTTTTTACTATACGCTAAACTCCACCACTTTACGCACAGAGCATTATGCAGTGGCACCTTGCGGTTGATGGGTTATCTATTTGAGCATTATTGCAAAAATGTGTTAGTGTTACGTGGTGTGATTTCCAAAGTGTATACTCTTCTTAATGGTAAGAGGACCAGCTCATTAAGGCATCGTGCCTTGTGGGAATCTGATTTCGACCACTTATCAGATACGGAGTGGAACTCCATATACTTAGCGGCTGGTAAATGTTCCATCTCCACTGGGTTGCAGGAAAATTGCTATAAATTATTATATCTCTGGCACTATACGCCAGTTACTCTCAATAAATTTCGTCCAGCAGTCTCACAGTACTGCTGGAGGGGGTGTGGGGAAGTTGGTACATATTATCATATCTGGTGGATACTGGATATGCCCTAAGTTGGCTTGTTTCTGGCCATTGATTATAGATTGGATGGCCCGGATACTCTACACTTCACTAGAGTTTAAACCTTGACATGTATTACTGGGAGCACCTATGCAGGGACTGAATAAAGAGACACAATAATTTGCATTACAAGTTTTTATTGCAGCTCGTACAGAATTAGCAGCACACTGTCCAGTTTGGCTAAAATACAAAACTGACTACATGCATGTTATCAACTAGGCTGCCTCACGGCGGTTCACCTGGATCGCCTGCCGGCTTTTCATAAGGTTTGGGATCCGTATCTACATTGGTTGGAAGCTCAGCAATTGGCATAACTGTATCCACATAGCATTATCAGCATATAACTGTATCCACATAGCATATTATCGGCGCTGTCAAGCGCCCTGCAAGCGTAGTTCCATATTTATTGTAAGCCGATGTGATATCCCTAATGAATGTCTGTATATAAAACCGTTAAATAAATAAATGTATTCAGGTCTTGGCATATATTACCTGTGTGGGTGGCATTACCATATGTATAGCCATGTACGTTTGTTGGATAACTTTTATATACCTTCCATATAAGCAGAATGCTCCCTTTATGCAACTGATTAGCATGATATTGTAAATTTCCATTCCTTTCCTATGTATTTCTCTTTCTTTTCTTTCTTTTTCCCAATGTTGTATACCCGGTAGCTGGGGAGGAGACTGTACTATCATAATTATCATAAAACCTTAGCTATAGATGCTAGTTCATTGGTGACAATTGTGTATTCCATTATTTGTATTGAATTGTAATGTTACTGTTATGAACCTCATTTGTTTTCATTGTCAATAAAAATGTTTAAACAAAAAAAAAGAAAGAAATGGGCCATTGTATCAGTATTGTAGAGGTTACATGGGTATCAATCAGGAGCCTGAAGTTTTTTTTAAATTTAATTTTATTTATATTCCAACTTTCAGCACTTCAAAGTAGATGACATTCAGGTACTGTAGTTATTTCTCTATTCATAGTGGGCTCACAATCTGACCCTGAGGCCACAAGGAGTGGTGACAGTGGGATTTAAACCCTGGCTTCCAGCCCACTGCTCGAAACACTAGTCTTTTACAGCCAGCGAGCAGAGGTGTTTCAGGGATGGAGCTGAGGCAGAGCTGGAGCGGCGGAGTCAGCAGAATTTCAAATATCCCTCGGATACAGCACAAAAGTCGAGCCACGCACTTGGAAAATTGCTCTTGGTGATGAGCAGGAGTTGTAATTGTCAGTATTATTTGCCTGGTATATTGAGAGAATGTTTTTTTTTATTCAGATGATCTTCAGCCGGTCAGCAGGCGGCAGTATAAGAGCGCAATGTTCCACTGGCACCAGGAGCTGGAGCTGAGGAGATGAATCCCAGGACCGATGTCTTCACCCTGCTGCTAAGGTTCTGAGAGAGAGAGACTGTAACACTGAGAGAGAGATGCTCGTTTCAGCAGACATTGCACTGCTGCTGAGGATCTGTTAGAGTGACAGAACGGGCTGAGAGAATGACAGTTGGAATTAGCAGAAAGAGAGAGAGAGACCTGTTTCAGCTGGGAAGTACAGCTGTGGGGTGACAGGAAAAGGTTGCACAGGGCCCTCATATCTGACTGGGAAGGAAGCAGCATTTCACTCTGCAGACAAACTGTTAAGTACCAGCAGTTACTGTTCCTTTTCTTTTTTTCTTCTTTGCTGTTTCCAGTTTTCCAAGCCTTTTGAGTTAACTGTAAATCCTTTTCTTATATATAATAACAAACATTCATTTATTAGCACGTTTCTGTGAATGATTAGTGACCGGTGAGTTAGTGCTGGGTATCAGCAGGGTCCTGCACCAAGTCTCACACAGTTCTTTCAGGTTTTTGTGTCAGGTAGAGCTGGAGTAACCAACCAGCATCTGAATCAATGAGGAGGTGTTCTGACCACAGATTGTGCCAATAAATAAATATTTGACTGCTATTTAGTGATTCCTCAGTTGTTATATTTATTGTTTTGTCTTTTCTGGGTGCCTTTTCTAAGATCTAAGCTCCTCCCAGAAGAGGACCTAGTTTAGGGTAGTGAGTGGACTAAACCATTTGCTATGGCTCACTGGAGTAACTATAGAGGGCAGACAGTTCCCTGTGCTCTGAGGGACTCCTCGTCTCTGAGAAATCACTGATTAGCACTGTGAAATCCCTGAATACCAACAAAATGTTTCTTCATTTATATTTATAAACTAATAGGTCCATGCAGCATTGCTGAGAGCAGGAAGTTAGCTGGACTTACCCAGGTACGTGTTCCCGCTGGATAGACCCAAAGACAGTGGAGTAAGTTTATCTAGCTAACTTCAGGGCTGCTACCCAGCTAAACATAAGCCCCACACCCAGTCATCTCTTTTTATCCAGGTAAGTTAACCATTCATTGGCCCACAATTTTAACACTTTGGGGTTTGTCCAGCTAAATTCCAAACTCAGCCGGACAAATCCGCTGACCAAGGACCTTTAAAAGTATTACAGGGCACAAAGTGATGTTTGCAAAGGCTCCTTACCTTGTCTTCACTGCAGTCATACCACACACACACGGGATACGGGATGGCAAGGGAAAATCGAATGCACCGGTGCAGACGTTGGCAGGATGAGCAGAACCAGAAAGAGAAAGAAAGGAGATGTGTGAGCATTTTCTGATGTCCTACTTTCCATCTGCGGTACAGGCATTGATCTTGGTTATCACAAAGTTAATTGTGTCCAGTTCTGTATACAAAGTAAGGGGCAAGTTTTCAGAAGAACTGCTGAGTGGCCACAAGCAGTTACGTTTATTGGATACATTTTCAATCACAGCATGGCGGCTGGAAATGTTCCCAAATTTTGCTTAGCCAGTTCAGCACTGAGCAGCTTCCTGAAAACTTACCCTGAGCAGCTCCAGAGGATCTAACCTCACTGAAGGGCCTGCCCCTTAATCTAAAAAAATACCCACCTCTCCCCCGACCTCATCCCCTCCTGACCCTAGAGCTTACTCCAGCCCCAGAGCCCACCCTTACCATGACCCCTGACCTTACCCCCTCCCAACCCCAGAGCTTATTCCAGCCCCAGAGCCCACCCTCATAACCCCTGACCTCACCCCTCTTCTCCAGTCTTTGACTGCATGTCCCCCTACCCCGCCCCCTGGGGCTCACATACACTGTGTACAATCCTTGGCCATTGTGCATCCCCCAGCAGGTAATTCCATCCCACAGAGCAATTTCACTGCTCCAGCTAACAAGAATGTCCCTCCATGGGGACTGTGCACTCTCACCATCAATCGGGCCGCACTGCCAGTGAGAGGATGATGCCTCTAGTTTGTAAAGTGCATAATATTTTACATCTAAAGGCCAGCAAGATTAGATATTTATTTATTTTTTAAACTTTTATATACCGTTGTATAAGTATAGACCATCACAATGGTTCACAATGCGGCACCCACTAATAACAATATAAAATTAACAGTGCCATTCAACAATCAACTATTACAAAATAAAAGTTTAAAACAAAGCCGATCTCATCTCTAAAATAATACAGTATATATACTAATCATAAAATAATATTAAAACTAAATTTGAGAGGGGCGGAACCAAGATGGCCGCACAGTAGCGTTGCTTGACTTGTGCTCCATGGTTGTACTGAAAAAAGTGCTTGCGAATAGGATTGCTTCAATAGGCAGGAAGCGAAAATCGAGGGGGAAGCCTTACCCTGCGGTCCCCCCAACGACGCCTCTTATCGGACCCATGGACGCTCATGTCCTGCGCGGAGAACGTGTAGCAGGAACTCAGCCGCTGGAGAGCAGAGGAGGGGAAGAGGAGCTCCCCTCTCTCCTTGGCTCACTTTCTCCTCTCAGCCCCGCAGAGGGAACCCCACCAAGGAACCCTGCTGTAGAGAGAAGCACTTCCGGGGCGGCAGGAACAATGCCAGACCAAAGTGCCGAGGCACCGACCCTGGCAGGGACCGCCGGAGGTGCAAGCCCAACAGGGAGCCCAGTTCCATCAGGGCAGCCTGGTGAAGGTGGAAGCACTATAAACGGAGAGACCGGCGTTTGAGTGGAGAATATCAACTAGACTCTAACTTTGACTGTGGTAAGACCTACCATTTTTTCATTAGAGACTATCTGGGACTCTATTGTGGAGATGAAGACTTCGATATTACACTTACTACAACCACTGAGTACAAATGTAAAAGAGTTGGAAGATAAAGTTGGAACACTGACTCAAACCAATTCTAATATGGAACAACAAATTATGATAAACAGAGATCAAATAAAGGGTCTCCAACAAACACAGACTCTAATGATAAAAGATAAGAATATGGCTGTTAAAATAGAAAATATGGAGAACCAAATGAAAAGTCGGAATCTGAGATTTATAAACTTCCCGCAAGTGCCGTTGAGTTCTCCTAGAGAGATTTTTAAGAGATATCTTCGGGAAGTTTTGAAAATTGAGGAGTCAGCTATGCCACCTCTTTCAAAGATCTTTTATTTGCCATGAGCAGAGAGAGGCCCCTGCTTCGGAGATCCTGAGAAGGGAACTTCCCTTGGATATTTCCGCAATATTAGAGACATCAGACCAGGGCCGGATTGGCCTATCGGGGGGATCGGGCATCCCCCGGTGAGCCGATCGCTCCAGTCACGTGGTCTGCCATGTGCAGCCGTGACAGAGCCGCGCTCGGCAGACCACGTGACGTGTCCTGGGCCGACCTGGGCGGCGAATACCCGGGCCGGTCCAACATCATGAGTCCGCCGCTGCGGATTGCCAGTCCCCCCTCCCCTCCTCCCGAAGCAGGGCGCGAAAAGCAGCCTTGCTCCGGGAGGAGGGGAGGGGGGACTGGCAGTGTAAAGAGACGAAGCGACTTACTTTTTGCAGCCCACCTCCGGACATCGGCGAGGACAACCGCGCTCCCCTCTCCTACCTCCAGCTGCCCGCGAAGATGGACGCCTGCACGGGCGAAAGCGGCCCCTGTTCGTGCAATTGGGCTGCTCAAGACGTCACGTCACGTCATGACGTGACGCCTTGAGCGGCCCAATTGCACGAACAGGGGCCGCTTTCGCCCGTGCAGGCGTCCATCTTCGCGGGCCGTATTGCCAATCTTCAAAATGGCGCCGGCGCTAGTCGCCCGTATGACATAGTGAGGGCAAAGGTAGTGTCAGCGCCATTTTGAAGATTGGCAATACGGCCCGCGTGCAGGAGGTCGCTCCCAGACCCCCGCTGGACTTTTGGCAAGTCTTG
Organism: Rhinatrema bivittatum; assembly: GCF_901001135.1. Classification (NCBI taxonomy): domain Eukaryota; kingdom Metazoa; phylum Chordata; class Amphibia; order Gymnophiona; family Rhinatrematidae; genus Rhinatrema; species Rhinatrema bivittatum. The sequence goes on along the minus strand of NC_042617.1, from coordinate 289,343,672 downwards.
TGGGGGTCAGGAGGCCCCCCCCCAAGCTGGCCAAAAGTCCCTGGGGGTCCAGCGGGGGTCCGGGGGTGATCTCCAGCAGGTGTGACGTCGGGAGCCAGGAAACAAAATGGCGCCAGCGCTACCTTTGCCCTGTCACATGATAAGGGCAAAGGGCCACCGGCGCCATTTCTCAACACAGCCGTGGCCAGAGAGAGAGAGGGAGATCGCGTCGGGACCCCCCCCACTGGACCCCAGGTAATTTAAAACATTTTGGGGGGGTTCGGGAGGGTGGGGGATTTCTTTTAAAGGTTCGGGGTGGGTTTTAGGGTTTTTTTGATGTGCCGGTTTTCCCGCCCTCCCCCGATTTACGATTTTTAACGATTTTTTAAAACAAAAAACCCGACGATAAGATTTCCCTCCCCCCCAGCCAAAATCGATCGTTTAGACGATCGATCACACGATTCACACCTCTAGTAAATTAATGTATCTCAGCATCCTTATTTTATGTGCCCTATTGTAAACCGTTGTGACGGATCCTTCTTAACGACGGTATAGAAAAGATTTAAATAAATAAACAAACAAACAAATAAATAAATAAACACAAAAGAGGGAGCAAGGGAACGGAGAGCGAGGGAGCGGAGAGCGAGGGAGCAGGTAGGAAGGGAACAGAGAATGAAGGAGCAGTGAGGAAGGGAACAGAGAGCGAAGAGCAGTGAGCAAGGGAACAGAGAGCGAAGGAGCAGAGAGCAAGGGAGCGGAGAGAGAAGGAGCAGAGAGCAAGGGAGCGGAGAGTGAAGGAGCTCAAAGAGCGAAAGAGCCAAGAGCGAGAGAGCAGAAGCGAAGCAGTGAAGGGCGAAAGAGCGAAGAGCGAGGAAGGGAAATGAGGGAACGGGAACGCGGGAACGAGGACAGGGAACACACAAGCGGAACCCAACAAGCAGGAAAGAAAACAAGAGGAAAACAAACAAACAAGCAACCAACCTCACAGCACGGACAACACAAAACAGACAAACGAGCAACAAGCAAGGACCAATAAAAAGCACCCAGAAATACCAAGAAGACCTGGGGGAGGGAACCCAGGGTGGGCAAAAGGAAAAAACCATAAACCAGTAGGGGTGCAGGCGCCTCCTGCAGGTCGTAAAACCCCACTCTGGCAACATGATGGAAAAAAGTCTGGAGCAGGCGCCTCCTGCAGGTCGTTAAAAAAAATTCCAGACAGCTGGCGCCTCCAGCAGGTCGAGACTATGGCAAAACTGGCGCCTCCAGTAGGTCGTACACACAAAAATATCCTGAAAAAATTTTTACGGTCCATCACAGTCCAGGACATTTATTTATTTAAATCTTTTCTATACCGTTGTTAAGAAGGATCCGTCACAACGGTTTACGATAGGGCACATAAAATAAGGATGCTGAGATATATTAATTTACACAAGTGCCGTAATGATTCGGTACATAGTTTTCAAAATTATATAATTGGTTTGTGATACAATACTGTCCAGGAATTATCAGTTTAAAAACAATTCTAACTTTATAAGTGTCAACTTCTCTTCTGGTGAAGAACGAGAAGGTAGAGTAAAAACAGATAGAAATATAGCTACACACTTTATTTGTTCTTACCTCTCACTTCGCCTGCCTCACTGTTTCCCCTTCTCTGTTTGGTAGGCTTGCTTGAATAGCCAAGTTTTTAAGCCTTTTCTGAAGGTTTTGTTGTCTTTTTGCAACCTTAACTCTAGTGGCATGGTGTTCCACAGTGTGGGTCCTGCCAAGGATAGTGCTCTCTCTCTTACTTGAGTTAGTCTTGCTGTCTTAATTGATGGGATAGTAAGGAGTGCTTTATTCGCTGATCTTAGGTTTCTGTTTGGTACGTGTATGTGGAGGGCTGTGTTAAGCCATTCCGCTTTTTCGTTATGTATTAATTTATGTAAGATGCAAAGTGTTTTGTATTGTATTCTCTGCTCAACAGGTAACCAGTGTAACTCGGCTAGGGTTTCGGTGATGTGGTCTTTTACTTTTACCGGTCAAAATTCTTGCAGCAGTGTTTTGTAAAATTTGTAGTGGTCTGAGTGAGATGTATGGTAAGCCTAGTAGTAGCGCATTACAGTAGTCGGTGCTTGCAAAAATCAATGCTTGTAGGACTGAACGAAAGTTCTTTGACGTTAGAAGTGGTTTGAGTCTTCCGAGTACCATAAGTTTAGCGTATCCATCTCTAACTTTTAAGGATATATGTTGTTTTAAGCTTAATTCGGTGTCAATTATAACTCCTAGGTTCCGTACTTTCTCCGCTAGTTCAATCTTTTGGTTGTTTTTGAGTGTGATAGTGTTTTGAATGATCTCTGTCTTTTTGCGTTCTAGATGTAGGAATTCTGTTTTCTCTATGTTGATTACTAGTTCCATTTGGTTTAGTAATTGTTTTATGATGTCAAGGTACATGTTAGCGATATTTAATGTTTTTTCAATAGTTTCATCTATGGGAAGTATTAGCTGTATATCGTCAGCGCATATATAGTGTGTTATGCCCAGCCCGGCTAGTAGGTGGCATAAAGGTAACAGGTATATGTTAAAGAGTGTAGCAGATAGAGCTGACCCCTGTGGTACTCCTGTTTGTAGGTGTATTTTTTCTGACATTATGTCTCTGATTTGAACTTGGAAATATCGGTTACTTAGATATGATCTGAACCATTTGATAGTTATGTTACTCAATCCTATTTCCTCTAGTCCAGGGGTCGGGAACCAATGGCTCGCGAGCCAGATATGGCTCTTTTGATGGCTGCATCTGGCTCGCAGACAAATCTACTAAATCAGTATGTCGCCACACTTTCCAGTCCCCCGCTGACCCAGCTGCTCCCGGTCCTCCTCCGCCCGGGCTTAAAATGCTGTCAGCCTGGGCGGAACGTGGCAGAATAGCTGGAGTCGGCGGCACCAGCATGCTCTCTTCTTCCCGCCCCCCCCCCCTGCGGCCCGGAAGAGGAAGTGGTGCGCATCGGGTGAGTGCGCAGGAAGAAGAGACCACGCTAGTGTGGTCAGCGTCGGTCCGACGAAAAGAAGACTGTGCAGCGTGGCTCAGAGGAAAATAAAGAAGAGCTTCAACTGCGGCCGATGGGACTCCTCCTCCGCGAGGGCTGAAAATGAAGGAGGTTAGCGTTGGGAGGAGGCTGCTGCTGCCGCGAGTTCCCGGGGTGGGGGTGGGGGAGAGAGAGAGTGAATGAGCGAGCAAGCATGTGTGTTTGAGATCCTTTGTGTGTGAGTGAGATAGCATGTATGTGAATGATTGAAAGCCTGTATATGTGAAAGAGAGTATGTCTGTGATTTAGAGCCTGCCTGTGAGAGAGAGAGCATGTATGTAAGTTTACGATTGGGAACCTGTATGTGTAAATTTGTGATTGAAAACCTGTTTGTGTGAAGGAGTATATGTGTATGATTGAGATCCTTTGTGTGTGAGAGAGATCATGTGTATGTATGATTAAGAGCCTGTGTGTATAAGTAAGAGAGAGCATGTATGTCTGTGTGTGATTGAGAGCTGGTTTAGGTGATGGAGTATGTGAGTATGTGATTGAGAGCCTGTGTGTAAATGAGAGAAAGAGAGGACATGTTTGTAAGCATGTGCATGAGAGTCTGTGTGTGAGAGAAAAAGACAGCATGTATGTGTGTGATTGAAAGCCTGTGTGTGTAAGCGTGAAAAGATAGACAGCATGTGTGTAAATGTGTAATTAAGAGCCTATATAAGTGAGAGAGAAAAAGCATGTGTATATGTGAGTGACTGAGAGCATGTGTGTATAGGTGTATAATTGAGAGCCAGTGTGAGAGAGAGTGCTGGTATGTGACTGAGAGAGAGGAGAAAGTTCCAAGCAAACCACCTCTCCTCCTGCTAATTCAGAACAATCTCAGGACACCTGGATATCAAACATTCCCAGGTATGCAGAGCAAAACATTTTTTGTATCCTTATTATTTTTCATGACTGGGTCTTTGTGTCTGCTATTTTGAAATATTTTGTTGGTATCTGGAAATTTTTTATATGAGTTTTTAATTATTGGATATTCCACTCATCAGTTGTTTCAAAGTATGTTCTTTTTGTTAGTACACTTTTACTGCTGATGATTTTATATTTCTTGATTTGTTTTATAAGGATGGGTGATGTTTCTTTTTTCCTTTGTTACACTGCATACAGAGACTCTGGCTTGTTGCAGTTTTCAATTCAGTTTTTTCTGCATGCTTCTAGTTATGTGTTTTGGTCTCTTTATTCTATGTTAGGTGAGGGTCAGCACGTGATTCAGGTGAGGTTTTCTGCTGGCGTGTAGTTTCTGTGTAGAACTCTATAGCAGCCTGTCTTGGTCCGTTTTCCTAATAGATGTATTGGTGTCTTAAGGCCTGGTGTAATATTTTCAGAGACTTATTGTACTTTAAAAGTGTTGATCTTACATAAAATGCACACATTTACTTGTATTTAGTTTTAAACATATTGTATGGCTCTCATGGAATTACATTTTAAAATATGTGGCGTTCATGGCTCTCTCAGCCAAAAAGGTTCCTGACCCCTGCTCTAGTCTATTTAAAAGTATGTCGTGATTTACGGTGTCAAATGCTGCTGATAGGTCCAGCATCACTAAAATATAGTGTTTGCCATTATCAAAACCTCTCATGATGTCTGTTAGTGCTAGCAGTAGTGTTTCTGTACTATAGTGTTTTCTAAAGCCATGTTGTGATGGATACAAGATGTTATTATTCTCTAAGTGCTCCGCTAGTTGTTTTTGTATAGTTTTTTCGATTAATTTGGCAATTAGGGGTAGGTTTGATACAGGTCTGTAATTGCTCAGATTAAGTGGGTCGCTGTTCTTTTTCTTTAAAATTGGTTTAACAATTGCCCCTTTTAGATTATCTGGCATGATTCCTTCCTCTAACGAGAGATTCACTATCTTTGTTAATGTTGGGGATACTGTATTGCAGGGGTCGGGAACCTTTTTGGCTGAGAGAGCCATGAACGCCACATATTTTAAAATGTAATTCCGTGAGAGCCATACTAACTACAACCCCCCACCCTCCTGAGCCCCCAAGATCTACCAAATTAATTTACTACAACCCCCTATTCTCCTGACGCCCCCCAAGACCTGCCAAATTAATTTACTACAACCCCCCACCCTCCTGACCCCCCCAAGACCTGCCAAAAGTCCATGGTGGTCCAGCGGGGGTCCAGGGCTCGCAGACAAATCTTTAATAAAAAAGTAAAAATCTAACAAAACCCCCCACCCTCCTGATGCCCCCCAAGACCTCCAAAATTAATTTACTACAACCCCCCACCCTCCTGATCCCCCAAGACCTGCCAAAAGACCCTAGTGGTCCAGCGGGGGTTCAGGAGCGGTCCGGGAGCGACCTCCTAGACTTGGGCTGTCGGCTGCTAGTAGTCAAAATGGCGCCGACGGCCCTTTGCCCTCACTATGTCACTGGGGTTGACCAATGGCGGTGGTAGCCCCTGTGACATAGTAAGGGCAAAGGCCGTCGACGCCATTTTGATTACTGGCAGCCGACGGCCCTTTGCCCTTACTATGTCACAGGGGCTACGGCCGCCATTGGTCGACCCCAGTGACATAGTGAGGGCAAAGGGCCGTCGGCGCCATTTTGACTACTGGCAGCCGACAGCCCAAGTCCAGGAGATCACTCCCGGACTGCTCCTGGACCCCCGCTGGACCACCAGGGACTTTTGGCAGGTCTTGGGGGAGTCAGGAGGGTGGGAGGTTTTGTTAGATTTTTACTTTTTATTAAAGATTTGTCTGCGAGCCAGATGCAGCCATCAAAAGAGCCACATCTGGCTCGCGAGCCATAGGTTCCTGACCCCTGCTGTATTGGCTACTTTTTTTATTTCAGTGGTTGGTATTGTGTCACATGGATGAGGGGCGGGGTTTAGTTTTCTTAGCATAGACTCAATTTCCATTTCAGATACCATATCAAATATCTTCCATTGTTCAACGTCTCTTTTTTTCATTTTGATTTCCTGTTTTGTTGTATCTGGAATTTTTGTTTTTAGGTTTTTGATCTTGTCACTGAAAAAGTTGCTATTTCATTGCATTTATTTACTGGTAGGTTTTGTTGGGAGTTGGATTTGTCATTAGTGAGATCTCTTACGATGGAAAATAAGGTTCATGGAAACAAGACAAGGAACAAGGCGGATCCATTGGCGAAAACCACTGTCGGGCACATGGCCTTGCATTCTGTTGTGAACGGCCTCAAAGGCCTTGCATTCTGTTGAGCACGGTGTTTTTTCTTGTGCCCATGGGCCTCGACCCGACCCAGACCTTCTGGACCGAGCCAAGGGTTGACGGTGGCTCCGCATGGCTGACGGTCTACCCTCCGCCAGGCCGGCAAGCTCCCATGGCCAAACATCCGAGGATGTTGGAAGGTGAATGGTCCTCTGACCATTCCGGGCCCTTTCGGACCTGCTGCGAGCAGCGTGGAGCAGCAGGCCTGGCCTGAGGTTGAGGGCAGACGGGCCTTCACATGGCGACATGACTGTGGATTGATGCAACGGCATCCAGACGAAGACACATGGCTGATGCAATGGCATCCAGGGATGGAGACACTTGACTGGTGCGATGGCATCACAAGGCACGAAGACTCGGGGTTGATGCAACGGCATCCATGATGTAGACACTTGTGATCGATGTGGACGGCATCCAGACGAGACTCTTGACATCCACAAAGGCAACACAAGGCATGGACATTGGCACTGTCTCTCAGGGCGCCCTACTCAGGCCACCTGTGGGACTGAGTCGCGGACAACCCTGTCCGTTACGCGCCCTACACAGCCCTTGCAGACTGGTCACGGACCATGACGGGAGCGGGACAGCACAGGAACACACATCCGGGGCATGATGGCTCAGGAGCACAGGACAACCGTCCACCGGCAGGCAAGTCCTCTCAGGAGTACTGCATCTGAGGTACCCCTGGCCTACCGGACCAGAAGGCTCGAGAGCGAAGGCGAGGCGTGGCGTAGGGAAGAACATCCTTGAAGGCAGGAACACCAGGATGAAGGAGATCATGAAGACACCTGGACATGGACCTCAGGCACGAAGACATAACATGGTACAATGGATGAGACGAGGAGCTCCGCGAGATGAGAAGACCTTACAAGGGCTCTGGCAGGCAAGAGCCTCCAGAGCGAAGACTCATGACGATGCAAGGCCAGGAACAATGGAAGGAGCAGCCCTTTATAGGGCTGAAGCAGGAAACAGTCATCAAGAAGGGGCCCAGACACTTCCTGTGTCTGGCCCATTAAATATTGCAGAAAGACGCGGCCGCGCTCCTAGTAGCAGGAAACAGAGGCTGTGCAGGACCATGGCCAGCGGCCTGCACAGTGTCTGTGCGTCAGACGCCAGAAGAGGCAGGGCTGAGCCTGGGAGCAGGCTCCAACGTGAGCAGCGGCTCCAGCCGCTGCCGGAGGCGGCTCCTGCCGCTACTCCAGTCCGGGGCTGCGGCCTTAGCGCCGCGAAGACAAAGGCAGCGTCGGGGGCGGTCCCAGCCCCAAAGGAGACCGCGGCTCCGGCCACGGAACAGAGGAAAGATGCAGGCGGCCTCCGGGCCGCGTGGGCAGGCCGACAGCGGCGTCCTGCCGCGTCGGCGAAGACAGGCAGCGAGGGTAAGTGGCCTGCTCGTGGGGGGACCCGCGGGCAGTGCTGGTTCATAACAGTACCCCCTCCTCAAAGCCCCCCTTCCTCAAGCCTCCTGTCAGCAACTCAAGGATAAGGGTATCAGTCCATACCGGATGGAGGTATTCGAGGGTCCCAAAAAATGGAAGCTGGTAACTCCGGGGACAGCATGAACAAACCAAGGCAAAGCAGCAGAACATAGAAGACAGACCACAGGAAACCAGACAAGAACAAGACAAAACAAAACACACTACAAAACAAAACACACCACACGAGACCGAGAGGCAGATGAGACCGAGGGAACACGGGACGAAGTGAACACGGGACTGAGGGAGCAGCAACCGAGTGAACGGAGACCGAGCGAGCGGCGTCCGAGCGAACGGAGACCGCGCGAGTGGCGACCGAGCGAGTGGCGACCGCGCAACCAACAACACAAAACACAAAAGAGGGAGCAAGGGAACGGAGAGCGAGGGAGCGGAGAGCGAGGGAGCAGGGAGCAAGGGAACAGAGAGCGAAGGAGCTGTGAGCAAGGGAACGGAGAGCGAAGGAGCAGAGAGGAAGGGAACGGAGAGCGAAGGAGCAGAGAGCAAGGGAGCGGAGAGCGAAGGAGCTCAAAGAGCGAAAGAGCCAAGAACGAGAGAGCAGAAGCGAAGGAGCGAAGGGCGAAAGAGCGAAGAGCGAGGAAGGGAAACAAGGGAACGGGAACGAGGACGGGGAACACACAAGCGGAACCCAACAAGCAGGAAAGAAAACAAGAGGAAAACAAACAAACAAGCAATCAACCACACAGCACGGACAATACAAAACAGACAAACGAGCAACAAGCAAGGACCAACAAAAAGCACCCAGAAATACCAAGAAGACCTGGGGGAGGGAACCCAGGGTGGGCAAAAGGAAAAAACCAGCAAACCAGTAGGGGTGCAGGCGCCTCCTGCAGGTCGTAAAACCCCACTCTGGCAACATGATGGAAAAAGGTCTGGAGCAGGCGCCTCCTGCAGGTCGTTAAAAAAAAATTCCAGACAGCTGGCGCCTCCAGCAGGTCGAGACTATGGCAAAACTGGCGCCTCCAGTAGGTCGTACACACAAAAATATCCTGAAAAAATTTTTCCGGTCCATCACAGTCCAGGACATGGAAACAAGACAAGGAACAAGGTGGATCCATCGGCAAAAACCACTGTCGGGCACATGGCCTTGCATTCTGTTGTGAACGGCCTCGAAAGGCCTTGCATTCTGTTGAGAACGGTGTTTTTTCGTGTGCCCATGGGCCTCGACCCGACCCAGACCTTCTGGACCGAGCCAAGGGTTGACGGTGGCTCCGCATGGCTGCTGCGAGCAGTGTGGAGCAGCAGGTCCGAAAGGGCCCGGAATGGTCGGAGGACCATTCACCTTCCAATATCCTCGGATGTTTGGCCATGGGAAATTGCCGGCCTGGCGGAGGGTAGACTGTCAGCCATGCGGAGCCACCGTCAACCCTTGGCTCGGTCCAGAAGGTCTGGGTCAGGTCGAGGCCCATGGGCACACGAAAAAACACCGTTCTCAACAGAATGCAAGAGCTTGCGGTCAGACACTTGACGCGACGGCATCACAAGGCACGAAGACTCGGGGTTGATGCATGGCGAGGACACAAGGCTGATGCAACGGCATCCATGACGTAGACACTTGGGATCGATGCGGACGGCATCCAGACGAGACTCTTGACATCCACAAAGGCAACACAAGGCATGGACATTGGCACTGTCTCTCAGGGCGCCTTACTCAGGCCACCCGCGTGACTGAGTCGCGGACCACCCTGTCCATTACGCGCCCTACACAGCCCTTGCAGACTGGTCACGGACCACGACGGGAGCAGGTCAGCACAGGAACATACATCCGGGGCATGACAGCTCAGGAGCACAGGACAACCGTCCACCGGCAGGCAAGTCCTCTCAGGAGTACTGCATCTGAGGGACCCCCGGCCTACCGGACCAGAAGGCTCAAGAGTGAAGGCGAGGCGTGGCGTAGGGAAGAACATCCAGGAAGGCAGGAACACCAGGACGAAGGAGATCACGAAGAAACCTGGACATGGACCTCAGGCACGAAGACATAACATGGTACAATGGATGAGACGAGGAGCTCCACGAGATGAGACGACCTTACAAGGGCTCTGGCAGGCAAGAGCCTCCAGAGCGAAGACTCATGACGATGCAAGGCCAGGAACAATGGACGGAGCAGCCCTTTATAGGGCTGAGGCAGGAAACAGTTATCAAGGAGGGGCCCAGACACTTCCTGTGTCTGGCCCTTTAAATATTGCAGAAAGACGCGGCCGCGCGCCTAGTAACAGGAAGCAGAGGCTGTGCAGGACTACGGCCAGCGGCCTGCACAGCGTCTGTGCGTCAGACGCCAGAAGAGGCAGGGCTGAGCCTGGGAGCGGGCTCCAACGTGAGCAGCGGCTTCAGCTGCTGCCGGAGGCCCCGGGGGCGGCTCCTGCCGCTACTCCAGCCCGGGGCTGCGACCTTAGCGCCGCGAACACAAAGGCAGTGTCGGGGGCGGTCCCAGCCCCGAAGGAGACCGCGGCTCCGGCCGCGGAACGGAGGAAAGATGCAGATGGCCTCCGGGCCGCGTGGGCAGGCCGATGGTGGCGTCCTGCTGCGTCGGCGAAGACAGGCAGCGAGGGTAAGTGGCCTGCTCGCGGGGGGGGACCCACGGGCAGCGCTGGTTCATAACATTAAATTCTTAATTTAGATTATTTATTTATTTTATAACCCCTGAAGCAGCCCCTTGATGGGCGAAACTCAGGCCTAGAGTCGGGCAATTAATAAACAGATTTTCAAAGGACTTTCGGCTATTCCTTGTTTTGATTCCTCAAAACTAGTAACAGACATAACCAGGGCTGACAGAGAAGAGGGAAATCCTATAGGGCTGCATCAAGGGGCAGTGAGTGCTGTCTGCATGCTGAAGTACTTCCTGCAACCTACGTGTTTAGCATGAAACACTAACATCTTCTCTAGAAAGCCCCAGAGTTGACCTTGAACTACTTTTTAAAAACTTTTGGACAAGACAGGCAAACTTGAGATGGGACAATACTTTTCAGGAATATTTGGGAGAAGATGGGTAATTTTTAAAAAACGGACAGACTGTAGCTGTAACTTACCGGGTTCTGAAAAGTTGATTGATGGTGGGAAAAGGGAAGGGCGTCAAGGATGGATGGGGCAAGGAAGTGGGAGGTTGGGGGGGGGGGGGGGGGAAGGTGAGGGAACACATTCATGCACATTCACACGGGGAAGGAGGAATGGGGCAGGGGAGGGAGTTAAGGGGTGGGAATAGGGTAAGGGGAGAACAAGGTCTGGGGAGGGGAGGGAGAGCAGTCACTCAAGGGGAGGGGAGGGTGAGGGAGGGGAGGGGGTATAGTCATTCGGTCCTCTTCATACTCACTTTTTTTCTTTATCTGTTAAAGAAAAGGTCAGACTTTAAAATGTGTAAGGCTGAACACACATCACCATTATATACAGGGAGGACAATAATGAAAGCCATTTCTGGGGGTAAAGCGCTCTTTTATCCACAGAAATGGGCTGTTTGATTATTGTCCATCCTCTACACAAGTAAAAGTAGGAGCATATAACAAGGCATGGGCTTTTCCCCATGTAGTTTTGTAAATATTTCTGTTTTGGGGTAGGACAGGGGGAAAACTATATGCAGAGTTTTCCTTTAACTACGTGCCCTCACAAAAAGCAGGCATGGGTATTTTTGAGGGGGCAATAAACAAAGCAAAACTAGATGTGTACTTTTGCATTCATTATCACTGCAAACCTCCAGGTTAAAATTCACATGGGATTGGCCAGACCTTGCATACTTTGATTATTTAGGTCAAGGCTGTGAAACATCCAGACCCAGATGAGACCCACAGCTCAGTCCCAGGCAGCCACTGCCAGAGCCCCAAACCAGAGGTTCATGGAGAGAGCTTTGGCTCCGTGTCTCTGTCTCCTCCCCCTCCCCCCATAATCAAATGTTCACGGCAGGAGCGAGCAGGATCTGCTGCCACATCTTTGGTTCATCTCCCCACCTTGTCCTTGAATTAAATATTCATAAGTACTGGAGAAAGGCACAAGAGCTCCTGCCTCATCCTTTGCTCCTTCCTGCAGCCTCCCACCCCAAAAATTAAATGTTTACAGGGGAAACAGAGCAAGAGCTGCTGCTGCTGCTTTTGGTTCTGCCCCAGCCACCCAGAATTAAATATTCATGGCAGGAATGAAGAGCACACATCACAGCTCTTCCTTTACCTCCCTGGAATAAAACATTTCATAGCAGAAGTAAAGCAAAAGCTGCTTCAGCTGACACTTGGAGGTTAAACCCTTGCTCATTTGCTTGGAACTTGAAGGTCCTAGCAAGCACTGCAGAGGCCTTGCCTGCTCCTGCACTTGTGCCTCTCTCCTGACAACCTCTCACCCACCAACTGGGTTTCCCAAGTACCCTACCACCTGCTCCTTCAGGAGGGTTTTCTGAGGACATTGTGACTCCCTAAACCTGGGGTTTCACAGAATCCAGACAAATAAAGACTGTACATCCAGAAAATACAAGAATCTCTGAAAAACTCACTTACCTAGGATCCACAGTGCTAATAGACAGAGCTTGTTATGAAGGCAGAACAGTGAACCCAAAGGATTTTAAATAAACTGCATTACAAGCAGGGGAAGAAGAAAAGGAATTTCACAGTAACTCCAACTGGTTTTTAAGTGAACCTTTTTTTGCAGAGCTGAATGCTGCACCTGTCTCAGTCGGCTGTGAGGGTGCTGATAAGATCAGCTCAGACTGTACTACTGGCTGGGCTTCCTTAGCTTTACAAACTCTCCCTGTCTGTCCCTATTAACCCACAGCTCTGTCTCCCTCGGAGACCCTCAGCAGCAATGACTCTAATGGCAATAAAAGGGAATTTTACATGGGAGGGAAATAATATTAACCACTAAAACTATTTTGCTAAAAGGAGAAGAGAGGGAAAGGAAAAGGGGAAAGGGGAAGAATAAACAAGACAGAGAAAAGAGAGGAAAGGTAGAGAACAGCAAAGGCAAGTGGTCAGAGAGGAAAGAGCAAAGGAGAAAAAGTAAGATGGAAAGGGGAGAACAGGAGATAAGGCAGGGAGTTGATGAGAGAGGGAGGAGGGGAGATATGGAGGAGGGAGGGGAGAGGAGGGAGAGCAGAGGGAGCATTGGAAGGAGGGGTGGGAGGAGTTGTTACAATATTCAGTTCCAGGTAGAGCTGTTCTGTGCTGCAATCCTGCTCCCCTTTCTCCTCTCGCTTGTAGTTCAATTCCATGTTGAGACAATCCTCCTCCCCTTTCTCCTCTTGCTTGTGGTTTACTTCCTGAAGCTTCAGGTCCTTTGGTCTCTTGCTATCCAGAGCCCCAATCAACAGAAATGCTCACTGCTTACTGCCATGCTTTGCATAATAGACACCCTGGCAGCTTTGCCTTTTATTATGTCAGCTCCTGTCATCATTACATCACAAGAGTGGGGGAGAGACCATGTGAGGCTGATGGTGAGGGGAGAGGAGAGGTGGCAGAGGAGGAGCAACTGAATTCAATTCCGTACAAATTAATTAAAATAATCTGACTATAATAAAGAGGAAAGCTGCCCCATGCCTGCATCACCAGCGTGCAACCTGAACTCCGCCCCTCCCTCCTTGTAGTCTCCAGCTCTGTTTGTATGGAACTTGAGTTCCTCCCCTCTCATTCTGCACTCTCAAGCTCCTCCCCTCTCACGCTGTGCTCTCCAGTTCTGCCCCTATCCCTCGCTATACTCTCCAGCTCTGCCCCTCTCTCTCATGCTCTGCTCTCCAGCTCTGCCCCTCTCTTTCTCGTGCTGTACTCTCCAGCTCTGCCCCTCTGTCTCTCAGGTTGTGCTCTCCAGCTCTGCCCCTCTCTCACGCTCTGCTCTCCAGCTCTGCCCCTCTCTCATGCTGTGCTCTCCAGCTCTGCCCCTCTCACGCTGTGCTCTCCAGCTTTGCCCCTCTCTCTCACGCTGTGCTCTCCAGCTTTGCCCCTCTCTCTCACACTGCTCTTCAGCTCTGCCCCTCTCTCTCTCTCACGCTCTGCTCTCCAGCTCTACCCCTCTCTCTCTCTCAGGCTGTGCTCTCCAGCTCTGCATTAACCCCTTACTTGCCCACCTGCCTGCCCCCGAAGAGACATATTGGTGGCAACGGACAGCACAATCTTCCCGCTCCCCTCCCCGGATCTCCTCACTCACTGGCTCCTATCGGACAAACAGGAGGAGGAGGAAGAGGACTGAGGCCTTGCAGATCCTTCAGTGCATCCTCCTCTCTCCTCCTCTGAGACCTAAATGATGCAGTTTGACCCCCTTGGTTCAAAGCAGGATGCTCAGGAACAGTAAAGGAGGAGGGAGGATGTATCACGAACACTGCAGAGTCACTGTCCTATTCCTCTTCCTGGTTTGCCGATAGTACCCTCTGAGTGAGGGGGTCCATGGGCATGGGGAGGTCTTTTAGAGTATTAACCTGAGATTGTGGGCTGGAGGGAAGAGAACAAACTGATTGGGGAGTGAACCAAGAGAAATGGGGGAGTGAACTGGGGATGAGAGTAGTGAAGGGTTTGTGTGGTGGAAGAAGGGAGGAAGCTAATGTATCAGGGTGAGTGAGGGGTTTGGGAGGAGTGAATAAACCATGGAGAGTATCAGAGTGAATGAGGGGCTTGAGAGGGGCAAATAATTTGAGTGACCAAGGGGTTTATGGGGGGGGGGGGGAGGGAGCCAGGGTGAGTGAGGGGATTAGTTGGTGGGAAGAAGTGAAGGAGAGAGGATGAGGGGGTTAAGGGGGCTTTGGAAAGGGGATCAGGGGGAAGAGCAAGTGAAAAAATGGAGTGAAAGGGGCTTTGAAAGGGGGGATATAGAAAAGAGAGGATGGGGGTGCGATTCTGCTACCAGATATATTAATTACGCACTTCATACACTTCCTTGGATTGGCTTTACTGCTGGTGGAAAAAATGATCCATGAAATGTATATCTTTCGCCCCTGATCCTCTCTGCCTTTTTTCTCTCTTTTCCTGTCTGAGCTCAGCCTCTCCCTGACCTGTAACTCCCATGTCTGCACAGCCCAGGCTCTCTGCTCACAACACAATGCAGTGATGGTGTCAGCGAGAGGAAAGCAGAAATCTGATCTTGTTAGCAGGATCTGAACTTTCTGATTAATCATGGCGCAGTCAGACATTAAACTGAGGGGGGATCTTAGTTAACCCATGGTTCTGGATGCTGGTGCTAATCAGTCTACAGCACTCCTAGATGTACACAGCTCTCCAGCCCATCTCAGTCCTGTAATTTGCTGTCAGATTAAAGAAAAAAATATCTCTGGAAAACTGAAGAATCGCTGGCCTGGAGGATTGTTTTACTTCCTAAATATTTTATATCATCCTATAAATAAAGCTTCCAGAGCTTCTCTACATCCCTGCATCATAAGGATTTATTCTCTTGTGAGTGCCTCTTTCACCCACCAACCCGATTTCCAGTTACCTATGGACAAGTAGCCTGTCCACAAACTATTTCCCGCATCTGCTCACTTTGAGCCTCACACCATGACCACTTATCTAGAACACACGTGGCCAACCTTTCACGCACTAAGACTCATGGAATCAGAATTTACTAAAGATCCTCAGCAAAGGGGGTCCCAATGAGTGCCCCTCATCCCTTCCAGTCTCTCTCTCCCAGTCCCCCCACCCTGTCCCTACCAGTCTCTCACAATCCTCCCACCAGTCTCTTCCCAGTCCCCCCCTATCTCTCGCCCACATCCTCTTCCCACCTGTCTCTCTCTGTCCCTGTTCCTACAAATCTCTCAATCCCCCACCTTATTCCCACCAGTCTCCGCCAGTTTTCCCAGCCTGTTTCTTCCAGTCTCTCTCTTTCTACTCCCCACCATTCTCTCTCAATTGTCTCACACTGTCCCTACCAGACAGCGGCGGACTCACGATGTCGGACCGGCCCGGGTATTCGCCGCCCAGGCCGGCCCAGGACACGTCACGTGGTCTGCCGAGCGTGGCTCTGTCACGGCCGTGTACGGCAGACCATGTGACTGGAGCAATCGGCCCACTGGGGGATGCCCGATCCACTGATAGGCCAATCCGCCCCTGCTACCAGACTCCTTCTGAATGCCCCCATCCTATCCTCACAAGTCTCTCTATCAGGCATCCAAAGATTCTCTCAATCCGTCTCTCTGCAGCCCAAGCATAGCTCCTCCAACCTCCACAATAATAATGACAGGGGCTCAGCCCTCAATCATTCTTTTTTCTTCCTCTAACTTGACCCCTTCTTTCTCTCTCCTTCCCCTCCTGTTCTCTCTTTGTCTCTCTCTCCTACAGCATCCTCCATTACCCCTGCTCTCACACACAACTCTCCCTATAACCCTCCAAGACTAGCTCCCTCCTGCACGTCCATCTTTCAAACCCTCCTCCTTCCTAATCTCCCTCTGGCTTTCTCTCAATCCTCCACCCCATCATACCCCTGTCTCTCATCTCTCCCTTCCCCATCACTACGTCTGACTCTGTTACCCTCCCTCTTCCCCTTCATTACCTATGACTTTGTCACCCATTCTCACTATTCCTCTGCCCCCCGTCACTTCTAGCTCTGTCACTCTCCCTCCTCCCAGACCTGGAGGAGGTAATGGAGACAGAGAGGTATATAGAGGAGACCTTGAGGGACATCTTACAGCAATCGCACCTGCACTCAGTCAACCTTGTGCTGCCTTATCTTTATCGTTATTAACAATGTATGAATCGCTCGGTTCATAAGGCTGAGCGATTTACAAAGATTTGTACCTAATCGCATAAAAACAGAGACTAAAGTATCAGAACAAATAATGCCTGCCTGATTAAGAGTTTTTCTATAAAGAATAAACAGCATAAATACAAAAATGCTAATCTGTACAAGTAAGTTTTTTTTATCCCAGTCCTGAATTTCTTTGTGTCAGTCTCTAGCTGTAGATGGATGGGGAGAGAATTCCAAAAATTCAGGGACAATGAAAAAGATCTCTCCCTTGTCTCCTGCAGTTTGTGGGATGGAATTTCTAGCAGGCCCTGGGTGGGAGAATGCAAATTTCTAGTAGAAGTGTAAATTTTCAGTAATGCATTAGCCCAGGGAAAGGAGTGGAACTGAAGAAGATTGTGCAATCCAGTGGGAGCACTGAGAGGAGAGGATCATCTTGCTGGTGGCTGAAAGGAATCAGTAAGTTTTTGCTTGGGAAATTTTCTTTTTTAAAAGTATTGGGACAAAGTTAACTATTTGGGAATATGTTTGTGTGTTTGTGCTTTTAAGAGTCAGTAAGGTAGCGAGTAAGCAGAAGTTAGACTGTATTTTTAAAATAGTCAGTCAGTAAGGCAGCTAATACGCAGTAAGCAGTAGTTAGTGTGTTTATTTTTAAAAGTCTGTAATGTTAGGAAGTGCTAGGAGAGCGGTTCCACTTTCCAGGGCTTTGTGTGTTCTTGGACCACGACTCGACTCCAGAGGAACTCCGAGGAGGTGCCGCGGCAGGCGAGGCATACCCGAGCATGGGTTGGACAGGAGCGAGGCTGGACTGAAGACAGAAGACTGAAGATACTGACCCTCCTCCGTACCTGCATGCTTTGGAAGACCAGCAATGCAATGGTGGTCTTATGAACAGTCCTCCGACCGTTCCAAGCTCTTTCGGATCTGTTGCAGGGTACGGCAAGAAGCAGCAGGCCGGATGGAGACCAGGGCAGCGAAGACCGGAACATGGAGATTCAGACGAAGACTCAGGAAAAAGGTACTTGGGTGCATGGACGAGACTCAGGAACGAGGTACTTGGGTGCACAGACAAGACTCAGGAACGAGGTTCTAGGTATTCAGAAGACTCAGGCAGGATTCAAGGTATTCAGAAGAGTCAAGCTAGGTTAAAGGCATTCAGGAGAGTCAAGAAAAGTACTGGGTTGAGACTGCGATGCAGTGTGCCCTACACAGTCCACCCACGGGACTAGTCGCGGACCACTCTGGACTCGAAGTAGCCTCTAGATGAGATATAGAGTAATGAAAGGAACATGTCCCAGAAGCTGTAGAGGCCTGCACCGGGGCACGCCCTACACAGCCGCCAGTGGCTAGTCGTGGACCACGCTGGGATGGCGCAGGTTCTGGCAGAGTCTTTGGCACGGATGGAGCAAGCACAAGGGACTCCGTAGACCAGGGATAAGGACAGAAGCAGAAGTCTCCCGGAGGCTTGTGCTGCAGAAGTGGAGGAGGCACTGCACCACAAAGCGCCATACACAGCCCGCCCGTGGAGCTAGTCACGGACCACGACATGGCATGCCAGGAAGGGTGGCAACGAGGAACCAGGGGTTCAGGATAACTGGACATCAGGAATGGAGAACAAACATGTGGACTCAGGACTGGATCACGGATATCAGGAATGGAGAACAAACATCTGGACTGGAACACAGATTACAGGATCAGGAGACAGACCTCAGGACTGAATCACGGACATCAGGTGGACATCTGGACTGGAACATGGACAACAGGAACTGGATCACGGACACCTGGACGATTCATGGAGCTCCAACGAAGAACAGGAAACACAGGACCTTGAAGAAGTGCTGGAACAGGGATGACTCCTAGAGCGAAGGACAGAAGGATCCCAGGAGTGTCTAACTCCTTGCGAAGGCAACACTGGAATGAACACTGGGCCCTTTTGTAGGTCTGAAGAGGCCAACACCTGGGGAGGAGCTAGGAGAGGGCCACACCTGGCTGGCCCTTGAAGAGCAGGAGAGAGTCGCACGCCCGTGCCTAAGGAGAGCTGGGAGAAGAGAGGAAAGGCTGGTGGCGTCCCCAGCCACGTGGAAGGCCCAATGGGAAGCAAGGCAGGCCACAGGGCAGCCCTGCCATGAAGCTGGAGGAAGGCAGGCTGCAGGAGCGGCTTCCAGCCGTGAAGAAATCAAGCAGGGAGAGAAGGAGGGCTGCAGGCACCGGCAGGGACGGCTTCCCTGCCGGGCAAGGACCCGGGCAGCAGCAGGCACCAGCAGGGACGGTTTCCCTGCCAGCTGAAGACCTCGGCATCGGTGAGAACGGCTCCCTGCCGTCCGAGGGCCCCGGAAGTGGCAGGAGCGGCAGCAGTGGTCCCTGCCGCAAAGAATGGAGAGCAGAAGCAGTAGTGGCTGTCCCAGCCGCATGGGAGGCTCCCGGCAACTCGGCCCTGCTGTGCAGGGCAAGAAGGAATGCGGCCTCCATGCCGCAGAGGACGACGTCAGCGGCGGACTGCCACGCCGAAAACAGCTGGGGGACCAAGAGGCGAGTCAGCGGCCCGACTGGCTGCGAAGGTAGGGAGCCTGCCTGTGCTACTCGCGAGCAGGTTCACAACAGTACCCCCTCCTCAAAGACCCCCTCTTCAAGCCTTTTGTCAACAGCTTGGGAAGAAGAAAATATTCCACATACCGTCAGGGGGCAATCAAGGATCCAAGGACGAAGCTGGAACCTCTTGGCGAGGAACTGTAGCGAGAAGACTACTTGAGCAGAAGACAGCGTAGAAGTGGTCAAGATCCAGGCAAGACGAACACAGAACATGGAATGCTGAAGGCGCAGGTCAGGCAGGGTGCAGGGTTACAGAACCGCAAGATGGCATCTTGGTTCTAGGATCAAGGTGGCAGAGGCTAGGCTCCAGTCCTTAATACTTCTTAAGGCTGAAGCTGTAGTGCAGGATGGAGTAACAAGGCAAAGACTAGATGCCGAGTTGACGGTTCCAGAGACGTAGCACTCCAGCTACTCAAGGTGGAAGAAGTTAAAGCATGGAGTCAAGGTAGCAGTTCGGGATGCTACGAGGAGTGGTGTAGAAGTCTCTACAAGATGGCAGGCATCCCAAAGTTGTTCAAAGATTAGAGCTTAGGGATTCTGGTGACCAGATGACTTGCAGTCTCTAGATGATAGGAAGTAGAGGCAAGCGTGACTTCCTAGTACGCGTTAGTTAAGGATGGTAGAAGAATGCTTAGTCACTGCTGGCGGTCACGGACGGAATAATACTTGGCAAGGAACGAAGGGTGAAGTCCTTTGGTTGGTAATTGGATTCCCTAGTGTAGATGTATTGCCGATGTTCAGGCTAGTTGAACTGGTAGTTTTAAGTAACTGGTGGTGAGAATCAAGATTAAAGCAGAGCAAAAGTATTGTAGGCACAAAAGTTCTGTAATTCCCATTTTAAGAGTGAACCCTAAGGCAGGGCAGAATCTTAGTGATGCTTGGTTAGTTGACACTCACACTAGAGTGGTCCTAGACTGATGGTAGGAGATGGACATCCTCTGGACTACTTGAGAGCAAGCTGGAAGTAGATGTATTTATTTATTTATTTATTTAGAGTTTTTATATACCGACCTTCTCGATATACATAATCGAATCAGGTCGGTTTCCATAAAACAAAACTTTCGCAAGTAAGGCGTTACATTAAACAATAAAACAGAGTATTGAACTAAGGCGTACAGCATAACATAAACAATAAACTGCGAATAGAACAATAAAACGTAAATCAATAAATATAAATCTTATATATAGATATATATACATAAATATATATATATAAATAAATATATAAAATATAAAATAAAAATGCTTATACATTTGTCAAATATCATGAGTAAGAGGTATTAACTGCAAATTATTGGTGGATGAAATGAGCTGGTAAAGGTAAACAGGTGACAGTGGGCATTTAAAATGGCATAACTATGAGACGTGTACTATGTGTACTATGTGTACTATGTGTACTACGTGTACTATGTGTACTTTGAAAAGGCACACTTGGACAGGCACCTTTACTTGGATGGTGAAGCTTGCAGCGGATTCCAGAAAAGAGGTCGCTGGTCTTGAGCTCGGGGTGGTGAGTGAGGCAAGCATGTGGTAACTGAGAGTACTGAAGAAGCTGAGTGGGAAGAGTGAAGAAATCTGCTGGTTCAACTTGAAGAAGAGAAGACCGATGCTCCAGGCCCCATTGGACAGATGACAACAGATGGGATGCAGGCGCCTCCTGCAGGTCGTCTGGAGAGAAGTAGGCAAGTAAGTAAAGAAACCAGTATGTGATCTGTACTGTGTTTACTTTGTTGTTTATCCAAATAAGTGATCTCCAGTATTAACCAAATTACTCAAACAGCCTTATTCTATTTTTCTTATTTAGATTATTAATCACTATCTATAAAGATTAACATAAAAATAGATTAAAGATATAATTTTTCTTGTTATTATTAAACAAATGATGTTTTTGTTACCCTTTAGGGATATTCTATGATGTGATAACCTTTTTATTCACTAAAATGTAAATGTGAATGAAAATTATAAATAAAGAATTCATAAAAGGCATTTCACATACACCGATCTCCGTTTCTTCACTGCTATACAGCCAACTGGATTGGCTACCGATTTGTTTTCCAGTTTCACACTATAAAATTATTTGATAGCCTCATTCAATTAATTCTATATAGCTATGAGAGTGAAGTCTGGAATATATAGGAAGGGACAGAATGTCAATATAAATCCTGCACTTCCAGTTCTGTAACTCTGTGCATCCACTGAAATTTCCCCAAACAATGGAGCTTGGATGTGTCTCTTACAACTCATCATACTAAAAGATATTTTCAAATTCTGGTGTCACCTCACAGTAACAGCAGCACAAACACCTTCCAATGCCAGGCACATTGTGAACTAACACAAAACCCCGCAAAAAAAAACACTCAAAATCTATACTGCAATCCCATCGTAACATAACAGTAATAACACCAAGGACTCAAACAACAATAGCCCTACCTGTGAATAAGTAAGGGTAAATATTTCACTGGGTCCTAGAATACCAATACACCACCTACTGAGGAAACAAAACAAACCCGATTGCTACAGATCCCTACACAGACACTACATGCTAGCAGAATCTCTCATCATGGTCACACACACAGAGCAGATACAGACCCTCACCAAATACAGATTACAAAATAAAGGAGCACAAATTAGCCAAAAACTGAAATGGAAACTCCAAGAAGCCAGACTCTGTGTATTAACAATAGAAAAACAAAACCACCATTCCTGATAAAACAAATAAAATCAAGAAACATAAAGCATCAGTTATAATAGTAAAACCATAATAAAATAATATTTTAAAACCACTGATGAATAGAATTTCTATTAATTAAAACCATATGCATTTTTTTCAATTTTCCAAACACCAATAAAATATTTCAAAACAGCACATATATCAAATAACACCCAATAATTAAAACTAATAAGGATTTTAAAAAGCCCCTGCTGTCCATACATGGGAGCTCTTGATTTCCAGTCACCCTGATATTGTCGAGGATTAGGAGGTTATCTCTCTCTCTCACACATACTCGCATGTCCATTCTCTCTCACACATACACTGTTACATACATACACATTGGAGAAGGTACAGAGAAGGGCTACCAAAATGATAAGGGGAATGGAACAGCTCCCCTATGAGGAAAGACTAAAGAGGTTAGGACTTTTCAGCTTGGAGAAGAGACGGCTGAGAGGGGATATGATAGAGGTCTTTAAAATCATGAGAGGTCTAGAACAGGTAGATTTGAATCGGTTATTTACTCTTTCGGATAATAGAAAGACTAGGGGGCACTCCATGGAGTTAGCATGTGGCACATTTAAAACTAATCGGAGAAAGTTCTTTTTTACTCAACGCACAATTAACCTCTGGAATTTGTTGCCAGAGGATGTGGTTAGTGCAGTTCATATAGCTGTGTTTAAAAAAGGATTGGATAAGTTCTTGGAGGAGAAGTTAATTACCTGCTATTAATTAAGTTGACTTAGAAAATAGCCACTGCTATTACTAGCAACAGTAACATGGAATAGACTTAGTTTTTGGGTACTTGCCAGGTTCTTATGGCCTGGATTGGCCACTGTTGGAAACAGGATGCTGGGCTTGATGGACCCTTGGTCTGACCCAGTATGGCATGTTCTTATGTTCTTACATTCATGTTCTTACATTCATGCTCTTACATTCATGCTCTTTATTTATTTATTTATTTATTTAGGCATTTTCATATACCTAAACATATTGGGGCGGATTTTAAAAGCGGGAGTCCGGGAGCGACCTTCTGCACTCGGACCGTTGGCTGCCAGTATTCAAAATGGCGCCGATAGCCTTTGCCCTTACTATGTCACAGGGGCTACCGGTGCCATTGGTCAGCCCCTGTCACATGGTAGGAGCACAAGATGGCGCCGGCCATCCAGTGCTTCTACCATGTGACAGGGTCCGGCCAATGGCACGGATACCCTGTCACATGGTAAGGGCAAAGGGCCATCAGCGCCATTTTGATTAGTGGCAGCCGACGGCCCGGGAGCGGGAGATCGCTCCAAGGACCCCCACTGGACCACCAGGTACCTGTAAAAAGTTTTGGGGGGGGGGGTCGGGAGGGTAGGGGAAGCTAACGTATTATTTTTAAAGGGTCGGGGTGGGTTTAGGGGTTATTTTTGTGTGCCGTTTTTCCCGCCCTCCCCAAACACGATAAGAGAATCCCCATGATCAATATCGTGGGGTTTTCCTATCGTTTTGGGGGAGCCCCCGATTTCTGATGATTTTGAAAATATCGTCTGAAATTTTCAATCGTCCGAAGCCCGATTCACATCCCTAAAACACACCCAGGCAAGCTCCCAGTCATTCTCACACTGACCCCCAGGCAGGCTCCCATTAATTTTCACACCACTCCCGCCCCATCCCCCAGGCATGCACACATTCATTCTCACACACACACAGACCCCCAGGCAGGCACCAATTTATTCTCACACACACACACTCACACCACACACAGGCAGGCACCTATTCTCACACATACAGACCCCAGGAAGACACCCATTCATTCTCATACACAGACACACCCTCAGGCAGGCACCCATGCATTCACACACATACACCCCCAGGCAGAGTCCCATTCATACACATGCACACACTAAAGGCAGACTCCCTCTCTTTCTTTTGCCAGCAACCTTGGAGCCTCTCTCATTTCTCTGCTGCCACTGTCACTGATGCCGCATGGCTATTGGGGAGGTGCCAATTGCTGCTGCTGACACTGAAGCCCATTCTGTTGCCTCCTCTGTGCAGGCCCCGTGGGCTTCCACGTCCTCCATGCTGATCTCATACATTGTGACATCCGCATAGAGAAAGTGCTACTCTTGCACATTCCCAAAGATTACATGTGCAAATCAGTAAAAAGTAATTTATTTTTTTTTACATTTGCTGTCTGATCTTAGTTTTCTAATCGGTTGGTCAAAGGCTTTTTCCCCCACCTTCCCCCACCTTCCCTTTCTTATTTTTTTTTGCCAATTCCTTTTATATTGTCTTTTTTTCTATTTCTTCCCTCAAACACAAAGTCAGGTTCTCATTCTCACATGCTTTCTCTCTCTCTCACACACACACACACTCTCACTCTCTCATGCTCTCTCTCATACAATCATTCATACACACAGTCTCTCTCTTGTACATGCTGTCTGACTCACACACACAGGCTCTCTCTCACTCCCACATGCTGTCTTGCTCAAGCACAGGCTCTCACTGTCACATGCTCTCTCTCTCATGCAATCATTCATACACACAGTCTCTCACTGGCACATGCTGTCTGAGTCTCACACACACAGGCTCTCTCTCACTCCCACATGCTGTCTTGCTCAAGCACAGGCTCTCACTGTCACATGCTGTCTCTCTCACACACACAGAGGCTCTCACATGCTGTTTCTGCAAACATTCAGGTCTTCACTTCCACACACAGTCTCTCAACTCACTCTCGCACACAATCTCTCAACTCATCTCATACACACACACATACACACTCTACAGACCCTCAGCCTCTCTCTCACCTCTGGGCCTCCTCTTCACGGGTCACCGCAGGATGGGCTCTGCAGTGGCCCTGGTCTTCTCGGGCCGCCTGCAATGTGGGATTTGCGGCGGCCCGTAAGCGCTGCTACTCTTCTGCATGCGGGTGATGCTCCTCCTCCTTCCTGCCCGTGCGGCTCTAGCAACATTTTTCTTCCGGGGCCACGCGGGCAGGAAGGAGGTGGAGCACCTGCAGGTTTGGACGCAACCTTTTTCTTCGGGCTGTGGTGACGTGAGCTCCACCACGGCCCTGCCGATCTTCCTGCTGTGTGAATCTGCCACTAGCGGCAGAGCAGTAGTTAACTGCTCAGCCGCCAGTGGGATGAGGTCCACCAGCGGCCGCATGAGCCTTCATGTCGGCCATCAGTGGCTTGGCGCTCCTAATGCTCGGCGCCCTAGGTGATCACCTAGGTCGCCTAGTGCTTCCACAGGCCCTGCCTTTAATTTATAGGCAGGTGCCACTTTCATAAAAAAAAGCAAAAAACCTTATTGAGTTTGATCATTCCCCTGTAGGCCACTACCAGACATATAGTGAATTCACTAATACATTTAAAGGACATTAATTAGACTCATTCCTACTCTCATAGCAACCTAAAACTTAAGTAGGAACTGAACAAATTTGAGATGAAGGCAGCAGTCCAGCAGCAAGAGGGGGGCGACCCAGTCTTTTGCATCGAGTGTCACATGTATGATTTTTTACCCACCGGTGAGAAATTGTACATGTGTATGCGAAGCAAAGAGCTCCTGGCTCTCAGAGAATGAGTCCAATCTCTGGAGGCTAGAGCAGCAGACCTGGAAGAGCTGAGGCAGACAGAGAGGTATATAGATGAGACCTTCAGGGACATAGTAGCCAAGTCCCAACTTCAGACTGGCAGCCCTCGTGCTGCCTTGGAGGAAGAAGGTCTCATGATTGGAGAGCATCAACCTGGTGCAGCAGGAAAGGATCCTGTAGCAAGGACCTGCTCTCCAGGTGGTGCATTGTCCTTTCGCACCGAGGATATCTCCCCAAGGCCTACTGCCCAGGAGGGAAGAGTTAGGTCAGCCGTCATAGTTGGTGATTCGATTATTAGGAATGTAGACAGCCGGGTGGCTGGTGGGCGTGAGGATCACCTGGTAACATGCCTACCTGGTTCGAAGGTGGCATGTTACCTAAATAGGATTTTAGACAGTGCTGGGGAGGAGCTGGCTGTCGTGGTACATGTGGGCACCAACGACATCTACCTAAGAGCCAAATTTAGGCTCTTTGGTAGAAAGCTTAAATCCAGAACCTCCAGGGTAGCATTCACTGAAATGCTCCCTGTTTCACGCGCAGGTCCGCAGAGGCAGGCAGAGCTCCGGAGTCTCAATGCGTGGATGAGACGATGGTGTAAGGAAGAGGGATTCAGTTTTGTAAGGAACTGGGAACCTTTTGGGCAAGGGGGAGTCTCTTCCGAAGGGATGGGCTCCACCTTAACCAGGGTGAAATTAGACTGCTGGCACTAACCTTTAAAAAGGAGATAGAGCAGCTTTTAAAATAGAACAAAGGGAAAAGCCGACAGTCGCTCAGCAGTGCATGGTTCGGAGAGAGGCATCTTCAAAGGATACTAATGATGCATTAGAATTAGGGCATCCCGACAGTGAGGTTCCAACAATAAGAAAAGTAGTCCAAGTGCCTGTAACTAAAAACTCACATGAACTAAAAAATTCTAACTTATCCCTATTAATTAAAAAGCAGAATGAAAATGTAAACAAAAAACAAACTTTGAAATATTTGTATGCTAATGCCAGAAGTCTAAGAAGTAAGATGGGAGAATTAGAATGTATAGCAGTGAATGATGACATAGACTTAATTGGCATCTCAGAGACATGGTGGAAAGAGGATAACCAATGGGACAGTGCTATACCGGGGTACAAATTATATCGCAATGATAGAGAGGAGCATCTGGGAGGCGGTGTAATGCTTTATGTTCAACAGGATAAGCATCCTACATGAGACTAAATGCACAATTGAATCTTTGTGGGTAGAAATCCCTTGTGTGTCTGGGAAGACTATAGTGATAGGAGTATACTACTGTCCACCTGGTCAAGATGGTGAGACGGACAGTGAAATGCTAAGAGAAATTAAGGAAGCTAACCAAATTGGTAGTGCGGTAATAATGGGAGATTTCAATTACCCCAATATTGACCGGGTAAATGTATCATCGGTACATGCTAGAGAGATAAAGTTCTTGGATGGAATAAATGACAGTTTTATGGAGCAATTGGTTCAGGAACTGACTAGAGAGGGAGCAATTTTAGATCTAATTCTCAGTGGAGCACAGGATTTGGTGAGAGAGGTAACTGTGGTGGGGCTGCTTGGCAATAGTGATCTTAATATGATCAAATTTGAATTAATTAATTTATTTATTTATAACTTTTCTATACCGAAGTTCAAATAACAGAGTTAATTATCACTCCGGTTTACATTGTAACCTTCAACATACAGTGACAAAAAATAATTGTCGCACATAGAACAGGAGGAGAAACTTGGATACAACTTAAGCAAGGGGAAAATATAACAAATCGAACTGTTAAGAGATAAAAGAGTTGTCTTGTTGGGGTGACAAGGAAAAATCTAAGGGAAGGGTTGGAGCGGTGGGGGATAGAAAGTATGTGGGTTACCATAGAATTAATGACTGGAATAGGAACAGTATGCAAATCCATGGCTCTCGTGCTAAACTTTTAAAAGGGAAACTTTGATAACATGAGAAAAATAATTAGAAAAAAACTGAAAGGAGCAGTTACAAAGGTAAAAAGTGTGCAAGAGGCGTGGTCATTGTTAAAAAATACCATCCTAGAAGCACAATCCAGATGTATTCCACACATTAAGAAAGGTGGAAAGAAGGCAAAATGATTACCGGCATGGTTAAAAGTATTTGTGTTTTAGGGTCTGGTGTAATATTTGCAGTGTTGCCTTTTTTCTTACATAGAGTTGTTATTGTTTGTGCTAGATTTTAGTGCTGTTTTGATAGGAGAGGTTTACTATACTGTACTTATAAAGCAATGACTATACTGAATTATAAGGTCCAACTCCATACCCGACATGCGTTATAGTGTAGGCCTAACACCAAATGGGTTCCAAGTTGCAGGACCTGAAATATATGCAATTGTATGAAAATGAGGTGTGAACACCCCACCCCTGGTCCTCAACTGTCCAGTCCTGGTCTGTGGAAAATTTAGCAACCCTAGAACAACATGAAACAGACTTTTATATTAGGATTTGCAGATATGTCCATGTTGGAGACAGGATGCTGGCTCTATGAACCATTGCTCTGACCCAGCCTTGCATTAGGGTTGCCAACTGTCCAGTTTTGGACCGGAGAGCTAGGTTTTCAGGCTTTCCGTACAGTGTCCAGTCAGAAGTACCGACCGGAAGTTAAATGTCCATTTTTGCAGGTGGATCCTCCTTTTTTCCCATAGCCACTTAGAGGATGAGAAAGGCAGGTCGGAGTCTATCGGAGGAGAGCTGTGCTGTAGTCCTGCCTCCTTTCCTATGCTGTGATTGGACAGTATAGGGAGAGGAGGTGGTGTAAAGCACAGCCCTGAGCTCCAGTGGTTCTGCAGTTACATAGATACACTGTATAGACAGTTCACTGGCAAGATCTAAAGTTTATGCAAATGAGGGGGGGTACCATCCCCCCCCCCCGGTTCTCAAGTGTCCAGTCCTTGTCTATGAAAAAGTTGGCAACCCTATCTGGCATTTCTTATGGACTTAGTGTTTATAAAGCAAAGGCAGGAAGCTGGGGCACTCTCCTATCTGAGCAGAAGCTCCTGCAGGCATTTTCTTCACGGGCTGCAGACAGGGAAGGGGAAGGGAAATCTCTTGCTCCTGTTTCTGATTCTCAAAAGCATCAAACATGCAGATCAGCTTCACCACCCCATCCTGCCCAGTGCAAACTGATGACATCACACAGAGAGGCGGGCAGCGCTCCACTGAGTACATAGATCACATCACAAAGCAGGGGGCGCTTTACTTTGAGGGCACATGCTGATTACATTACACAAGAGACGTTTAACTCTCAGGACTCACATTGATGACATCACTGAGAAGACGGGGAGCTTTACATTAAGGGATTATACAGAGCTGGCAATATAGAGATTGTTATCACTGGATCTGGCGACTTTTTCATCCGAATAAAGATTTCTAAAACTGTGATTGGGACAGGGATCTGTTTTAGCTAATTTTTTTAAAACTTTAGGGACAAATCTGGCGCCCTTTTCATATTTCTAGAGTTTCCCCCCTGCTTCCTAGTCGCTGAACAAGTACTAACAGCAGAGCTCCGCCCCTTTGGAGCTTACTGATGACGTTGCCATTCCCACCGGACGGATCCCATGCGGGGGCGGGGAAAGTGGAAAGCAGCTCCTCTCTCAGGAAGGGAGGGGGAGTTTCTCCGAAAGGGTCCTGAGCTCAGAAGGTGACCCTGGAGCGAGCCAGCGAGGGTGAGGGGGTGACAGCACGTGCAAGCAATTTCTGTGCCGATACTCTGGCACCATTATAGCCAGCCCGGGGGTGGGAGGGAGCACTCATTGAGTGAGTGCACGAGCAGGAGCGGTGTCTGGGTGAGACAATGTGTGCTTGATGTGTATGAGAGCCCCTGCTGCTTTACACCAATCTCTGGGCAATCAGAATTCCATTTCCATGCTGTGCCGCTGCCACCAAAAGCAACACTGGCGTCCATACTTTTCATTTGTTTGGATCATGGACCTCTTTGTAACCTTTAAAATGTTTGCTGACCACCACGTTTCTCTTTCATTTTTACATGAAGTTATATGACATATATGGAAAATTATTAATGAAATAAAAGAAATAAAGAGATGTATACCAGGACCATTACTTTTCAGGAAAGTATCACCCTCTTCTGCCCTATTGCCTCTCAGCCCTAACCCATTTTTGAATGCAGTTCCCTCCTCTTGGCCCCTGAGTGCCTTTCCTTCTGCCCTCTGGTCCATTTTCTTACCCTCTTGTGTCCTCTCCCTCCTGAATTCCATCCATGGCCTTTTCCTTCTTGCCCCACTTCCACTCACCCATGGCTCCTTCCCCTGTGCCCTTTCCCCCAGCTCTTTTCCTCCTGCCCTGCTAATCTTTCCCCTTGTGCCCCTTCACCTTCTGTCCCCTCTCCTTCCTGCCCTGCTTCATCTTACCCAAGCAGCGGCGGATTCCCGATGAAGACCGGCCCGGAGATTCGCCGCCCAGGAGATACCACGTGGTCTGCCGAGCTCGGCTCTGTCACGGCCGCGCTCGGCAGACCACGTGACTAGCGCGACCGGCCCACCGGGGGATGCCTGATCCCCCGATAGGCCAATCCGCCCCTGTATCCAAGGCCCCTGTCCCTTTCCCTCGAGCCTTCCCTCCTGCTCTTTCCCCTGTGTCACTTTTCCTCTTACCCCACTTCCTTCACCCTTTGCCCCTCCCCAGGTGCCTTCCCTCTGTCTGACTGCTGTGTCCCTTGATCCCTCCCCCCTACCCTCCTCCTCCTCCTCCCATGGTCCCTTCCCTCCTGCCCTTTGTCCCCTTCCTATTCTCCCCCATAACCAAGAGATTTTTACCTCAAGATTCCTTTCCCCACATTGTACTAAAAGAAAACTACCTTAAAGAGCCTGGTAAGCACAGCACTGGAAGAGGACAGATACCGGCTGCCTGCCTGGACTCTGCCCTGATAGCACAGAAATCATCAAACTGAAAGAAAAGCTGTTTCCCCCCCTTTGTGGCTGTGGTTACATTTCCATGCACTCTGTTTACGCTGGATCTTCTTTTCATTTTCTCTCTGCCTCCTCATTCTTTCTCTGTTTGAAGTGATGTATTGTCTCCTCATTTCTTTAACAGTTTAAATAATTTTTGTGTTTCAGTAAAACAGACAGACTTATCTACTGCATCTGTGGAAATATATAGAATAAGCAATGTTGGCTAAGTGGTCTTGGATCCTTCTGAATAGTACAGGAAACAACATCAATCATTCATATTTTTCTACAGGATTACAAATTCAAACACCCCCTCATACCCCTACAGTATTACCGTATGTGATTGCAAAAGAGATGATCTACATCAGTGGTTCCTAACTTCTGTCTGCAGACCCCGGGATAATCACAGTGGGGTCTGCCAGAAGCGCAGCTGCCCAGAAAATGAGCGGGCTCTGCACTAAGGCTGCTTCCTGTGCGGTGTAGAAGAGCCCAGTCCCGCGATGCTAAAAAGGCGAGGAGCAGGGCGAGCTGCTGGCAAGGGCCCGATCAGCGCAGAGAGATGATGAGGAGCGCACTGCTAAAACCCCGGTACCATAGTGAGAAGAGCAAATAATAAAAATCTTAAAACCCAGGAAGTTCTAAATAAGCTCAGGTTTATTATAAGACTACAAATTACATGCTAATCATATTATAATGAATTTTATATATTTCTCCACACCAAATTCTGTTAGGAGAATCCACTCAGGATTTTCATTAGGTCATATTCAAACAGAGAGATCTGCTAATTAGCCCTTCCTACAATGCTTAGAAGGTAGATACTAAGGGGTAGATTTTACAAATCTACACGTGCGCGTACAAAAATACACGGGATTTTATAAGATACGCGCGTAGCCGCGCGTATCTTATAAAATCCGAGGTCGGCGAGTGCAAGGGGGTGCACATTTGTGCACCTTGCGTGCGCCGAGCCCTGCGCGTGCTGCCCGTTCCCTCCGAGGCCGCTCCGAAATCGGAGCGACCTCGGAGGGAACTTTCCATTCACCCCCCCGCACCTTCCCCTACCTAACCCACCCCCCCGGCCCTATCTAAACCCCCTCCCTACCTTTATCTTAAAAGTTACTACTGCCTCCGGGCAGTAGTAACATATCGCGGCAGGCGCGCAGGCCCCGATACAGGCCACTGTGTCGGGGCACTCGGCCATGTCCCCGAAACGCCCCGAGCCGGAAACACACCCCGAAAACGCCGCGTCACTCCCGATACGCCCCCCCCAGGCAAGACCCGCGACTTACGCACGTCCCGGGTCTTGCGCGCGCTGTTGAGCCTATGCAAAATAGGCTCGGTGCGCGCAGGGGGTTTTTAAAAGGGTTACGCACGTACCTTATGCACGTAACCCTTTTAAAATCTGGCCCTTAATGTAAAAAAATGGGGACTACACAGAATTTCTGAAAATAAGAATGCTGATGAAGGAGGATGTACAGACCAGCATTTGCCAGGAAATTCTTGCATATCTCTCTGTAATGATGTCTCAATAGTCTTTTGCTCTGGGTCAGTTTTACATCATTTGCCCATCAGTCACAGGTGATGCAAAGATTAGGGGGGTCACAATGGACTTCTTTCTGACATTTTTCCCTTCAGCCTTGCTGTTGTGAGGGCTGTGTTTTGTTAGGTCTTCACCAATGGTCCCTGCGTCCAGCTGTTGTTGAACTCCGTAAATTACAAGGAAATATCCTTGTGAGCCCACACATCTATGAAAAGATTGATCTTTGCTTTTCCCCTGGAGTCAGCACATTCAGCAGTTTCCCAGCTTCCTGCTGCTTCCATCTTTAATCATTCAGTAGTTAGCAGCAGTCTCTCACAGGAATCCATCATCAGCCATTAGAGGTGCCTGAAGGCCCAGTCCGAGTATTAGGTGCAGGGCACAACACAAGATCAGACCGATCGCCACACTGTGATAATACAAAATGTAAAAAACCCCACTGGGAACATTACATGTAAGAGTAAAGAAAAGAAGCAAAGACACCAAAAATGAAGACTTGCCATTTGCAGGAGTGCTCAATAAGAACATGCTATACTGGGTCAGACCAAGGGTCCATCAAGCCCAGCATCCTGTTTCCAACAGTGGCCAATCCAGGCCATAAGAACCTGGCAAGTACCCAAAAACTAAGTCTATTCCATGCTACTGTTGCTAGTAATAGCAGTGGCTATTTTCTAAGTCAACTTAATTAATAGCAAATAATGGACTTCTCCTCCAAGAACTTATCCAATCCTTTTTTAAACACAGCTACACTA
Source organism: Rhinatrema bivittatum (assembly GCF_901001135.1). NCBI lineage: Eukaryota > Metazoa > Chordata > Amphibia > Gymnophiona > Rhinatrematidae > Rhinatrema > Rhinatrema bivittatum. The sequence continues at coordinate 289,311,236 of NC_042617.1, read as the reverse complement.
ACTGCACTAACCACATCCTCTGGCAACAAATTCCAGAGTTTAATTGTGCGTTGAGTGAAAAAGAACTTTCTCTGATTAGTTTTAAATGTGCCACATGCTAACTTCATGGAGTGCCCCCTAGTCTTTATTATCTGAAAGGGTAAATAACCGATTCACATCTACCCGTTCTAGACCTCTCATGATTTTAAACACCTCTATCATATCCCCCCTCACATCATTTAAGAGTTCAGATTGCAGTATGTCACATGAATGATATATTTGTAAAATATCTTCACTTTCTTAGTCTAGGATTAGTTGTATTTAATTATCCTACAAATTCCGCTAGCAACTTTTTGTGGGTGCATCAAGCATCTCTCGTTTGTTTCATTTTCAGCCTTTTTGGTTCTTGCTCCCTTTCTTTTCCCACAGTGTGACTCCTGGGAACACATCTCTTCTACCCAGGCATCTCTGATATGATTCACCCCAGCAAAGGTTCACATCAGTTCCTTCCACTGCAAGTCCCCCAGGGCTGCTGCTGCTGCTCCTGCTGGATGGCCAGTGCCATCTTGAAAACCATACTGCCATGAGCAAAAAGGGGCATGGTATGGGCGGAGCTAGGCTTAATGTCAAAGGATTAGGGGCTGTGCAGGGCCAGGGCTTGGATCAGGGATGAATGCTGATTGGTCAAGAGGCAAAGGGGATCTCTAAGGAAGTGATGGGAATTGTAAAGCTAAATTAATTGAACAGATGAGCAGACTAGATGGGCTGTACGGTCTTTTTCTGCCATCATGTTTCTAAAATTACAGCATTGATTAAATTTAAATTTAAAAAAAAACTTAATTTTCGTATTCCATTTGCATTCCAGTGAATCCAGTGGCATCAGTTTCAGACAGAGTCACTCGTATTCTTAAGGAGCTTCTTAATCAAATTTAATTTCCTATTTTTTAAATGTGTTTTTATATTTACAATTAAAAGTACTTATCATAGCTATGACTTCTTGCTGTTTCCTTCGATGAAGCAGTCTCCAAGCAATATTTAACATTCCACTATCGGAACCTGTCACATATCCAAGTTTAAAAAATAATCTGCTTCAGGGGTAAGTGTCGGGTTCTGATAATGATGATAAGCACTTTTAGTTGCAAATATAACAGATTAAAAAAAAACAAGTAATTTAAAATTAATTAAGAAGCATTCACTGTTGTCCATTTTTGTAAGGACTTTCAAGTGAGGTCTATGATTATAGTGAAGCACCAATTAAATTTGCAATATTAACGGTAGATGTGTATGAAGACCCTCATTAATATTTTGAACTGAGTGCTGGACATCACATTCTTAAATTTAATAAATCTAAAATTCTTAAATTCTTAAATCTATTTAAATACAATTTGTTAGTTTTACAAAATGGTTTTTATTTTGTGTGAGTTGCATAAAACAACATTCTGAGAATTGTATGCATCTGATGGTGTTGAGATGTTCAGTCCTCATCTTCATCCTCCTCTGAGATTCAGCGAGGTGCTGTAGTTCATCCGAGAATGCTGCAGAAAGGAGCTGATGCAGTTGCTTTACACCCCTGTTCCCTTTGAGATGTTAATGCTGGAAAACCCTGACCGCTGTCACTCTGAGTCTCCCTCACATCAAGTAATGTCTGTCCTTTATTTTCTTATTCAGAGATCGATGAATCCAAGAGAAGACACAAAGGGAGACATCCTGAGGAACCCACTCAACATCTGGAAATGACTAAAACTGTGTCAGAGAAAGATGGAGCAAGATTAACCTGCCCATGTTGTGCCTGGGGGAAAAACTGCTGGAATCAGTGCAAGCCAGAGGAAAGGCTGAGAAACCTGACAGGAGACTCCACTGAGAATGTGACTCCCTGTGAGCAAAGTACACAACACCTGAGAGAATTTACAGAAGCAAAACCATTCACTTATGCTAAATATGATGAAAGGTTCGTTTGGAAAGCATAACTGAAAGGACAGGAAAGAAACCATATACAAGCATTGAGTTTGCTAAAAGCTTCAGATGTAAATTGGAATTGAATTGCCTTAGGTAAACAGAATGACAACTATATAGTAAACTTCCCATATCAAAACAGTACCAAGTGCAATCATTCAAACAGGAACAACCCAATGTATGAAAAATCGACACTGCAAAAATTACACCAGGCCCTATAACACCTATCAGGAAAGTAGAACAAACCAGGCTGCTATAGATCCCTACGTAGAAAGTACACGCTAGCAGAATACCCTACCTCGGACACACATGCAGAACACAGACAGATAGGGTCACCAGCTTTCAACTGTGAACATTCTGAACACTTGGAGAAGGTGAGTAAGCTTTTTGCTGACGATGGCCTTCCACTTCCACACATGACTGTTACTGTCACCCTCCCTTAGAAGACATGCATTTGATTTGAGAGAAAATCATAATTACTTGTCATTTATCAATGTCACACAAACGTTCTAATAACTCATTGTGTACTAAGCTAATTAAATTATTCTTTTGTCTAGATGGGATTTTTAAACATTTTTTTAATATACTTTGAAACTTTAAGAATATAAAATTACATGACATCTTGTTAAATCATTTGTATTTTACAAAATTCAAATCTTTAAAATATAAAGTATCTCCAAGATTCCATTTATAAAATGGGAGAGAACGCAAGGCCGATAAAACACGACCACTAGAACCTTGGGGAACCGGTGAAATGTCTGCGGTACCTAGAACTGCTTTACCCTTCTGACAGCCCCAGCCTCTTCATTTTGTCCATAGCCCTCAACCCCAGCTGGGGCATCATCCAGTTCGGCAGCAGCTGGCTCAAGGGATCACCACACACCAGCCTCAGAACAAACTTTGCAGAGGAAGGAGAATAGAGAACTGGGAACGGGCTGATTGCATCGCTGCACAGATTTTTCAAAAATTCCCCCCCCCCCCCCAACACGTGTGACTGGTTGCGTGCGAGCATCAGATTTTATAACACGCGTGCGGCGGTGTGCGCATGTTATAAAATCGGCACGTCCATGTGCACGCGCCAGGAACTGCGTGCATATGGCCGCCCACACGTTTTTATTTAAATCTACCTTTTAGTGTTTGGGTAATTGCCAGGCTCTGGTGGCCTGGTTTGGCCTCTTTTGAAAAGAGGATGCTGGGCTTGATGGACCCTTGGTCTGACCCAGGATGGCAACTTCTTATGTTCTTAAGTAGAAACAGAAACGGGCAGACAAAAACTGAACTGGAAACTACAACAAGCCAGAGACTCTGCATGCAGTGCAACAATGGGAAACAGAAATATCGCCATTCCTCATAATACAGCAAATAAAATCAAGAAATATAAAACATCAATAATAGTATAGTCATACTAATAAAAGCATGAATATTTCAAAACGGCTGATGAATAGAACAACATCCAATGATTAAAAACTCATAAAATTGTTTAAACTTTTCTAAAAACTAATAAAATATTCAAAACAGCAGATACATCAAACAACATCCAATTATTAAAATAAGGATTAAAAAATCTCCAACCCTGGGAACATTTGATTTCCAGATGCTCTGAGGATGTCGAGGATTAGTGAGAGGGGAGGGGCAGGGCAGTGCCGGAGGGTTGTGTGCACAAGCTTTCTCCTCTCACACATGCACTCCCCCCCCCCCCCCACACACATATGCACTCCTCCCCTACCCCTATATACACACACACATACATAAACCCTCTACCTCTGGAAGCACAGGGAGCAGCAGTCTCCTCTTTCAGCCAGTGTAGCCCATGGGTTTCCTCATATTTCTATGGGCCATGCAAGGTGAAATCTCAAGGTAATGGAAGGGCAAGCTAGGTATGTAAGGGGGCAAGTCAAAGTGGCATTTCCACACAACATGCCTGCCCCATGCCCCTTTAAATGAACAATAAAAGACATTACAAGAAAAAGTCCCGAGGGCTTTCTCTACACAAAGAAACCCCCAGTCAGTTTCAGTCCCCCGCCCCCCAATCATTGTCATTATTTGATAGCATCATTCAACCATCAGTTCTAGATGGGAGTGAGGTCTGGAGTCTACACAGAGTGGGACAGAATCTCAATATAAACCCTGCACCTCCAGTTCTGTAACACACACCACATCCACAGAAATTCCCTTCACAATGCAGGTAGAACATTTCCCATTACGACTTATCAGACAGCAAAATGTATATTCAAATTGTAATGTCACCTCAGGAACAGCAACATCCACTCCCTTCCACTGACACTTTGTAAAGTAACATAAAACCGTGAAAAAAGACCCTCAGAATCTCTAAACTCCCAGGACTCAAACAGCAAAACCCTAGCTATGAAAAGTTAACTCTGCAAATATTACACCAGGCCCTAGAATACTAAGGCACTTCCTGTTGGGAAAAAGAACAAGCTGGATTGCTACAGATCCCCACTCAGGAACTACACGAAAGCAGAATTTCTCCCCTCGGTCACATGTACAGAACATGGATAGACCCTCGCCTAATACAGAGCAAGGGACCACAAATCAGAAACAGAAACATGTGGACAAAACGTGAAGCCAGATTCTATAAGCAGTGCAATACTGGAGGATGAGAAATAGAAAGGCAATTCTTCCTGCACTCTGCAAAATACCAAAACAGAAAAGAGGGGTCTGTGAAGGGGGTGAATTTGGAAATGGGGCTAGTGAGGAGGTAAAAAGTGGGGGGGGGGGGGGGGGGGGGGGGGGGGGGGGAGGGAGTCTAGGTGGGAGGTCAGAGAGTCAAGAAAGGGGCTGGGCCATGCTGGGAGAGGTGAGTGACAGGGGGAGATGGAAGGCTGGCAGTCTAAGTGAGCAATGAAGAGAGCAATGCTCCTTCCACTGCCTTTCAGCTCCTTCCCAGTCCCCTTAGGTCTTTCCATCTCACTCACTCCCTCTCGCTCTTCAAAAGCTTTTCCTCCCTTTTAACCCTCCATAAAAGGTTGTTACACTTTCTCATCCTTCTTCCAAGGCTTTTCCCTCTTCTCAGCAACCTCCCTTCAGATTCCCCCTCCCCTCTTCTGACTCCCTGCAGATATTTCCACCCCCTCTCCCTATATACTTTCTACCCCTCAGGCCCTTTTCCCCTTGTACCCCCCTCAGGCTCATTTCCCTTCCCCCTCCCTTTTTTCGCACGATCAGTGACGTTTTCCTCTGCGGCAGCCCTCCTCCCGATCCTTCCCCGGGCCGGCAGCAGGAGCAGCGTTTAATTGGGCCTCGTCTCCTACTGCTGGAGGACCAACCACGCAGCTCGCACCGCCAGACCGAGCGTCCGTGGCAGCAGAAGACGAGGCCCGATGAATTGCTACTCCTGAAGCCGGTCCGGGGGAAGGTCGAGAAGAGGGCTGCAGGGTGCCCTCTGTTGCTCTTCAGCCGCATGGCTCGATGTTAACCGCTGGCTCCTACCGCTGCACTTCTTTTTCTGAGCCCGCACCGGCAGGATGAAGGAGATGCTGCTCCTGCGGCCACTGCCAGTGCCTCCGGTCTCTCCTGTGGTGCGGGACAAACGTGCTTGCTATTTGAACCGGGCAGGGCTCCGTGTCTATGGAGCGTCCCCGCGATACAAACAGCTCTGCAGGAAGGAGAGGAGAGGCACTGGCGCTGGGCGGAAGGAGAAGGCACAGCCTGGAGGAGATGGAGACGCTGGGTAGACAGCTAAAATCCGGACAATCTCTGGATATTTGAGTTCCCCTCTTGCCTTCCGGACACTAGCCTGAATTTCCATACTGTCCGGAGAAAATCCGAAAAGTTGGCAACCTTACAAACAGATCCTAACCAAATACAGAATAAAGTATAAATAGAAACGTGGACAGAAACTGGACTGGAACTTGCAACAAGACAGACTCTGTATGCAATAAGAACATAAGATATCCCATACTGGGCCAGACCAAGGGTCCATCAAGCCCAGTATCCTGTTTCCAACAGTGGCCAAACCAAGTGTTGCGCTCGTCGGTCGCAGATGGCTGCGCCCTCTGTTGACTCAATCTGTTTTGGGAAGAAGGCTGCCTCCACATCTCCACACCGAACCCTCTGGTGTTCTCGGTCCGGCATGGGCAATTGCGTTCGCCATCTTTCTCCAGAAGTCACCTAGGGCACGCGGGCGCGCACAGCCCCGACCTTTACGTGCATCATGGCGGGAACCTCGGGGGCATCCCCACCGCATGATGTCAATAGCGCTGGTATTTATATTCCTTTCTTGATTCCAACTACGAGTTAGCAAGGAATCCTCCATGCTGATCTCTCTACTTTACCAGACGCTTCTGCTCTGTGTACTCTCGCTCCAGGACGACTTAGGTACCCGCTCCACAGGAGCCTTGCCTCGATCCTCTATACCCTTTAGGGTTATCTACTACCAACAAGGACGCCTAAGGTATCCGCTTCTCGGGACCTTGCCTAGCTCCTATTTACCCTTCGGGGTTGTCTACCTATTACCAGGAAGCCTGCGGCACCCGATCCTCGGGGGCCTTGCTCGTCTGAGACCTCCGCTCCTCAGGGCTCTCCCTTACTACAACTACCAGCATCAGAGTGAGTACTGCCGCTCTTGTTCTATCTTGCTTGTCTCATCTATCTCTCCATAGAGGCTCGACCTATCCTCCACCGCGGGTCTGGTGAGACTGAGGAACTGCCTTTCCTCTCTGCAAACCTTCAGACGGAACATCATCATCTGGGTTCTCCTCTTCTAGCTAGAATCATCACCCGATGCTCGGGTTACCATCTACGTTGCAGTAAAATAAAGCTTTCTCTCTGTGTCCATCTCTACTTAGAGCTAGCCTATTGCTGCAAGTCCCCACAGGGCTCTGCCCTGTGGGAGGTATCATCTCTTACAGCGACCAGGGGCCCACGCTTCAATGTCCAAAGTATAACACCAAGTCACAAGTACGTGGCAAGTACCCAAACATTAGATAGATAACAAGCTACTATTGCTTATTAATTACCATCATAGCAGTTTATGGATTTATCCTCTAGGAACTTATCCAAACCTTTTTTAAACCCAGTTACACTAACTGCTGTAACCACATCCTCTGACAATGAATTCCAGAGCTTAACTATGCGCTGAGTGAAAAATAATTTTCTTCTATTTGTTTTAAATGAGCTACTTGCTAACTTCATGGAGTGCCCCCTGGTCCTTCTATGGTATGAGAGAGTAAATAACCAATTTACATTAACTTGTTCAAGTCCATTCATGATTTTGTAGACTTCTATCATATCCCCACCTCAGTCATCTCTTCTCCAGACTGAACAGCCCTAACTTCTTTAGCCTTTCCTCAAGGGCAGCCGTTCCATGCCCCTTTTCATTTTGGTCGCCCTTCTCTGCACTTTCTCCAGTGCAGCTATATCCTTTTTGAGATGCAGTAACTAGAACTGCACACAGTATTCAAGGTGCGGTCTCACCATGGAGCGATACAGAGGCATTATGACATCTTCCGTTTTATTTTCCATTCCCTTCCTAATAATTCCTAACATTCTGTTTGCTTTTTTGACTGCCGCAACACACTGGGCTGACGATTTCAATGTATTATCCACTTTGACTGGATGGTAACTCCTAAGATAGAACCTAACATTGTATAATTACAGCAAGGGTTATTTTTCCCTATATGTATCACTTTGTAGTTGACACAAACCAAGGAGAGAGGAGATTCAACTCGCTTACCAAATCTAAACAACAGATCTCTATAAACTTGTTATCCAACAATTAAATTCCCGGCAAATGACAATATCATAAAGATTGTTGCTCTAATGTTGTAATCTGCAGCCTCTCACCGCGCAATGGGTCGCAGGCTGGTATCAGCTTACAGAGCTTGATTTAATATAATCATTTATTGTCATTTGTCCACCCCCCAAAATACCTTTATTCAATAACCAATCCTATAGACCTATTATTAATCACTCCAAATATAAACTTTAACTGAACGAAAGCGTTCTTTGAGAATCAAATTCATCACAAATTGGAATACTTAGCCATAAGTTTTCATCGAGCAGCTACATTGCTTTGCTGTTCAATTTCAACATCCCAACATGTTTCGACTGAAATATCAGTCTTCTTCAGGGGAATTGTAATATCTCGAATCAGGCCAACATATTCATTATATCCTAAAAATTAAAAAAATCATGAATTAAAAACACTCAAAGCAGACCACACAGCCGAAATTTTAAACTGAATCAATAACTAGAATGAACCGTCATTCATTGTTACAACATATGGAAATATGCTCCACTTACCCGGACCGGATTTACAGGTCTCTCTAGAGAATCAAAAAATGGCGCCTCAGCGTCCTAGTTGGTCTCTACAGTCGTACTCACTCTGAATTTAAACACATCCCATCCTTTCTGACCACCGGAAATCCGGATCCTCTATACCCAATAAACTACATTACCCATGCTTCTATGCTCTTAAACCACCATAGTTCCTTTAAAAAACTGACCAGTCGATGTCTTTATTTAATCCTTCTGGATCAACCGTGTTGAAATAATAGATCCATTTTTGCTCTCTTTGAAGCAAATAACCATCAAAGTCCCCTCCACGACTCTTAGGCAAAGGTTTTTCTATTGCAGCAAATGTTAGATCATCAAACGTATGAAAATGTGAGAGGCAGTGCTGTACTACCGGCGCTTCTACCTTACCACGTGTAATGGCACTCCTGTGTTCAATCATGCGGGTCTTTAAAGAACGTATGGTTTTGCCAATGTATAAACGAGGACACGGGCACCATAACCCGTAAATCACACCTTTGGACTCGCAGTTGGTGAGAGAACGAAAATGAAATTTACCATTTGCAAAAAACGGTAAAACACTGCCTGCAAAGGATTGAGTGCATACAGTGCAATTCCCACAAGGGAAATGTCCTTTGATACCAAGATCTCTGTTCTCTCCATCAGCTTTTTCATCTGCGAAATCGGAATGTACAATCATGTCCCTCAGGTTTCTGCCTCGCTTAAAGGCAAACCTAGGAGGTTCATTGAACCCTTCATGTAGATGTAAAATGTGCCAAAATTTTTTTATGATGTTCTGAACTTTAAAGACATGTGGGGAAAAAGGCAATACACATACCAGCCTATTATTATCTCGTTGAACGTTCTTAGGCAAAAACAATAGATCTCTGTTGATCCAGCGTGCTCGCTTATACGCCTTCCTGACGATCTGAGGAGGATAACCTCTTTGTTGGAAATTATGGCTCATCACTCGGGCTTTCGATTTGTACTCTCTAATGTCTGAACATAATCTTCTTAAACGCAAGAATTGACCATAAGGTAGATTGTTGCGTAAATGATGAGGATGACAGCTGTCATACCGTAACAACGTATTTCTGTCGGTCGGTTTGCGATATATAGAAAATTCAAACCCCATGGGTTGTAGCGTGATTGAAATATCTAAGTAAGCTACTTGGTTCTTATCAAAAGTATATGTGAACTTCAAATTGTTGTCGCAACCTTCCAACCATTCCATAAATACTATAAATTCACTAAGCTCACCCTCCCATACCACCAGAATATCATCGATATATCGTCTCCATAATCTTATATGGTTTTTGTAGGGATTGTCTTTCACAAATTTTTCTTCAAAATTCCCCATATACAGATTAGCCACATCAGGCGCCATTGTGGCACCCATAGCCACCCCTTTCTTTTGGAGAAAAAATTCATTGTTAAACATGAAAAAGTTTTGTTCCAGGGCTATGCGTGCCAAATTGACTAAAAATCTAGATGGAATACGAGATGTCACTTCACTCAATTTAGCTGCAATAATTTCAATGGCCTCTTGCTGTGGAATATTCGTATAAAGCGAAACCACATCAATTGTAGCCAGCGCCAAACGATTTGTAGTTGTCCACATTAAATTTCATCTGCCATTTGGAAGCCCAATCTCCCAGTCTCGCAAGGTCCTCCTGCAATTCATCACAATCCACTTGAGACTTAACTATGCTGCAAAAGTTTGTGTCATCTGCAAATTTGATCACCTTCCTCGTTGTAGCGCTTTCCAGATCATTTATAAATATATTAAAAAGTACTGGTCCAAGTACAGATCCCTGAGGCACTCCACTGTTTACCTTTTTCCACTGTGAAAACTGACCATTTAATCCTACTCTCTGTTTCCTGTCTTTTAACCAACTTGCAGTCCACAAAAGGACATCACCTCCCTTCCCATGACTTTTTAGTTTCTTAGAAACCACTCATACGGGACTTTGTCGAACGCCTTCTGAAAAATCAAATACACCACATCTACCGGTTCACCTTTGTCCACAGGTTTATTCATCCCTTCAAACAAATGTAGCAGATTTGTGAAGCAAGACTTTCCTTGGGTAAATCCATGTAAAGCTGTGTCTCATCAAACCATGTCTTTCTATATGTTCTGTGATTTTATTCTTTATAACACTTTCCACGATTTTTGCTGGCACTGAAGTCAGGCTCATTGGTCTATGATTTCTCGGATCATGCCTGGATCCCTTTTTAACTATTGGAGATACATTGGCCATCTTCCAATCTTCAGGTACAATGGATGATTTTAGTGATGGGTTGCAAACTTTTACTAAAGGTCTGAAATTTCATTTTTGAGTTCCTTCAGAACCCTGGGGTGTACCATCTGGTCCAGATGATTTACTACTCTTCAATTTGTCAATCAGGCCTACCACATCTTCCAGGTTCACTGTGATTTGGTTCAGTTCATCTGAATCATCACCCATGAAAACCTTCTCTGGAACGGGTATCTCCCCAACATCTTCTTCAGTAAACACTGAAGTAAAGAAATCGTTTAATCTTTATGCGAAGGCCTTATCTTCTCTAAGTGCCCCTTTAACCCCTTGATCATCTAACGGTACAACTGACTCCCTTGCAGGGTTTCTGCTTCGGATATATTTTTGTTTTACTCATATCTTTATTATTTTATAGGTGATACAACTTTGACAGAACAAAATGCCACAAATCAGAAACATTATGTTACCCGCCCCGAGTCACCCCTTCCCCATTTCACTACGGAGGTCGTCTCGCCAAGTAAGGAGAATGCTAAAGCAAGAAATAACCATTTTACTCAGAACTGAGTTATATGTCCATCGTAAGGCTGTCCCAAAAGCTTTTCCAGATTTCCATACAGTCAGCCATCGAAGCTGCGGATTTGTGTTTAGCTGTCAAGTGTTCAACGTGAAAGAGTTTATAAAGATTAGTTTTCCATTGTTCAATTTTGGGCAATTGCGGCTTTATCCATTGGGTCAATATTGCCTGAATGGCAATAAAAAATGCCTTCCAGAGGAATAACTTATTTGGGTCCGGAATGTTATTTAAGAAGCCCTCAAAGAGTCCCAAGAGGCATAATTGCGTAGCTTTAGTAAGAGATATGCTTAGCATGGATGTCAAATCCAGTAGTACCGCATCCCAAAAACAATAAATCAATTTGCACTCCCACAAACTGTGAAAATAAGTACCTGTTTCCACCACACATTTTAGACATTTATCTGATTCACACATTTTAGCTAAGAAAGACTGTGCCCGGGAGATGAGACTTGGTTGTGACTCGGTTTTTTACATTTTCGAATAATAGAAGGACTAGGGGGCATTCCAAGAAGTTAGCAAGTAGCACATTTAAGACTAATAATTTACTTCATGTTAATCAACATGGCTTCCGAAAAGGACACAGCACAGAATCCTTACTAATTTCTTTATTTGACACGATTATTAGAGGTTTTGATTCAAATACAGACTACATGATGGTACTCCTTGATATATCGGCGGCTTTCAACACCATAAATCATTTATTTATTTAAAGGCTTTTATATATTGATGTTCATGTACTAGTACATACCGCGTCGGTTTACATAGAACCAAAGTTGGAAATTACATCAAACAAGTGGGTACAAATAACAGGGATAACTTCGTAAGAACTTAGAACTTATAGATAAAGCAGAGAACAAGAATTAAATTATTATAAATCATTATAAATAAATACCCATACTTGCAAATAATTACAAATAACAGTCAATTGCTCAATCTCGAACACATAGGAATTACTGGTACTGTTCAAAAATGGTTCAGATCTTTTATTTCATGTGGGAAATATGCGCTTGCCAGCAAGCCATTTCATCAGGGTTTAAACACTTAACTTCCCTTCTCCCTGACCTTTGCCTGAATAAAAGCATCACTTGTGCTTAAGTCTCTGCCAAGGAGAGGATACCTGACTTCATGTATTTCTCTGGCTTATAATTATTCCTGATAGCCTGAAAGTAGGGCTGGGTGTTCCCTAGTCAGAGGCAGGACAAAGTCAGGAGGTATAGATTTCAGCAGCCAATGAAATGATCCGTGCACACCCCCTGAGCCAAAGCCAATAGTGTAGGGACTCATCTGTTGCTATGGGAAAGTAGCCAATCATGTAATGACACATCATCTGCCTTTGTATGAATGTACAATAAAAGGAAGAGCCTCGTGAGGGCTCACCCCTTCCCTTCTCTTCCTGCCTGCGATGAAAGCTGCCTCAAGTGTGTTCCTTGCCTCCATACTCTACATCTGGTGATCCCCGCGACGTGATGATAAACTCCATGCTTATTTCGGCTGGTCATAGCTTAAGGTACGTACCGTTCAACAGATTTGCAATTGTAATATTTAAAAAAAAAAAAAAAAAAAGTACTTCTTAGTAATTTTTAAAGTATTTCTCAGCAAGTTTGTTCCCCACACTCGTGAGCATGGGCAATGATTTGACTGTACAGCAGAGGCTACATGCCAGGGAGCTGCAGCAAATCATCAATAATCATTATTTCATCACCAGAAGAAAAATAGCGCAAGTCAGCCTGGGGGACTTAGAAAAATTAATAAGTGAAATAGCTTGCCGTTGCCCTTGGTATTCAATGGAGGCGGGAACTCTAAATACCCAGGAATGGATTTCAATCGGCAATTGTCTTCATATGGCTCCCAGAGCTCCCATAAAGCAAAGATTAATCTGGCAAAAATGTACAGAGGCCATCGAACACATAGAAAAAAAAAGTTCCAAGACAGCAGTTTCAAACCATGTGCTTTTAGAAGCAGGCAGACTCAATCAGAATACCCTTCCCCCATCTTATGCTCAGTCTTCCTCAGAGACAGCAAATTCTTTGTATCAGCTCTCCATACCCGCACGCAAGCCCATTCACACTTCTTTAGAAAAGCAACCCTTGAGAACAATAGAGCCACAACCTAGCCTGGGTGGGGCGATTAGCATTGAATTTCAGCAGAAAGAAAACTTTACAGAAGAAGAATTATTAGAAGGACTTCAAGCCTTCCCCATCACAGAAAAGAACCATGAACAAAGGGGGACAGAAAATGAAATAGAACATCTGGGGACACACACTCACATGGCTCCTGTGGCTTCCTCTGCGTCCACCTCAGAGAAAAGGCCCCAGGAAATAGAAAACACTGAGGTCAGAAAAACTAGCCTTCCTCCATCTTGCCTGCAACCCCCTTCCCCCACCAACCACTCCCTGTACCCCCATTTGCCATTGCCTGAGACAGTCATTGACTCTGCATCATCAATTTGTCCAGGTAAATTACCATCTCAAACCACTGCTCCCGGTAACAATTTATGTGCCGCGGTCAGCATGGGATTTCACCTAGAACATGGAAATCTCACAAGAGAGGAATTATTGAAAGGGATTCAAGCCTCTCCCATTACAAAAGGGATTAAAGAGCTGGGTGTGGCAGCAATAGAGTTGAGTGCCATGAGCAGTGGCTATGCCCCCAGGTCTTCAAAGAAATCAGCGTATAAGACCTTGGGCCAAGCAGCTGCACTCCTGCGTTACAAGCAAAGAAAATATCAATATGAAAAAAAGGATTTAATTAGACTCCCGCGTTACAAGCAAAGAAAATATCACTATGAAAAAAAAAAATGGTTTCTCTTAACAAACAGTACTGAATTGGAAAAAAAATGGTTTCTATTAGTCTTTGAATTCAGTTACAAAAAATCTGCATACTTTGAGAGTATTTTCCCCCACAAAGTGAATGCATAGCCTTATGTTAAAACTGTACTGAAATTTGAATAATATTCTGTGTAAATTACATGTGAAAGTTTCCCTTTTGCAAAGTTTATTTGGCTCACATTTAAAATGACTCCATTTCTCTGAGATTTAAGTTTATAAGCAATTGCTTGAATTGCCAGCACACAGAACTTATATTTTTACTGTGATTCTCCCTAAAGTAAATTAAAATAGTATCTGTCTGCAAGGAATCAGCAAATCCTTGCCAAGCCATTGTCTATGGTCGATGTTATCAATTGTTAAACAATGCTATCTTTAAGTTCCTATTGACTGAAGGATTAACTCCTTGGGTGCAGTTCTTTTCTTTTGAGAAACACTGCTCCTCCCCCCCTTTACTGTAACTCTTGCTTGCCACTCATGGGGGAGGGAGGGAGAACTTTTGAAAAGAAAAAAAACTGGACTTAGTACTGCAGTTTTTCTCTCTAGTTTATATATGTTATAACTCAGACAGATTAATAGTAGTTACAGTCACTTTAGCGTGCAGCAGACAGAGCAGAGCAAACAGCGTGTTTAATTTCCTATTCTAATAATTATAAGAAGAAATTCTATTCTGATATTCCACATTGAAAGTAAGCTCAGAGTATTATTGATTGCAACCTGGAACAATAGTTGCATTCTATAAAGTAATGATGGGGTCTCCACTAGGAGGCGCTATGTTATTCTACAAGTTATATTATATTATTGTTTTAATAATTCTGTTGTATAATAGTTTTTATTTTTCAGATCTGCGGTCCTCATGTCTTAAGGACACTTCAGTTTTATTTTCTTTTTCACAAAATTTTTACAGAATTCTGAACCTTCTAATTTTTACTGACAGAGGTTGCTACATCTAAAGCAATCCCTCCCAAGCCTTTTCTTGCATATCCAAATTGATTTTATTAAATTGAATAATAGAATTGATTTCTTCAAGGTTAAAAAAGTAAGAAGCTCACTTTAATCCTTACCTTAGTAATTTTTTGCTGTATGCCAGTTTTTGATATTTTCCAGATTTACAGCCTTCCTGCCATGAGGAGATGTGAAGGTGAACACTTTGCAGTTTATTTTAACATTTTTCTAACACCTTTTGACTTTTGATCCTTGATCTAATTTTGTTTTTGATAACTTTTTGATAAGATTTTTAGCTTAAATTATGTGTTATCTGTTGTCTGTCTTGATGCCAAGAAGACTATGAATGAATATTTGATGAATGAATATGAATATGTGTCAGTCTTGTGTAACATAGGTTTAATGTAATGTCTAATATACTTGTCATTTGATTCTGCTTACTGCAAATGACTTTTCCTTTAAATGATTAATTTACACTTATTGCTATTTTACTGAATGAAAATTGATCACTGCATAAAAACTTTCTTGATAATGGGGTTACCCTCTGTTCGGAAAACTGATAATGGCTCTATTTACTGCAGCCATTCCTTTACATGAATTTTGTCAATAATTGAACATTAAATACTTATTTGGCATCCCCTACAACACCACAGGGCAAGCCATTGTGGAGAGAGCCAATCATACCCTTAAGAGCTCTTGAAAACAAAAACAAAAAGGAGGGATAATTGCCCCTGGATTTTCCCCTAAGAAGGACTGGCTGAACATGAACAAAGTATTGTTTAAATCATCCAAACATATCAAATTTAAGACCACAGCCATGAGTAATCATTATGGGACTAGGGTTAGTCACCCACAGCCATCAGTTTTGTATAGAATATTTAATGTCTGGTACGGTCCCGTCCCCTTATCAAAGGGACGAGGATATGTTTCTCTGCTTGCTTCCACAGGTATCAAGCCGTGGAAAGATGGAAAGGTGTCCAGGTCTACAGGACCCGATCCCCAACTTCTCCCTGAGCCTCCACAGCCCTCAGAAGGACAGAGACCGGACTCCTTGCAAAAAGCAGCGCCACATGACCTGGGGACAGATCAAGGCCCTATCCAACCAATCTGCACAACTCTTAGAACAGCAAGGCCTTGAGAAAACTCCAGAGAACTTATTAGCCGCTTTTTCTTGCCTGAATGCCAACTCATTAACAATTGTGTTCTGCATCCTCATCCTTTGCCTTATTTCTCCAGCTATGGTGAATTCAGAACAAGGACTCTGACAGTACAACATGTACATCCTCTGCACAGAACTTTTCACACCTGTTGAATCGAACAGACTGTTGGATCTGCGCACACATGCCAACCCAAGCCCGCGGAGAATGACTGATGCATGCTGTACCATTTAACCTTACAGTATGGACTAATTATCCTTTACAGAGAGGTGTTTTCATTAACTCTCCAGTTAATAATACCATACTACACATTGGTAGCTGTATTCAAGAGACTGCCGCTCTTTGTTGGGACTATGATACAGGGGATGGGAAAGGGAATTCAGGTGGGAAATATCCATATTGTAACCGAACCTTTGTATTAATCACTGAACACTTACATAATTAAACCACATATATGTATGCAATTGGCAGATTTCAGGATGTGCAGTGGGAGACCCAAGCAGGTACAGAAAGTATAGAGGGGATGAAGGAATTACCTTTTGTAGTTATATAACCCAATGGGGACAGATATGAATTACAGAGACTTACACATCCTAGCTAACTGGACTACTGCCCTATTTAATCAGACAGTCCATGCATTAAAACTACTCACAACAGAAGTTTCTCAGATTAGAGAAGTAGCATTACAGAACAGCTATACCTTAGAAACCATTTTAGCCTTAAAGGGTGGTGTTTGTGCATTAATTGGATCTCATTGCTGTGTGTACATATCAGTTTATAAAGCAAACCTCACACCTACCATAGAGCAGATAGAAACCATGGTTGCTGATGCACCACTTTCAGACAGAATACCAACTTCTCCATGGGACTGGCTATGGTCCTGGCTCCCTGATATTTCTGGTCTCAAAGGGGTGATTTCTATTATAATTACTGTAATTATCTTAATTATTTGCCTGTGATGCTGTATTCAGTGCATACCCAACCTCATATCCATATTGAAACCTTGCTCTCAGCCCGGATACAAAGATGTCTTGTAAGATGCCTAATAGGGAATCCTGAGCCCTGCAGCGTTGGCACACCACCTGCACCAGCTCTGGGTGATATGGAGATTCAGGAGCTCATCGGCAGCTGGCACACCACGTCGAATAAGCTTTCTTCTCTCCATAATCCCCCTTCCCCTATTTCCAGCCCATACCAAGACATAACAGATTTCAGTAAGGGTCTAAAGCTTTACTGAGCTACCTAAACAAAAACAGAAAGGGTGAGATGTGGGAAATATGCACTTGCCAGCAAGCCATTTCATCAGGGTTTAAACACTTAACTTCCCTTCTCCCTGACCTTTGCCTGAATGAAAGCATCACTTGTGCTTAAGTCTCTGCCAAGGAGAGGATACCTGACTTCATGTATTTCTCTGGCTTATAATTATTCCTGATAGCCTGAAAGTAGGGCTGGGTGTTCCCTAGTCAGAGGCAGGACAAAGTCAGGAGGTATAGATTTCAGCAGCCAATGAAATGATCCGTGCACACCCCCTGAGCCAAAGCCAATAGTGTAGGGACTCGTCTGTTGCTATGGGAAAGTAGCCAATCATGTAATGACACATCATCTGCCTTTGTATGAATGTACAATAAAAGGAAGAGCCTCGTGAGGGCTCACCCCTTCCCTTCTCTTCCTGCCTGCGATGAAAGCTGCCTCAAGTGTCTTCTTTGCCTCCATACTCTACATTTCAGAGTGTTCACAAAGAGTCACTGTGGGTAAATCAAAATCTGATTGGTATACTACTAAATCTGGTGTCCCACAAGGGTCCTCCTTTTCACCATTACTCTTCAACATCTACTTACTACCATTGTGTCATCTCTTAATCGGCTTGAACTTAACTTTCAAAATATATGCAGATGACATTCAATTCATTGTCCCTTTCACTGACACTTGGAAAAAAACTTTTTTATACTTAACAGCGATAAAAACTTGTCTCTCTCACAATAGATTAAAATTGAATACCACAAAAACAGAATTAATATTTCTATCAGTAGTACCTGACTCTATATTTCAACCTCCTGCTACATTCAATTTTGAAGGACAAGACATAATTATAAAATCACGAGTAAAAAACTTAGGTACTATCATAGATGCAAGACTCTCTATGACAAATAATATACAGCTTTAGTAAAAAAATTATTTTTTAAGCTCCATATGTTAAAAAAATTGAAACCATTACTTTTACCTTCTGACTTCCATTCTGTGACCCAGTCTTTAATTTTGACAAGTCTAGATTACTGCAATGCTCTGTATTTAGGTTTACTGACTTCAACTGCACACCCGTTACAACTTGTTCAAAATGCCACTGCTCGAGTATTATACAATATTTCACGTAGAGATCACATCACCCCAGTTTTTCAACACTTACATTGGTTGCCAATATCCTATCGCATTACTTATAAAATTAGCACAATAATACATTCCGTAACTTATTCCATAACACCAATTCAGTATGGCTTTGCACACTTTTAAGAATTTACAGACCAGCTAGGTACCTACGCTCAATGGATAAATGCATTCTTGAAATTCCATCAGTAAAATTAGCACACTTGGAATTGACACGTAAACGCGCTTTTTCAATTGCTGGACCAATCCTCTGGAACACGCTCCCAGAGGCAATTCGCTTAATGGCAAACACCAAAGAATTTAAGAAAGCTTTAAAAACACATCATTTTACCGTAGCATATAAAATCACTTGATATACTTTTAGCATATTAATAATAACCCTCACACAACTTTTATCAAATCTAACTGCTATGTGTTTTTAGCGTTAACAAATGTAATTTTAAAGATGTATGTTGTATTGTTTCTGAACCGTTACTTTTAATTATATATGTTTTATTTGTAAAGCGCTTAGACGGTCATGCCAATGTCCAATTTGCGTCATACAAAATCTTTTAAATAAATAAATAAATAAATCTATGGGAGGGGCAACATAAATAATACCACTTCTCAGCTGTGTGATTTAGAATGAGCATGTGTAATACAGACACACAACTAAAGTTTTTCTCAGAGGTGGAGAGGAGAGGCTGGAGGAGAAAGTAAAAACAACATAAAATAAAATAAGCGCACAGGGGTAATTTACACACATAAAACTGGGTTTTATGTGCATAAATGGACTTTATTTGCGTAAATGGGCTTTTGAAAATTGCTACTTTTACGCAAGTAACTCTTGAGAAAATTCACTCTCAATGTATTACTATTGCAAGTAATGCAAACAAAATCAGTGCATGTACATTTTCATAACACATTTGGATTCTTATACACTATTGGAAACAGAAGCACATGTAATTATAGTAAAAGAAAAATGTATTAGCGCCAAAACATTAAGGGGTAGATTTTATATGAAGTGCGCGGGCGTACTTTTGTTCGCACAACCCTGCGCAAACAAGTGCGCAAGGGGGTGAACATTTGTGCACCTTGCGCGCGCCGAGCCCTGCGCGTGCTGCCCGTTCCCTCCGAGGCCGCTCCGAAATCGGAGCGGCCTAAGAGGGAACTTTTTTTTGTTCCCCCCCACCTTTCCCTCCCTTCCCCTACCTAACCCACCCCCCAGCCCTAACTAAATCGCCCCCTACCTTTATTTTAAAAGTTACGCCTACCCGAGGTAGGCGTAACTTGGGCGCGGGCCGGCTGCCGGCGCGCCATTCCCCGGCCCGGGAGCAGTTTTAGAGGCCTCAGCCACGCACCCGGAATGCCCCGGGCCGGAACCACACCTGCGGCCCCGACCCAGAATGCCCCCCCGATGATGCGCCAGCCGCGACACGCCCCCCGACACGCCCCCCCAGGAAAGCCCCGGGACTTACGCGCGTCCCGGGGCTGGCTCAGCACGCGCAAGGGGTGGAAGGGGCAGCTTTTCGGGGGTTACGCGCGTATCTTATGTGCGTACCCCTTTGAAAATCTGCCCCTAAGAACATTAGTTTTTGTTAGTTATAATAGAAAACCACTTCCCTACCCAATATTTCAATTCAGTTCAAGAAAAATTTCAAAATTCTCACCTAAATTCTGGCCAGAAGTTCTCAGTTTAATCTCACATGATTGTATAATACTTTGATGAACTTCTCTGCCACCAGATGGTTGATGAAGCAGTTCAGCTATTGAGTATATTTCTAGCACTGCCTGGATCCAGGAATCTTCTCCAAAACAGAAACATAGAAATACAGAAACATGATGGCAGAAAAAGACCATATTTTCTATCTAGTCTGCCCAACTAACTAAATAATACAAATTCCCTTTCTATTCTGAATAAACACAGTAATCATCTGAGAACTCTCTCCAGTATAGTTAGCCTAATGCTAATTGTGTGTAAGCAACTATTCATAATATTGCTCTTCTAGCTTGAAATAAAAGTCAGGGAATATCTACAAATCACTTCCCTTTCCTTCTCTACAAAATAAACAGTTATATAATGTGTTTCAGCACTGCAGGATTAATACATTTCTTCAGATAATGATTACAAGAAAATTTCCTGCTATCTGAAACTGCTTTCCTTTGTTCTGAGAATCTAGCTGGAGGCTGCAATTAGGTTTCACTTCATGATTCCATCCCTGTCTCTCTCTCTCTCTCTCTGCTTTAAACAAAAGATTTGTTAGCTTTTATACTTAAATAAAAAGGTTCATTAGTATTCAAACCCTTGCTCCTCATTGGCTCCAGGTAGGTATCACCCATCTAAGCTCTGATGCATAAGTCTACAATTCATCAGTTCATATCTAAATTGTATTTTCATGGAAAGATAATTATAATAAATTCTAGTGTCCTTCCTTTCCAGTAATGTTCACTTGGTGTCAGTAAAGTCTAGAAAATAATAAAGCACTGGCTTTTAGCCAAAGGGGCTATTAAAGACCCTTCTTTTGACTTTCACAGGAACATTTTGCATTTACATTCCTCTCGAACTGAAAAAAGAAATTTCAAGGAACTGCTTCACCATTGGGCATTCACTGAGTTCAAAAGAAATTTACCAAGGGCTATCTCCTTTGTAATTTAATTTACCGTAGCCAGGCAGGAAAAAGAACAATTTAATATGACATTAGCTTACACTCATGTACTGCAATATTTTTAGATTATTTTGACACTGTGCCAGTAAAAAACATAGATTCCAGCCTGTAGAGAATCCAGAATGCTGGCAAATATTTAAAGGAAAAGAAAGCCTTAACCTTGATGGCAAGACACAAGATTAAAAAAAAATACACATGACAAATACTACACTCACTTTCTAGCAATTAATTATTTTACTAGGAAATCATGAATTTTTTAAATTTCTTTTATCTGCTTCCTTGACTTCTGTGGAGGCAGCCATCTTGGTAACCTCATGCTCATTGGAAGTGATTGATCCCTATTAACTGTGATGTTACAAATGACATTTATTTATTTATTTATTTAAAATCTTTTCTATACTGCCTATAAAAGTTTGGTAGGTCTAAGTGGTTTACATTAATAACGTACACAATCGTAAGTAAGCAAAAATATAAAACAATATGTTAAAATATTAAAATTCAAAAGTAGGAATAAAAGATAAAAGTTTAGAAATAACAGATTATAACCTCATACTACATAAAAGTATAGAAAGAAAAGTCTTCAAGCTTGGGGGTTGGTAAATGCAGTTGAACATAAGTATATTTTTACAGCCTTTTTTAATTCTTTTGCATTTGATAGAAGCTGGATTGAGTTTGGTATTAAATTCCATAATATGGGACCTGCTACGCGCGTAACTTATAAATCCGCGCCTGGTGCGCGAACAAAAGTACTCGCGCGCGTAAGTTTATAAAATCTACCCCCAGGCGCGAACAAAAGTACGGGGGATTTTATAAGATACGCGCGTATCCGCATGTATCTTATAAAATCTGGGGTCGGCACGCGCAAGGGGGTGCACATTTGTGCACCTTGCGCACGCCGAGCCCTGCACGTGCTGCCCATTCCCTCCAAGGGAACTTTCCATTCCCCCCCCCCCCCCCCGCACCTTCCTCTCCCTTCCCCTACCTAACCCACCCCCCCGGCCCTATCTAAACCCCCTCCCTACCTTTATCTTAAAAGTTACTACTGCCTCCGAGCAGTAGTAACTTACGCGCGCCGGCGCGGCAGGCCCCGACACAGGCCGCTGTGTCGGGGCACTCAGCCACGCCCCCGAAATGCCCCCGAGCCGGAAACATGCCCCCGGACATGACCCGAAAACGCCGTGTCACTCCTGACACGCCCCCGACACGCCCCCCCCAGGCAAGCCCCGGGACTTACGTGCGTCCCGAGGCTTGCGCGTGCCGCCGAGCCTATGCACAGTGGGGTTTTAAAAGGGTTACGCGCGTACCTTATGCGCGTAACCCTTTTAAAATCCGGCCCATAATGCGGAGCATAGCCAAACTACCGAAGGATAGTGTATTAGGTTGTGAATTATTGATAATACTTTATATTGGATACACTGGCATATTGGAAGCCAGTGAAGCAGTTAAAAGACAGGGGTAATGTGATCTCTATGGTTTGTATTAGTGAGAAGATGAGCAGCAGCATTCTGAATTAATTGGAGAGGACGTAGAGCAGAGTCCGGGAGACCTAAATAGAGTGAATTACAGTAATCCAAGCCTGTTAAAATTAAGGTTTGTAATACAGAGAGGAAGTCTTTGGGGTATAGAAGAGGTTTTAATTTTTTTAATAGATGTAGTTTGAAAAAAGAGCCTTTTACCACTGATGAGATGTTAGCAGCCTTTGACAGGTTGGACATCATACAGACAATGCTTGAGCCAGTCAGATCCTAATTTTCGGTAACTTGTGAGAGCATTTCAGACATGGCTGTACATACTGGGTTCATCTGAAATAAGTAAATAATGACCTGCAATAAAAGGATAAAGGGAGATTGTTATTACTTTCTGTGTGGAACAATGCACAGTCCACAGAAGTTGTAGCCATTATTCCAGTCATTAAAAGACTAAAACAGATCCGGCATTTCTCTCAGTATCATGTAGAAGAAAGGTGGGGGCCATAGCTAGCAGTCTCCTGCATTTCCCTGTTCATTGCAATACTCAGAACAAGAGGCAGATAGAAGCTACCCATTGATGCCAAATGTGCTGGCTTCAAAGTACAACTGGTGACTCTGGAACAAATTGGAGGAGTCAGGTGGTAATCATTCAGGAGCATTCAGTGTGCTGCAGGCCTGGATCACAGCCCCTCCATTGCCCCCTTCAATAACACTCAGATGGGATGAAAGCCAACTACTGCCTGATTTCTGTGCCTCTCTGTCTTGCCTTTTTATCTCCTTTCTTTGGGGGTCATTTATCAAAGTGCTATATGGCGTTTTCGCATGCATTAAGGCATTTTCCAATACAACAATTCTGGCACTTATCGCAAAGTGTGAAAAAGTTATTGCAGTTTGCGCTAATACCTATGCGAAGCACTAAGAACACTTTGCAATAAACAGCCTATTACCATAAAACACGCCCCTTTTCCTATCACATGCGATATTTAGTGCATTTTGATAAATCCAGGCCTTTGTCATTCTTTATTTACCTTAATTTTTTCTCATTTTTGTTGATTTTTTTCTTTCTTAGCTCTGTCTGTCCTTTATTTTTTTTAATCTTTTCTTTATTTCTCTCTGTCTGTATTTTCCTCCCATTTTGTCTTTCACTTTTCCTTTCTTTATTCTCTTTTTTATTCCTGCCTTCCTTTTCTTTATCAGCTTTCTTTCCTCATTCATTTTTTATCTTCCCATGCTCTCAGACACAGAGTCCCAGGAAAGATAAGGACTATTTTGGAGGGCATAATTTGACAGTCCCCATTTTTCAAGCATTAAAATCTGATACATGAGGCATATACTGACAATTCATGTCCTATTCGGGGTAAATTGGGCAGCAACAGTCTAAAATGGAGCATGATGATGCCATGGGTCAGATGACATCTAATATACCTAAAAAGGAAAATCTTCTAATTTTGAAACCAATAAATATTTCATCCTTAATACAAAGACTCAGGGCTGATGGGTATATCCTATTCAAGTGAATTAATTATGCACCAGAAAAATTCAAATCAGCCAATAAAATCCAGTTATTAGCATGCAGATTCTAAAACAAATCAATAAAAAATATGTGACAAAAAACCCTAAATAATATAAATTCTGTGCGGGAGACAAGTCCTGATCAGAGATTTTGAATTGGGTCCCAGGATTTGTACACAGGGCTGGTGCAAGGACATTAGGTGCCTTAGGTGAACCTTACAGCCTTGTGCCTCTGCCCTTCCCCGCAACAGCCATCTCCACACGCAATTAAAAATTATACATTTATAATAACAGATTTTACATGAAAAAGGACATTCAAAGTACAGTCTTATAAGATAAACAAGAATATGTCAAAACAGCTAATATATACAACATCCAATAATTAAAAACTCATATAAATAATTTTTAATTTTCCCAAACACCATAAAATATTTCAAAATCTCAGACATATGAAATTACAGCCAACGGAAGTGACGTCACCGATGGAGAAGGCAGCTTAACTACAGAGCTCTTCTCCTCACCTAGTAACTCTGTGCATTGCAGCCCCTAGAACCTTGCTTTTTGCCATTTTGGTGGTTCTGCTTTCTTGAATTACTGGAATGACGGCCGCTAAGCGAAAATCGGTAGATTTTCATCAGTACTCTTACCGCAAGGGTGATGCAGCCGAGGACGGGGAAGGCCATGTTGCTGATCGCTTAGAAGGCCTGAAAGAAGGCCCTGATCTTATGGACACACCACTGACTCCTTCGGCAGGCCTACCCACTCGCGATAAATTCAGGGAATGGTTTTGCAGCCTGCAAAAGGATTTGAAAGATCACAAGACAGGGCTACTTGGCATGGAGGTGGAAATCAAGGAAGAGATTGCTACCTTAGGGCAGCGGGTAGATGAACTCGATACCCGCCTTGACTACCAAGCGGAGACGTCTAAAAACCTCCAGGAGGTTTGCTCAGTCTTGCAGGATGAGACCCTTCTGCTGAAAGAGAAACTGTCTGACCTAGAAAACAGGGCTCATCGGAGCAATTTGCGTTTCCAAGGTTTTCGTGAGGTCCCAGAGAATGCGGACTGTTTGGCTCTTATTGAGCGCTTTTGCAGTTTTCTACTCCTGCCCTCCTCTGTCGATGTTGAGAGTGATCCCCCAATTGTCAAACTGGATTGGGTCCATCGGGCTCTAGGAGCTCCTAATAACTGTTGTGAAATGCAGGTGTTATTTCTTTTTGCTTTCTCCTAGGTGCAGGGAGAATTCTTCTCCGTGGATGATGGATCTTCCTCCCATGGCATTAGTGGAGATGATCTGCAGGGAGGTTTTAGCAGATCTGTTTGGTTTTGGGGTGGGGAGTTTTCTGGGGAGGGGGGGGGAAGGAGTTCTTTCCGCATTTTTGGTTGTGTGCTGCTTCCCTTTTCTTCTTTCTCTCAAAGGATATCCCTTAATCTCACAGAGAGTGGTATTTGGGGTGTTAAGCTCTTGTTCATACCCGCCACAGGTTGGGTCTTTTCCCTTTTTATATTTCTCCTGGGGTGGTTTGTACTGGTTTCTTGTCCTGTTTCAGTCCATACTTAATGGTTTCCTTTCATATTGTTTCTATCAATGCTAAGGGGCTTAACTCACCGTATAAGAGGCATCTTCTCTTCAGGGAGATTACTCACACCCATGCTGATATTGTTTTTGTCCAAGAAACTCATTTAAAGAGTAGATTTGAGCACTTGCTCCATTCCCCTAGGTTTCAACTTTCCTATTTTACTCCCTGTTGCTAGGGTGCCAAATATACAGGTGTCTTCTGTTTGTTCTCCCAAGGTTTTACTTTTGTTTGCCAGAGATGCATAAAGGACCCTTTGGGTAGACAGATTCTGGTGAATGGTGTCCCTTATACCTTGGTGAACATTTATGCTACCAATAGAGAGCAAGGGCTGTTCTTCCAGAGACTTCATCAAGTGCTGCTTACCTGTTTGGGTAATTTGGTTATTGGAGGGGATTTTTATGTAGCTAAATCTCCGGCTTTGGATACCTCACAGGGCTTATCTTCTCTAGCACAATTTCATAGGGGAAAAAGGAAGGTTCTCATGGAGGACTGGCATCTGATAGATGTTTGTAGGATGTATTTTCCCACATCCCGTTCCTATACATTTTATTCTAACTCTCATGGTTCTTGCTTGAGAATTGATTATTTGCTGATGGATAAATTCTTTTTTAATAATGTTAAAGCCATGGGAATAGAAGCTATAGTATGGTCTGATCATGCCCCTATATGGGTAGATATTCATTTTGTTAATTATGATCAGGGGCATAAATTTTGGCATTTAAATGGATCTTTGTTATTGGATCAGGATTATAATTAGTCTACAGCTGGTTCAAGTCCTTCCTTGATAACAGAAACTTCAGGGTCAGGATCAATAACAAAGAATCGCCATTGACAAATTCTTCTCTTGGCGTCCCCCAAGGATCCTCCCTTTCTCCCACCCTTTTCAATATCTACCTCCTTCCCCTTTGCCATCTGTTAACAAGTCTCAACCTCATTCATTACATCTACGCTGACGATGTTCAGATTCTGATTCCCATAACAGAATCCATCACCAAAACTCTCTCGCTTTGGAAAAATTGTCTTCAATCTATCAACAATCTCCTCAACAACCTAAATCTGGTCCTCAACTCCGCTAAGACTGAACTACTATTTATCTCCTCCAACCCAGACAACCACCCTCCACAAACACACCACAGTTATCATCTCACCCTCACTCAAGTAAGAGATCTGGGAGTAATCCTTGACAACCGCCTTAACTTAAAGACCATGATCAATACGACTACCAAAGATTGCTTCCACAGACTACAGGTGTTGAAAAGACTCAAACCCCTCCTTTATTTACACGACTTTAGGACTGTTCTCCAATCCTTAATATTTGCAAAAATAGATTACTGCAGTGCTCTTCTCACTGGCCTTCCCAACTCATCCATCAAACCACTTCAAATGATTCAAAATGCTGCGGCCAGAATTTTAACCAACACCAACCGAAGAGAACATATTACTCCCACTCTCCGAAACCTACACTGGTTACCAATCTACCACAGAATCCTTCACAAATCTCTCACCCTGATACATAAGTCCATCCATAACTATTTTCATCTTGACCTGAATTCCCTCTCAAACTCCATACTTCCATCAGACCAATTAGAGAAATCCATAAAGGAACGCTACAATCCCCTCCAACCAAAGCTATTCGCCTCGTCTCGACTAGGGTCCGAGCTTTTTCTTTTGCAGGTCCAAACATCTGGAATAGCCTCCCTGCAGACCTCAGGCTAGAACCATGCCTACTAACATTCAAAAAAAAACTTAAGACTTGGCTGTTCCAACAAGCCTTCTCGGATCCTTCAGACTCACAATAGACAAACAAACTATTCACGAGCTACGGAACCATGCTACTATTTTGTTGCCTATTATTATGATTATCCTAACTCCTCAGATAATATTGTTTCCTGTTTAATCTGAATCCATTACAACTTTTGTGTTTAAGTTATTGCCCTTCTTGGGCCTTTTATTCTTCTTACTTCTAAGCTGTAAAGCCTCCAAGTTTATAGTCCTTGTTTAATGTAACTTACTGCTCTCTTCTGATTATTTTGTACTGTTCCATTTCTGTTACAAGTTTTCTCTATCCCCCGTTCGATGTAAACCGATCTGATATGGTATTTAACCATGAAGTTCGGTATAGAAAAATGCTAAATAAATAAATAAATAAATAATTTATCCTTAGTCAATGATATTCGTGACTTCTTGCTTCGCAATGATAATGGCGACTCTTCCCCTATTGTAATATGGGACTGCCTTAAGGCTTTAAGGCGCACTTTTTATTTGCTTTCTCTTCAACATGCTTCTGATGGTTCACACCGAACTTTGTCAAAGTTATCTAAGACCCGAGGGGATTTGAAGCATCTTGAAGTATCTAATCTTGCTCATACTCTCAATCTTGTTAAGCAAGAATATTTTGAAGGTGGCAATAAAGCTGGGAAGTTGTTAGCCAATAAACTAAAAAACGTTTCTCTTAAAAAATCATGTATTAAAACTTGAGGACGATACTGGGACCATTTTGACTAATACTTCTGATATTCGAAACAGATTCCTTACATTTTAAGGGGATTTATTTAGTTTTGATGCTACTACACCCTTGGCTTCCATTGAGGTTTTTTTTCAGGATCTCCCCCTGCCAAGGTTGTTAGAGGAAATAAGGGAAGAGTTGGATAAGGAAATCTCTTGTCCAGAGATTTTATTAGCTATTAAGGATCTGAAAGTGGGTAAAGCACCTGGTCCTGATGGACTGTCAGCTCACTTTTATAAACAGTTTGCTCCCTTTTTTGTAGCCCATTTGCAAAAAGTATTTAATTTTTTGAGATCGCGGGGATCTCTACTCCAAGATTCTAATGTGGCCGGTATTACCATTATTGCTAAACCCACCGAGATCCTACAGTTTGCGGTTCTTACCGACCTATTTCTTTAATAAACCTTGATCTGAAAATATTGGCCAAAGTATTAGCTACCTGTCTTAATACTTTAATTGGGCAGCTTATCCATCAGGATCAGGCATGGTTCATTTCTGGGAGGATGGTGAGAGATAATGGGCTGGTAAATATTATGTGGTGGGCCCATAAAGAGAATATTCTTTCTATTTTTCTTTCTATTGATGCTGAAAAAGCCTTTGATTTAGTGCATTGGCCCTTTTTATTTTATAATCTTGAAGAAATGGGATTTGGTGCTTTCTTTTGCTCTTGGATCTCTAAACTCTATGATCAGCCCAGAGCTTGTATTAAGGTAAATGGGGACTACTCTGACTTCTTTCAGTTGAAGAAGGGCACTCGACAAGGATGTCCTCTGTCACCCTTATTGTTTGCAATTTTTCTTGAGCCCCTCACTATTAAAATCTGCAATAATCGCCTTATATCCAAGTTTCAGCTGGGCTCGCAAACCTTTAAGCTTTCCCTCTTTGCTGATGACATTGTTTACTGTTAGTGACCCCCATACTTCTTTGACTGCTATAGAGAAGGTTTTTGGAAACTTTAGTAAAGTATCTGGCTTTAAGGTTAATTGGGAGAAGTCTGAGATCCTCAATATCTCATGTAGTCCCGATCTTGTATCCATTCTGCAGCAACACCATCCATTCAAATGGGCACCGGGTAAGGTTAAATATCTCGGGGTTTATCTTGGTAGACATCATAATGATCTTTTTGATTTGAATTATCCTCCTTTGCTTAAAAATCTTTGACGTGACCTGGAAAATTGGGAACATTTATCCCTTTCTTGGTTTGGCAGGATATCTATAATAAAAATGAATGTTTTACCAAGACTGCTCTATCTGTTTCAGATTTTGCAAATTCTTGGGTCTACTAGCCAGTTAAAATCCTGGCTACAGAAAATATTTAGTTTTATTTGGAAAAGAAGGCCTCTCAGGGTTTGCCGGAGAGTTTTGTATAAGTGTAAACATGATGGGGGACTAGGTGTCCTGAATATTATGTGGTACTTCATTACTGCTCAGCTTCGCTCGGTGGTTGATTGGCATTATTCTTGTCACCCTAAGGATTGGATTTTGATTGAACAGTCTTGGATGGCCTCTATGCCTCTCTCGGCTATTCTTTGGCAGCCCCGCCATACCTTCAAGATTGTCCTGATATGGCACCAGCTACCCATAATATGCTCATTCTTTGGAAGAGATGGTGTTGTCACCTTGTGGGAACTTGGGATTACTTTCTTTCTTCTCATTTGTTTCATAATGTCTCTTTTCCTCCATGCATTCCCCTTCATGCCTTTAAACCCTGAAAGGCCCGGGGTGTTTTCCTTGTGGAACATGCTTGGGATGTGGGTCACTTGGTTCCTTCTGATACTTTGTGCCTGTGGTACGGCCTTCCTTTCTTGGAGTTTCTTTCTTATCAGCAGCTCTCTCACTTTTTGTATGGTAATCAAATTAGCTCTCAGTTATTTCTCGGAAAAACTCTTTTTGAGGGTTTTTGTCTTAAGGGGGATTTAATTTCCAAAATGTATATGTTGTTGAACTCCCACCCAGATAGTAAATCTCTGCATATTCAAGCCTGGGAGACTGATCTGGGTCGCTCTTTTTCAAGAGAGGAATGGGATGGTATTTTTCTTAACATTCATAAATCATCTATATCTTCCTTAATTCTGGAAAATAGCTATAAACTATTGTATCATTGTCATTATACACCTGATAAGGTACATAAGTTCTACCCCGCTGTTAGTAACTTGTGCTGTAGGGGCTGTGGTTCTGTGGGATCTTTTTTTCATATTTGGTGGGCTTGCCTGGTTATCCAATTATTTTGGGAGCAGATAATGGCCGTTCTTTCAGAACTGTTAAACAATGTTATTATGTTGTCAGCGGAGACGGTTTTTCTGACTCGTTCTTCTGACAATTTGGATACTGCTTCCCAACTCTTGATACAACGGGTTTGCCTAGTGGCCAGGATTGAAACGTGAGTTTTGGAAACAGTGAGTTTTGGAAACAGTGAGTTTTGGAAACAGAAACTTGCTCCGTCTCTGCTTAAGGTCCTGTCTAGCCACGATACAGTGTATACGTTGAGTAAACTTACAGCTGTTAAACGGCATAATTTGCGGAACTTCCATTCCATTTGGGATCCTTATATGCCCTGGAGGGAACGCATATTTTGATTGTTCACTCTTTGTAATCATAGTCCTTTGATTTGATACTTAATTTCACTATATGTTGCAACAAGAGGTTGTGGCACTTGTATAACTGCGGATAGTTTTGGGGGGAGGGGGGAATCATATTTGTAAATTCATTGTTGTTCTCAATTGTTTCCTTTGTCTTTATTTCTTTGCTTTATAATTGTCTATCATACAGAGTTGTTCCTTTTTTGATTGACAACAATAAAGTATTAATTAAAAAAAAGAAATTACAGCCAACAATTAAAACTAACATGGATTACAAAATTCCCCACTTTCCATACCTAGGAAATTTGATTTCCAGTCATCCTGAGATTGACAGGGATTGATAGGGGTGGGGAGGAGAGTACAGAAACGTTCTCCTTTCTCTCATACACACATTCATTCTCACACACATGCACTCTCTCTCTCATACACAGACACAGCTGCTCCCTCTCTCATATGCATATGCCCATACATTCTCCTTCTCTCTCTCATACACACACACATGCACCCTTTCTCTCACACAGACACATGCTCCTGCTCTCTCACATATCCCCATACTCATACACATGGCCCTTTTCTCTCATACACATATGATCTCTCTCACAAAACACAATCTCCTTCTTTCTCTTATACACACACGCTCTCACAAAACACACACATATGCCTTTTCTCTCTCAGATACATATGCTGACACACACATGCTCTCTAACACACACATACAAATGCTCTCACACATACAGAAATGATCACGCATACATACACTCTCTCTTTCTCATACACATATACTATCTCACATATACCCACACACTCACAATTCCTCTCTCTCAATCTGGTCTCGCCTTCTCTTTTCTTTAAGTCCACAGGGGGAGGAGGGTCCAGCAGCCTCCTCCTCACTCAGGTTTCTGGTGGCTTGGGATGCACTAGTGGCCCTGGAGCCTCTTTAGATTTCAGCCACTGGTGGATTGGGTGTACCAATGGCCTCATGGCCTCTTCCTGATTTTGGATGCTGCAGGTTAGGGTGCACCGGCGGCTCTGCAGCCTCTTCCTAACTTCAGTTGCCAATGGATTGGGGTCCACTAGTGGCCCCATGATATCTTCCTGACTTTGGCCACCAGTGGGTTATGGTTCACCTGTAGCCCCCATGCTGCTGCCCTTTCTGAGCTGCCACCCTGTGCAAGTGTACAGCTTGCACAGTGGGTTATGCTGGCCCTACAGCCACCAAAAGCAGTGAGTCTGCTGTCCAAACATCTCCCCGCCTAGGTTCAAATGGTACCCAGACACCACCAGTCTGCTGGCACCTTCCCAATTGATTTTTGATGAGCTACCAGCCCAGCTATTCTATGACCTATGTGGTTTTTCTCATTCATTCTTTTATCATCTACCCTTGTTTTATCCTTTTCACCTTGGTGGATGGTACTTGTTCACCATCAACCTACTAGCCTTGACTTGTTTGACTACTTATTCTGCACCTGGATTAGAAGACACAAGAGTTAAATCCTTTTATGTGTAATGAAGCTTTGTAATGTACTGTTGAAAGTAATAGTGCATTGTTAATTGGGCTCCTAATGAAGTATATCTATCTATCTATCTATCTATCTATATGTATGGGTAGGATAACTTTAAAAGAATTGCGTATGGCAGCATCCACATATATATATGGCACGTGTAATCATTCATGTCGTCTTTTGGCTAATATGTACGTTGTTTGTTGACTGCATCCTTAAGCCATATAGATGGAGTTATGTCTGTTAGCTTTGACTAGTTTTTAAGGCCTTTTTGGGTTGCATTGTCCTGAATAGGGTATGTGTATCTGTATCTGATGCTCTCTTTATTTTTATTGGTACTCTATGAATAAGTGTCCAGTATTGCCATGTTTTATGTTAGTTGTCACTTATTTTATGTTTCTTATATTTTGTATATTTTATATTGTATCTGTTGTACTTGAATTGTTGGACCTCACTAGTGCTCAAGCAATCTAGCATGAAAAAAAGAGAACAAATAAAACAAAATTCTCTCTCTCTCTACAGAATTGGATATAAATACACACACACACACACACACACATACACACAAGTTCATCACCTTACCAGGGTAAAATATGTTTAGAGCAGTGTTTCCAAATCTGTCCTGGTGGCAGGTGGCCCCACCATCAGTCAGGTTTTCAGGATATCCACATTGAATATGTATAAATTTGCATTAGGTACTCTGTATATGCACATTCATATCATGCCTATTCATTTTGGATGTCCTGAAAACCCAACTGGCTGTGTAATCACCAGGACAGGTTTTGAAATCACTGGTTTAGATGAAATAATTAAAACTTTCTTTAGTAAAAGGAGAGCAGCAATTAATTTGTTGGCTTCTCACTTGTGATACCTGGTTCATGGAAACCTTTAAATATATCTATGTACTGACACTTTAATTAACAGCATAGGGGCGGATTTTAAGAGCCCTGCTCGCCTAAATCCGCCCAAATCCGGGCGGATTTAGGCGAGCAGGGCCCTGCGCGCCGGTGAGCCTATTTTACATAGGCCTACCGGCGCGCGCAGAGCCCCGGGACTCGCGTAAGTCCCGGGGTTTTCGGAGGGGGGCGTGTCGGGAGCGTTTCGGGGGCGGGTCCGGGGGGCGTGGTTACGGCCCAGGGCGGTCCGGGGGCGTGGCCGCGCCCTCCGGACCCGCCCCCAGGTTGCGTCCCAGCGCGCTAGCGGCCCTCTGGCGCGCGGGGATTTACGCCTCCCTCCGGGAGGCGTAAATCCCCCGACAAAGGTAAGGATGGGGTTTAGACAGGGCCGGGCGGGTGGGTTAGGTAGGGGAAGGGAGGGGAAGGTGAGGGGAGGGCAAAAGAAAGTTCCCTCCGAGGCCGCTCCGATTTCGGAGCGGCCTCGGAGGGAACGGAGGTAGGCTGTGCGGCTCGGCGCGCGCCGGCTATACGGAATCGATAGCCTTGCGCGCGCCGATCCCGGATTTTAGCGGATACGCGCGGCTCTGCGCGTATCTACTAAAATCCAGCGTACTTTTGCTTGCGCCTGATGCGCCAGCAAAAGTAGGCCAAATCGCACGGTTTGAAAATCTACCCCATAATGCTGCAATTCTGGAGACCCTAGTTCCTGTAGCTCTACCCTTGTGACTCTCAAATATAGACTGTAAGCTCTTCAGATAGGGACCTTTGTGTGTATGAATTTTCACAATGCTATCTCCCCAATGGTGGTGTGTGTGTGTGTGTGTTTGTATGCAGATATCAAACACACACACACACACAATGTCAAAAAATTCATATCCTTTCTTCTCTAGCTTGTCCTGTCCACTTGTATTCTGTTTCTGCTGTTTACATGCAGCCCTTATCTAACGTGACTCATAATCCCCCGTGTCTCAGAATGAATATGGTTTGCAAGCGTCTCTAGTCAGATTACAAAGCCAAGCTGAAACAAAACAAAACAACACACAGGGCATAAATCAAAAGAGGGGTGGAGTGGTCGGGGGTGGAAGTTGGTCCAAAGTATTGTAAAACTACATTAACAACATCCGCTTTTATGAAGCAAATGTTGGGGGGTGGGGGGGGGGGAGTGGAAAGCCCTTGCTTTGATTCCAACAGCGTGTTTTGAAGATCAAGCTCAGAGAAAGGTAAATTCTTTCACTTTGATCTGGGTAACATGAGCGAGAATTCATTTCCATTTTTTATTTTTGCTACCCCCCCCCCACCCCCCCCCCCCCCGCTCGCTCTTTTTCTCTCATTTAAAGGGGCCCAGACGAATAGGTTTATCAGCGTGTGCCAACTCACTAGAACGTTTCCAAGCAAAAGGCAAGCCCCGGACGCCTCTAATGCAGAATCATCAGGTCGTTCGCCACCCCACTCCCAACCAGTATACATTTCATTTCTTTATGCTCCTCTAATAATATCTTTATAAATGCATTTTCCATTTCAGAATAGATTTAGAAATAAAACGTACCAACAGTCAGTAGTATCTCTTCCCCCCGAGGAAAAATGCCAGCAATGCAGTGTTACACGCTTACATGTATGTAACAGATGTAGCGCGTGCATTTTTAGAGTGCTGTGAGGATACTGGACACGTGTGAGGCAAGGAAATGTTTCTGCAGTGGGAAAAAACCTTGTCTGAATGTATAAGATACCTCCACGGTTGACGAGTGTGAGTGTGTGTGTGTGGGTGTGGGTGTGAGGGTGTGAGCGAGCCTGTTTCTACAGGAGAGTATAAATAGTTACACTTCTTGCCTTACAGCTCTCATCAGGGAGCCATCCAACCCAGCCGGCCTCCCTCCTTCCCAGGCAAATCTCATCGGGGAACCAACATGCACAGCCTCTCTCCTTCCTCCTTGGCATTCATTCAGCTTTCAGGAGGAAGCTGTCATATCTATAATCTCCTGCGCATCTAGCTCTCATCAGAGAGCCAGGTGCATTCGTTAGTCTTTCCCATCCATCTCTCACTGGGTCATCATGCAGGGCTCCTCTCCTTACTCTGGGGCATCCAGCTGTTATCATGGAATCATTAGGCACAGCCTCCTTTTCTTCTATAACATTTCACTACATCTGTATAACTCTATTGAAATCACAGATGATAAAGAGATTTGAGCTCACAAATCGGAAACAAATCAAAAAGAAATATACTAAGTCACCTGTTCCAGGGCTCCCCTATTGCTTCCACCACTGCTCCATGCATTTCTTGCCCCCCCCCCGTGCATCTAGTTTATTACCATCTCGCTCTCCACCTAGATTATAAGCTCATGGTGATTGAGAGCCTGCCACCCTTTGCACTTTTTTTTCATTTCCCTACTTACCTTGCATAGCCAATCTCTTTTTTTATCTTCCTCCTTAACTTGTTAGTACACTGCAAATAATAAATAATTTGTAATATTGCATCATCGTCCCAACACAGGACAAACACACAATTACAGAGACCTGCAGACCCAGCCTGCACGACCAATTGCCACCAGATGTCAGCAAAGCATCAGCATTAGCCCAGGCCTCGTACACTGTGACCCAGCACTGTGCACACCTTTCGCTCAAACAGAAGCTGAAGTGCTTCTTGACTGTCCCCGTGCACACAGACCATGACAGCTGCAGTAAGGCACAACCCATTGGGTCAGGCTAAGAGTAACACCTTAGGATTCCCAAATGGGTCTTGGCCACCAAGGACACGCTGAGCCAGGCCTGATTTTGCCCCATTGCACTATAGGACTTATTCAGTTCATAGACACCAGGGAGGCAAAAAAACAAAAAACTAGGACTGACTCAGTGCCCAGCTTTGCACACTCATTCCTAGGTTTTGTTTTGTTTTTTTTAATCCACCAATATACCTAGAAGATCATTTCCTGCTTAATGTTGGCAAGGATTTCCCCCTTCACAGTATAGCACCTGCTTACTCTTCTGCCCCAAATGCATTACCCAACACTTACTCACATTAAACCTCATCTGCCAGTTGTCTAACTGAGCTTGGTGTCACCTACACAGAGGGCACTATCTCATTTCATTTTCTTTTCTGTCTAGACAATTGCTGTTTATTTTTTCTTCTGCCTTTATGTACAAGAAAGTTAAGAACAACTCCCTACTGCACCCATGGCCTTCCTCCTCTCCACACTTCCACCTTCCTCTCCATCTAGTGGTGATGCTTGGGGAGGGGGGGTTGGAGGGGGGCAAACAATCCCCTTTCAGCCTCTTCCTGTTATTCCACATTAACCCATGGCTGCAGGCCAAAGGGAATTCGTTTTATTTCTTTGAGTTCCACATGGAACTATTGTAAGTAGCAATTCTATTAACAATAGTGTTATTATTTCTAATACTGTTCTCCAAAAAAGTCCAAGACATGAAATAGAAAAATATCCTCCCCCTAAATCTCTGCTTTTAACCCTATCCTTGGCAGAGCTGGGTGGTTATTTGCTATTTATTTGTTCATACATTTCTATGCCACCTATCATCAATTCTAAATGGTTTACAATTTCAAGATCTATAGAATACATAATTAGAATCAATCAAATGCATACTAAGTTAAAACAATTCTTAGAACATTAATTGAAAGGTTGTTTGTGAACCTATATAAAAATGTTTGATTTTCCTTTTAACTGATATTTCTTGCTTTCTAGTTTAGAATGAACACAAGTTCATTTATATGTGTGTGTGTGTGTATAAATATATATATATATATATATATATGAATAAACATCACATATATGCATGCTGCTTTTTGCCTTAGGTTGGTAGACACAGCAGGAATATGGATCTCCATAATCCCCACACATTGAAAAAACAAGTAATTTTTTCTGGACCTAGATCTAATTCATTAAAACCCAGGTTTAATTATTTGCTGAAAGTCATTTGAATGGAAAGATGTACTCCATGGAGTACCTGCAACTGCCAAAGGTGTTCTTTACACTGAATGCTAATTTCCAACATGGGTTTGTGTTACAATCTTAGAAGTACATTTTCAAAGGCACTTCGCACTTATAAACACCTTATATGCATGTGCATTTGACATATGCATGCACAAGTAATTTTCAAACAAGCCAAATATGCAAAAGTTTTGACTGAAAGCAGCTGCTCTTCATGAAAGCTTTAATCTGAGCTTTCATAGTGAGTTCTGTATCTAGGATGACTCCAAGTCAGTGGACATATCCGTTAAAGGATAAGGGCTCAACAAATAATGTCCAAAGGTGATGCGAAACTGTCAGCTGTACCGCTCGCAGGACAGTCCTGCGAGCAGCCTTATTTATCCTGATGCCGTCAGACCCGTGCTGCCGCCTCCTGCAGCATTAGAAGTTGCCGCTGTTCATCCACGCGGCTGTACGCCACTGACATTTCTCCCTTGCATTGTCCTCCAGGTGCACGGATGCCCACTTCTCTTAAAGGGCTCATGGCAAGAAAAGCCCATAGTGCCCTTGGATGATGTCATCTGTTGTCCTATAAAAGGGCTCTTCAGTCTCTGCATTGGGGCCTTCGCAAATCGCAAGGTCTCTTGGTCTCTTGTATTGGTCTTCTGTGGTCATCAGTTCCTGGTCTCCTGTGGTCTTCTGTGGTCCTTGATCTGTTTCAGGACTCCTATGGTCTTGTCTGTCCTGGGTACATCTTCGCTGGATTAAGTCTTCAGTGTCCTCTTGGTTTTAGAGTCTTGTTCTAAGTTCCAGAGTTCTGAGTTCCTGTGTTCCTTCTTCCTGAGTCCTGTTCCTGGTCTTCAGAGAGCTTGTTCCAGCCTGTGGTCCATTCTGGTCTTCAGTGTCCACCTGGTCCTTGTCTTCAGCCTTTGTCTGGCTCCTCGTCCTTGTCTGGATCTCTGCCTTCAGTCTTTGCCTGGTTCTGTCCTTTTTGGATCCTTGTCTTCAGGCTTCATATGGTTCCTCATGTTCGCCTGGACCTCTGTTTTTCAGTCTGCTATGGTCTTCAGCCTTGATCCTGTTTCTGCATCTCCAGCTTTGTTCCAGTTCAGTCTTCAGATCCAGTTTGGTGCTCCTGCAGTCTTGGTTCCTGTCTTCTGTGGATCCTTGTCATCACTGAGTCCATGCCTGGATATGGTTACCTGTCAGCAGTGTGGACCACGGCCAGACCAGGGGTTGTGTTGGTTGTATCAAAAGGTCCTTCAGAGTGGCTGGAGGGCTACCCCCAGAGACCAGCTCT
The DNA here is from genome assembly GCF_901001135.1 of Rhinatrema bivittatum. NCBI lineage: Eukaryota > Metazoa > Chordata > Amphibia > Gymnophiona > Rhinatrematidae > Rhinatrema > Rhinatrema bivittatum. Next base: position 289,273,004 of record NC_042617.1, on the reverse strand, counting down.
GAGTGTTGGTTATCTGACAGAGATGCAGTAAACACCATACCAGAAGAACCACTTTGGGTTACTCACAAGCCTCATTGAAATGCTGACATTTATTATTAGTTCTGCCGTATAGGCTGGAATACAAATTCATGATTTATTGATTGAAATACTGGATGTTTTGAAATTTCATCAGATCAGACTGCCTACAGCAATTGGCATTGAGGATATTCACAATAATTTGTTTCATATCAACATTGACGTATACTATCCAACGAGTGCTCGAGATAAGTTTACCTATTTACTTGCATATTTAAAAGATTTATGTATGGGGCCCCCCCCCCCCACCTTGGTCCAGACTCTGAATTACCTCTCTGCTTGGGGTGGGGAGTACCACATGAGAAATTATATTCACTAATATGATTTATCTTTGGGTTCGTTGCCTGAGTGGGGGATGAGACAGGGTCCCAATCACCTCGATACCACAATTCTGTGCCCTGCTTAAACAACCTCTCACTTGTGGCACCACAGACCAGCTAAAATCATCGCACCAGAATAAAACAGCAATTAACCCTTTTACTAGTATTTTGTATGTAGACAGTAAATCCAACCAGAACATTAAATTGGAAAAGTACAGTGGTGAAGTATAATATAAACTTGCATTTTTCTTATTTTAAGTCAAGCAATGCAAAAATAACACTGGGTACAGCCTGTTAACCAGGGTAACCAACATACTCATTTGGATAGTAAAAAAAAAAAAAAAAAAGGAATGCTAATAGAGAAAAGTTGGGGGGGGGGGGGGGGGGGGGGAAAGCAGTTAAGTACACAGCTTTCAAAAATTATCTTTACACCTGAGTACTCAAAAAGCAGGCGGGAGAGGGGAGGAACAGATCCACCCCAATATCACCAGTTTGAAAAGGGTGCACCTTGTCCCAAACACAAAATTGAGTGGAAAAAAAAAAAACAATCAAGAAAATGAAAAAGTCCCTCTTGCTGGTATAGCTGGCTAGATGACAAACTAAATAGACAAGGACTTCAGTGTATGAAAGGTCTCTTTCTCCTGGAGAACTTCCCCAAATGGTTTACTTGGCATGAAACAGAATGTGGGCCTGGTTTCAGTCTCTTACAGAAAGACCATGGTCCACCAGTTTTATTTCCCGTACCTGCCAATAAGGGTTGATGCTTGACATCGGCTGAAAGACTGAAGCAGCTAAGATGAGATACTGAATTTTTGACAAAAGGCAAGGAAATAAACCTTCTCCCTCCTCTGCTTAGATATTTTCTGTGCAAAGTTTAGATTACTTAACTCAGTCTCTTAGAAGGCTGATCCAGCCATGTGCTCCTGTGCCTGAATATCTCTGAAAAGGAAGTCTCTCAGTCTCGCAGCTCCTGGCTTCTCTGTCCCTTTTGGAATTTTATATGTAGCTTGACTATGAAGCAATAATAGATGTCTGAGTAATTAATTCTTGGGGTTTTTTGTTTTGCTTTAAAGGTTAAAGTCATACTTTTGATTTTGGAGTAATTATGAATCTTAAAATGTTTGCTTCAACCTCTCCTAACCAATAAGATCTCAGATTTGTCTACTATAACCCCTGTCTGCAGTTGGCATAATAGCAGGGGTACATAGGATTCTTGGGGCCATACTCCAAACTTCACATTCCCAGTTCTATTGGACCCCAGGGCAGGGTTCTTTTCTGGTGGGGGAAGAGGACTCTCAACTCCAAGGTCCAGGGTGGCAGAGATGACACTGTATCTCAAACCTGGGAGAGGCATCAGTTCTCATTCACTATTAAGGGATGTGAGTACCAATAAAAACCTCTGGAGGCTCAAACTGAGTGTCAAAATTAATCTTTACTGTAAAAATTATTGCATGGATAGTTGACAATGATCACATCAGTTCTTGACAAATAGATGGAATTTACAGGTCTCACTCTATTCTATATCTGTGCAAGGGTCTTTCAATGCCAGGGCAAAGGAAACTCTCACCCTCCAGTTCTTGGAAAGGTTAAGTAGACATACATATCCAGGAGAGGACTGCAGTAAAATATCGGCCAGGGGGATTTTTTTCAAAACTGGCCCATGGGGTATCTGATACCCTCATGCACTTCCCTTGCAGCACATGTGTCAACAGCTCCTAAAAGCATGCCAAGTTAACCCTGGAACCTGGCAGAATTTAGCCAAAATATCTCCAAAATAAACTTCACCTTTCCTAAATAACTAAGACGCTGAGCACATTCTAGACTGGGGTGAGCAGAGCTACATCCCTGTTCCATCTATGAAAGTTGGTTGGACCCCCTACACATCTGCTTATATCTCTTACAGAGATATATCCTGGATTACCGGTCTGGTTCTTGAACCAGTTGCAAGTGATGATACTGCGAGCCAGTGTCAGGCACATACATGCTCAGTCACAAACAGATTTCTAGATTGTAGAAACTTTATTGGTACGTACACACTGACACCCACAAAGACACATACTATTTTACAGACACAAAGGCACACCCACACACAGAGAGTGCATATGTGTCTGTGTCAGAGAGAAAGATTCCTCCATAAACATTCTCACAGACAAAGTGTGTATGGGTCTCTGTCTTTCTCTCATTTTCTCTGACAAAGACATACACATTCTCTCTATCATATGCTACTATTGTACTGCTGTTTATGTGCTCACACAGTGAGTGCCCCCAGTCCAGCACTGCTGCATCATGGTGAAAAGTTTTTGCTTGCTGCCAGCCCTTCCCCATTCTCCAGCAGCCCCCTCCCTTTCTCAATCATATTATCTAGGAGACTCACTGGTTCCACAGCCAGCTGCTTCTCTCAGAGCTCAGTACTGTCACCTCAGACAGAAGCCTCCCCAACACTGCATAGGCACTTCCTCCTGTCTTACTCCCTTCCTTCCTCTGTCTGTAGCTTGCTTCCACTTCTCCACAGCCATCCCACCACTCTAGCACATCCCCATGGACTGCAGGCTACACAGTCTACTGCTTTTATGGTTCCCCAGGCTCTGCTCTGCTTACTGACTCCAAGGGAGGGGGCAACCAGAAGTGATCCTTACTGTTCCCTGAGCTTATAAAAAGAGAAAATTAAGCCCTGGCCGAAGACTGGGGAAAGCCACTAACCCAAAGTAGTTCAGATCCAGATGGAATACTGCTTTCTCTTGTGGAGCCAGTGCAGCTAGGGCTGGTGCAAGCGTATTAGGTATCATAGGCGAACCTTACAGTCTTTCACGCCTCCTAGCACCAACCTTCCCACAAATAATTAAAAAATATGCATTTTTAGTAACAAATTTTACATGAAAAAGAATATTCAGTGTTCTAAGGTAAAAATATCACTTATAGTATGTATATTATTTACATGCACTGCTGTGGTACGAACCAGAAAACTCTGCAAATAAAAAAAGACACTGCAGCCATATGTTATTGGGACTATTGTAAAGCATGTCGGCCGTCACAAAGCTTTAAGTAAACTGAATTACAATAGAGTAAACTTCCCATATAAAAACAGCACTAATGGCAGCACTCAAACAGTAATACTCCTATCTATGAAAAGGCAACACTGCAAATATTACACCAGGCCCTAAAACACCAATACACCTGATATTAGGAAAACAGAATAAGTCAAGCTTAAGTGCTGACAGAGAAACTGTATGCTAGCAGAATACCTCACCTCAGTCACACATGCAGAACCCAGGCAGACCCTCACCAAATACAGAATAAAGAGACAATAAAGTATAACTAGAAACATGCAGACAAAAACTAAATTGGAAACCGTAACAGGACAGACTCCGAATGCAGTGCAACCATGGAAAAACAGAAACATCATCATTCCTCATTAAACATCAAACAATAAAATCAAGATAAATAAAACATCAATCATAATAGTAAAACCATACTAAAAAAAAGAATAAATATTTCAAAACAGATGATGATCCAATGATTAAAAATATGTGACATTGTTTTTTTTAATTTTCAAAATATCAATAAAATATTTCAAAACAGTAGACACATCAAACACCACCCAGTAATTAAAACTAAAGCTAAAATACATCCTTTGCTCTCCGTACCTGGGAACTTTAGATACCAATCACCCTGAAACTGTCATGGATTAATCAGAGGCGGGAGGTATGCACAAATTTTCTCCTCATTCTCATATATACACACTCTCTAACACACTAGTTTATTCTCACACAAACTCCCTTATATTCTCTCACACCTGCTCACTTGCTCACATGCTATCTCTCACAGACATGCTCACTGTGTCATATGCTCTCGCTCACACATATGCATTGCTTACTGGCTCACTTGCTCTGTCTTACACTCACACACAGGTACGCAGGCTTAAATATTCTTCTTGATCATTCATATATCATTAGCTCACTCGTTCTCTCTTGCTCACACACATGCTATGGAAACCAGTACAAGCTCAATTATATTATGTACGGTAGTACAACAATGAAAAAACAGAATTATCATCACTCTTCACAAAACATCAAGAAATAAATCAAGAGATATATAAAACATCATTCATAATATTAAAACCAACAAAGAGCCATCAAACATCCAATAATTTAAAAAGTCATGTATATTACTTCTAATATTTCCCAGACACCTATAAAATATATCAAAACAGCAGACACAGGAAATAACACCCCAAAATTTAAATAATAGGATTAAAAAAATCTCCAACTCTCCATACCATAAAATAAATAAATATCTGGATCTTTTGATTTCCAGTCATCCAGAGATTGTTGTAGATTTGGGGGAAGAAGGCTGCACAATCTTTATCCTTGCTCTTTACCCTTCATACGCATAAGTTCTGACTCTCTCTCATATACACACTCAGGTGCTCTCTCTCTCATACACGCACAGGCTTTCAAACACACACACAGGCTCTCTCTCGCTCATACACAAGTAGGCTCTCTTGCTATCTCATATGCACATGCAGGCTCTCTCTCTTATATACACACACTGGCATTCTTTCTCTCTCAAACGCACATGCAGGTGCTCTCTCTCTTTCATATACAATTATGTGTTCTCTCCAATATATACATGGTGGCGTTCTCTCTCTCAAGCACATGCGGGCTCTCTCTCTCTGATATACACACATTGGTGTTCTCCTTTCTCATGCACGGGCCAGCTCTCTCACATACATACATGCTGGTGTTCTCTCTCTCTCTCATACACATGCAAGTACTCTTTCATATACACATGCTGGCAGCTGGTACGCTCTCTCATATGCATGCAGGCTCTCATACTCACAAGAAGGTGCTCACTCATGCACATGCAGGTACTCTCTCATGCACACTTCTTACAAATACACATGCAGGCTATCTCTCTTACACACATGCTCTCAGGCCTTCCCTTTTCTTCTGGGCCTTGTTTTCCCCACTCACTGCTGGAGGGGATGTAGGAGGAGCTTCTGGCAGCCATTTTTTACTGCAGACGATTCCTTCTTCAAACTCCCCATTCCTGATGTAAAAGGTAGGATCCTCGTGGCCCCACAGGCCTTTCTTCAGGCCACAACGAGCTGAGCTCCATTGTGCCCCTGCTGAAACCTTCCTTGAGCCCTTCTTCTTTACTTTGGCCATAGGTGGGAAGCTGAGTATGAGCTGATAGGAAGCCACGTGGTCAGTGGAACTGGCCCACTGAGGGATACCCGATCCCCCAATAGGCTGTTCACTTCTTTCTCCTGCCCACTGGAGGGTAGGACTCCCATGGGCAGACACCAAGTTTGCTGCCGCCTTTCTTTTTCTCTTTCCTGCGGGGGGGATGGGAAGCCTGTGAGAAAGCCGTAAAGAGAGCATGTCACTAAAACTGCGCCACTGTCTGCAGGAGTTCCCATCCCTCGTGGGATGTTATGCCAAGTCTGCCTAAGCATTGCCTGTTGAATGTGTCAGTAATAAAAGAGTGTTATACCAAAAATAACCTGAAATGGATGCTGCTCATATCTTTGGAGGCAGGGTGAGTAGGCCATGGCAGGATTTTTTTGGAGGGGCACTTTTTGCCGCTCCAAATTTCTGCCGCCTGAGGTCGCCACCTCTCCCTGCTGCATGATAGAACCACCCCTGGCTGTTCCTCCTTAGCTGGATGGAAGGAATCACAGCATGTTATGTTGACCTCCCAAGGCAGGGGTGACAATCCTCTTTAGGCAGGAGCAGGCTTCCAAAAAATACAGAAAGACATACAGCTCCTATTGAAACTCCTCTTCCACTTTCTAAGACTCCTCCTGCCAGTTTGTGGGATGCTGTATCAGGAATAAGCCCCTTCCCAAGTTTCAGGCTGGGGGGGGGGGGGCACTATGGGAAATCACTCCAGAACACTTTCCTTTCCCCTTCAAAACTCCAAACAAAATTTCCTCTTCCCATGTATCAGGTTTTGGGGCCCAACAATCAGGGAACACTCCAACAACCCTCCTGCTATACAAACTGCAACTCAAAAATGCCACACTTCTCCGCATGCACTGCCTGCTTTTATGGAAAACTGCTGACCAATCCACACAAGCCTCTTGTGTAAGTGCCTGCAGGGATGGTCTGCAAACTACTCTTCCTTTTTAAAATCCGAACCTAGAGCTTAAGCTAGGGATCAACTGGATAATGGAAACCTATGGGTTTCTACAAGTTTAAGAGCTACCACTGGTGTTGCTGCGAGGTGCTGAGAGCAGAGACCAGGTGTTGGCCTGGATCTGAACATCAGGCAGTGGTGTTTTTGTGGCACTCTTGATCTGGTCTGAAGGCACACCAGAGTGTCTAGTTCATATTTTGACCACCATAGCGGGACTAGAGGACTCACCCCAGAGAGTAGTTTACATTATATCTATCTTTATATCTATTATATTTTTAAATTTGTTAGATTCAGCTATATGAATTTGGCTTATTGTTTTTCCTTATGTTCATATAGAAATGCATATGACTAAGATTAAACAGCATACTTGAAAATCAGACAGCAGCAGAGATTTCAACAAATGAGACATTCAGGATTTCAAACAAAATTGTTTCGGTCTCAGGGAAAGGAAAGTTGTGAAGGGAAATGTCACAGAGTCTCTAAGAGTAGAAGCGCTATAAAAGTTGCCCTGACCAAAATGACCTGGAGCTTTCTGGTAACTTGTCCAAAAATAATTGTGCTGAAATTATGGACTTTGCAAGGAGAGGCAGACATCTACTATTTGAGATGGATGTCCTGCCACAGGGAACATCATCCACCCTTCCTTAGCTGGGAAAGAAGAAGGGAGAGGCAGCTGCCAACTCAGGAAGGTAATTCCCTGACTATGATTGCAGTGAAAAGAAAAAATAAACAAGAAGAGATATAATGACCTGAGAAGGCAGGGTGAAGGGGTAAGCTACTCCAGAAATGAATACTCAGTTATATTTAACACCTAATCCCAAGGCAGATAAAGAATGTCAGGCCCATTCAGTCTGTGCCCATACACCCTTCCTGTTGCAATACCTTGATTCTCTGGCTGTATTATTTGCTTTCCCACTTCTAAGGAGCTTCTATGCTTGATCCATGCCTTGTATGATTTTGTCTCCAGCACCTTCCCTGGAGACACCTTCAATCATCCTTTACCCCGAAGAAACATTTTCCTATGTTACTCCTGAGTCTGCCCTCTCCAACCTTGTATCCTGACCTCCCTGTCCTGACAACTTTTTATGCGAGGAGTGCAAGCTGTTCCACTATAGGCCAGGTGTCTGCTGCAGAAAAAAAAGATGTGTGACATTGTTCCTGCAAAAGAGTCAACGGAGCAAAACTAGAATTGACTCAACCTGTCCATCATGACCTGGAACCAACTACTAATACAGAGTGTAGGGAAAATCTTCAGAGTGGTAGCCATGTTCGTCTGGAGTAGCAAAAATGACAGAGGTGGGTGGCATCTTATAGACTAACCAATTTATTGAGGCCTGAACTTTCAAGGACCAGAGACCACTTCGTCAGATGTGGGTAGGCATGTGCATTTGTTTGAAATGAATGGGTAAAACATAATGAATGGGACTGTATTTGCTTCATTTTTGGCTCCCCCCCTAAAAAAATGGAGGGTTTCCACGAATGAAACAAATATTATTTGCCTCATCCATTTATGTTTCCCATTCATTTCTATGGTCCTTTGAAGTCTATGACTTTTTTCTGTGGAAATAAACAGGTGTAAGTAATAGCAACCAGCCCTTCGCTATGTGGCCTCACCACCTTGTCAGAGCTGAGTCAAAGCATGATGTTAAGGAAACCACATACACAACCAATCATAGTGAAGCTTTTACTAAATTAGCTTATTGCTGCAACCTGGATCCAATTATACTGACCTACTCCCACCGTAAGGACTGAGCATATGCAAGAAGTACTGCAAGTTATTTCTAGCCTTTGGGCAGGGAAGGATATATTATTTAGAGCTTTCATATATTTAAAAAACAAAACAAAACATTTTTTATTTTTGGCACTGGTAAAAAAAAAGTTGCTTCTAATCTTCTCTGTGCTCCACTTTGTCATTCACTTCCATTCACCAGAGAAAAATAGGCTGTGGCACTTGCTGCTCATTTGTCTCTTCACTGGGGAGGATTTGGGCTTTGGGTGGGAGATAGTGTGGGCAGCAATACTGTTGATCATTTTGTCTCTGTCTGAGCACCACACCAGTGAGGTGACTGAGCAATGTACAAAGAGTCTATGCCAGACTGTCAATCTTTTTTGTGTGTGAAGTCTGTGGCAGCACTAGTGTGTGTCTACATGGCACTGCAAGCAGTACAGCTCATACACACACTCTACTACGTGTGTGGGTGTGTATGACAGACAGTTCTCTACACACACACAGTAGAGTGGCATTGTCAGTGGGGGTACAGTTATAGTACATATATACAAGATTCTTTGTAATATCCAAACCTCCAGTAGGCAGTGAACTAACTTGACTAAATTCCATTGAGATCAATATTCAAAAGCCATTTAGATGGATAACTGAAAAGCTATCCTTCTAAGGGCCTGATTCATGAAGGCATTCTCCCATAGATACAGAATGGGAGAAACGCCTTAGAGAATCAGGCCCTAAATGGCTACCCGGTGATATTGAAAGTCATACGTCGCTGTTGTTTTACAATGTTACAATGTAAAGATAATATGACCTGTTGTCACACTATCCCACAAGTTATCATGTAAACTGATGTGATACTCATTTTTGAATGTCGGTATATAAAAACAAATAAATAAAATAAATAAATAAATATGTGCTAGCTGCATAATGAGTTATGCGGCTAGAATTTAGTTGCAAAAGTGAGGAGCATTCCGGGGATGGTTGGGACGCGTTTCTGGGCAGAGCAGAGTTAGCCACATAAGTTAAGCGGCTAACTCCGATATTCGGAGTTAGCTGCTTAACCTACGTGTCTAATTCTAGTTGGGGCTATAGTGCTGTCCTAAAATTAACTGTTAGACATAACCGGCTAATTTTAAGATAGCTCGGTATATTTAGCGGTAGCACTGTGCCGCTTTATATACCCTGCTAATTAGCCAGATATGTTTATACGACTAACTAGCTGAGCTACGCAGCGGCTGAAAATGGACTCCCATCAAGTCAGTGAAAGGAGGAGGTCTTGGCAGGGTTGGAAGGAACAGCAATAAGAATGGCAGCTAAAATGAAGAGGGATTTTTTTAAAGTCCAGAATAGCAGGAAAGAAAAGCAACTCCAGCCAGAAAACATTTGGAGAGAATGTGCCACCGCTGTCTGTTCCTCTCCCTTTTGTTATGGAGCAGAGAAAAAAGGTGGGGAGCCATCCAACACAGACAGTAGCAGGGCAGCAGAGATAGCAGAAGTGCAATGCCCAAAACCAGCAGCACTCTCTTACTGATGAGGCAGTAAAAGCAGTATTTGCATCAACTGATTCAGAAGAAGAATCTTATACTGGACTCCCTGAATCAGAAGATATTGAAAGGCTATTAGTTAAATATAATTTGGGTGGATTAATTAGTAATGTTTTTGCCTCATGTCAGTGATGGAGGAGATAGAGGAAAATGAGGATGGTGAGGAAGAGCAGGCAGCGCAGAGCATGTATTATGTCCCTGGCATTGTTCCTCAGGGTCCACCCTCTGCCTCAACTTCAGGGTCACATTCAAACCCATTCACACACACTTAAAAACATGTTAAAAACATTTCCAGAACATAGTGATTGCAATAAATTCTTATTAGTTTTTTAACAATCAATGTAACCAAATACAGTACTTTACATATGTTAGATTACAATAACTTCATTTACATTGTATCATACTCATTATATCATATTCGCCATAATCGTTGTTACATTCCAAAACAATATATCCAGTATATACCCATATACCGATTCACTCCCTCATGAGGGAGTGAATCGGTTTATGGGTATATACTGGATATGAATGTTGAAGGTTGTTTATGTTGATATTTCAGATATCAGTAGTCTACGTTTAATTATATTGAAGAATCATATTGGGAAATTCAACTTTCGTGCAATTATAACATAAGTCCCTGAGGAAGCCCCATGAGGGGAGAAACAAAGATCTTTTGTCGGACAAAATTGTTTTGGAATGTAACAACGATTATGGCGAATATGATATAATGAGTATGATACAATGTAAATGAAGTTATTGTAATCTAACATATGTAAAGTACTGTATTTGGTTACATTGATTGTTAAAAAACTAATAAGAATTTCTTGCAATCACTATGTTCTGGAAATGTTTTTAACATGTTTTTATGTGTGTTTGAATGGGTTTGAATGTGGTAGTGAGTATTTTATTGTCTAAATAGAATAAATAAAGTTTGCACATTATTCTAAAAAAGTGTAGTATCCTTTGTTTAAATATAATTGTATACTTAAATGGATACATTTGGATTTCATTACCCTGTGTGTATATTTATCAACTCCAGGGTCAGCATCCACCACCATGGATGTAGAGAAGGGATCATGGAAGATATTCCTAAACTGGAGGCACTTCAAAGTGAGGGAGGACCTGTGTATTACTCGGTGTATTTACTGTACAAAGGATATCAGCCGAGAGAAGCAAATGAGGCATCTTGCAACACTGGTATGCAGCATCACATGGAGAAGCAGCACCCTCTAGAATTGGCATCAGGTGAGAGTGGCAGAACTAACTTGGGGACCCCTTTCTTCCACTCCAGATAAAAGCTAGAGAAAAGGTAGGAAGACTTTTTTCCCCAAGCTGATCTCATGGCCCTAGAAAGGGATCAGCCCTTTCCAGCAGTCAGGTAGCAGGCCAGCAGCTCCCTGCTATGCATCTGAAGCAGCAGCCCACCATGGAAGAAATGGGGTGCAGGTCTGGATTTTCCAATAGGCACATTAAGGCTGTGCCTAGGGCAGCAAAAATCTGGGGGACAGCAGGCTGGCTGAAGATTTGCTACCTACCAGCTGTGCTTAATCTCACTCAACAGAGAACAGCTTTCAACTTCTTGTTCCAGTCCCTCCCCTTCAAGTGCAGAGGAGGGGAGGGGTGAGGCTAGAAGGGACAGAGCAAAGAAAAACTGCTCTATTCACATGGTTCTCTGAAAATAGACACTTAGAGCCAACAGCTGTAGAGAAAAGCTTTTTATTTAAAGTCTATAAAATAATATAATAAAACCTTATGGGGACAGAGAGACTGACAGAGAGCTACGCAAAGCACTAGCATAAAATTTCCTCTCTCAAATGATTTCACTCATAATAAGGCATTATATAGAATTTACAGTTGTACATTTCCATCCCCTAAACTAGGTTACATAATTGTCATAATTTCTGTGATTGACTTTCTACTATAAACAATTAATCTGAATGGCCATATGTAGATTTGTTCTCACTCTGCATGTAAATTCATCCTCACCTTTTATGCTAATGGGCCTGCAACTACATTGTCAGTATGACCTTGTTGATTCTAAACATAGTTCCTTTAGCCCAGTTCTTTTTGATAATACAGCATTTTCTATTTAGCCTATAGCGTCAGTTTTTTTTTTAGCAAAAGCAAAAGCACAAAATTGAAGAGAAATATACAATACTTATTAGCAATTATAAAGTTCTTATGATCGAAAGTAAAAAAAACTTGGGAGAACAAGAATACAGACTTCTTGTGTGAGATGTCAAAAAGTGTTTCACTGCCTTCTCACTGTTTTTTATTACAAGTTATGCCTATGATAGGGCCTATGAGCACCACAACACTACTCTATTCCAGCCCTTACCCTCCTGTCCTGGAGGAGAGGGGTGACACCAGAGCACACAACAGAAACAAAGAAACGCCACTGCTCCCTATTCAAGCTCCTCTCTTCCTATCATTCAGGAACTTGAGGGGAGGAAATTATCCTGAAGGAGATAGAGCAGAGCAAAGAAGGTCTGGGAGGGTGAAGGGGACAATAGCACCAACAGTACCTAAGGCTAACAAATTCCTATATCCGTCACTGATGGGGTGGTGCTCGGTAGCCCTGTCCTGGGGCAAGAGGAAGACAGCATCAAACGTTGTAATGAGGGAAATTATTGCACTTGATGACCAGGCCCTGCAGGTAGTGGAAAATGTGGATTTTAAGTGTCTGCTGCATACATTAGCCCTCAGTTACAAAATCCTCTCTAGGACTTCATTTAGAAGGAAGGTTATCCCCAGCCTCTACAACCAGTACCATAGTCACATCCAAGCACAGCTGGCTAAGGAAGAGGGGAGTAGCATGTATTTTACCAGCATTATCTGGGCCATCGCAAACAGTATGCATGTTTACCACTCCCTTATGGCACTCTGGTGGGACCTGACTGAGGTAGAGGTAGACATCAGCTCTAACGGGACAGAGCATCAGGGTGCTGATGGGCTTTGATGTACATCCAGTTGATGTATAGCCCCCCATACCTCGGCCAATATTCTATCATCCATGTGAGATATGCTGGAGGGTTGGTAGCTAGACCAGAGAGCCAGGAGTCTAAATGCAGGTTTCTTTGTGATAGACAATGGAACAAATATGGTAATGGCAATAGAGGATGGGGGTTTTCAGGATATCGGTTGTTTTGCACCCTTGCTGCACCTGGCAATCAAGGATGCCCTGGGGCTGGGGCCCAATGATGATGGGAATTCATCCCTGCAGGAGCTGATAGAGAAGTGCAGAAAAATAGCAGGGCATTTCCACAGAAGCGTGAAAGTGGGGCAGCTTCTCCCTGAATAGCAGAAACAATATGGTCCTGCCTCACAAGTGTTTGATTCAAGATGTTGGCACCCGCTAGAATTCCACCTATATGATGCTGCAAAGATTAGTGGGGCAGCAGACACCTATTCATGATCTGACCGTAGAAACATATATAGGTGTGAATTTCCCCAAGGGGCATCATGATTGGGTAGTGATGAGGAAGTTGGTAAAATACTGAAGCCCTTCAAAGATGCCATGGAGGATCTGAGTTCAATGTTTCAATTTTCTAAAAAGCTTAAGATCCATTACAGCTCAAATTCTTATAGTAAAAGTGCAAATGAAACTGAAACTGCTCACAGAACATGATATATATATACATGCCTGCTACCCATTGTAGCAGGCAGTCTTGCCCTCCAGTCTTGCCCTCCAGTCCCAGTGTCTCACATCCATGAAGAAGATGCTGGTAATTAGGGTGTATGAACAGGAGTTACAGAGGCAGAAGTGCAGTGGGATGAAACACAAGAAACAGTGGCCACCACAGAGAATAGTACAAGCAGGAATGGCACCCTGTCAACTAGTACTTCCTCTGCCTCTTCAATACGCTAAAGCCATTTTGCCCGCAAAGAACCATCGCTCCTGGCACAGGGCATAGCTAAAGCAGCTGCAGAAGAGAACTTTGGCCCACTCCAGCAAAGGAAACTCCAGCACAAATGTCTGTAATATGCTATCTTGCAGAGCCCATCGAAAACGTGGACACAGATGTGCTGGCATATTGGGCACATAAGTCCGCAGTCTGGCCGGACCTAGCCAAAGTGACTCAGCGCTATCTTTTCTGCCCAGCAACCAGTGTGCACAGTGAACATGACTTCTCAATGGAGGGCTCACAGCGCTCAAGGCTGGCAAAGAGTTGATGGAAAAGCTGGTGTTTTTGAAAACTGATCTGCCTTTGCTTGAGTTTCCAGAATTTCCATGTGAAGGGCAAGATGACTGAAAACAGCTTGAAGGCCTTTCTGCCACTCTTCCTACCTGGCATGTCCCAGATATATCATCTTAGGGATCTTGCTGCCACACGCCTACCTGCCATGCCCCTTATACCACTTTAGGGGTCTTGCTGCTACAGCTCTGTCTACCTACCATGCCCCAAGTTACCACCTTAGAGGTCTTGCCGCTATTGCTCTGACAACCTGCCATGCCCCAGATATACCAACTTAGGGGTCTTGCTGCTATGATCTGTCTACCTGCCATACCCCTTAGGGATATAAGGGATATGGCCAGAAGCTAATTAGAACACATATCTGGAAAATTTGCTCACAGGCAAATGCCAAGTGGCCTTTCAAGCAGCCAATCCAAAGGGAAAGGCCACCTATGGAGGCTAGAAAGGCAACCCACACAGACTCTATGGCACAGTAATGAGAGCGGAGGAGCATAGCAAAGGCACAAACCAGTACACAAGCCACACCCTCTCCCACTTGCTTCAACTGTGGAGCAAGAGGGTACTTGGACAGAGCCTGTAGATCTGAGCAAACTGAAGCAATGGACATCAACCCAGATGATTTTAGAAACTCTACCATAAGCTTGCTGGGGAGACTGGATGGACCATTTGGTCCTTTTCTGCCGTCATTTCTATGTTTCTATGTTTCAGAAAGAATGTGAACTGGAAGACATAGTCTTTGAGGATTCAAAGTTGACAAGAAGAGAGCTCACATGGGAGCTAAATCTTCTGGGAGGCATAATCCTCAGGTGATTTGTAGTTAAAGCCCAGGTGGAGATAATTGAGCAGCTGAAGCTGATCAGTAAATCTTCAGAGAAGGTGAAAAGCCCAAACTGGTAGTACAAATATGGAAAAAGAGAAGCAAAAAGACATAAGATGTCATGAAAGGAGGAGGACCCTAGAGAAGGCTTGGCACCAAGAGAATGCTACACTGGTGGGATGTCTGTTCACCTGGCAATAAAGTACAAGGGCTGAGTGTTGTAGTGTAAAGAGTCCTATTGGCCAAGGATTTGGACTTTAACTGCCTGTTTAAATGCCTTGTGATGTTACGCCATGAACAGAGTCTGCAACAGGTAAGCTAAAACCAGTAGGCTAAAATGTAAAATGTGCTCTTGTGACTGTAAATAAAGCACGTAAACAGTAGGTCAGTGCCTGCCTCTTCACTAGGAAAGGAAAGACATGATGAGTTCCTATCCTGAAGAGCTGACTTAGAGCCCAGTTTACTAAGCATTTTTCCCGTAGACACACAGTGGGGAAAAAAAGCCCCAGTAAAGCAGGCCCTTAGAGTGATAAAGCCCCGTGACACTAACGAAAAATTACCTGTGCGTAATTTTTCTGAGCAGAACAACGTGTTGTAATTTGGATGCACGCAACTATGAGCGTTGTTTCAATCTCCACCTCCTTTCTAACCCAGGAACACTTTTTCAGCCCGTGGGCAAAAGCACTTGTGTTGCTGAACAGTGCAGTCACATTTGCTCACCTACAGATGGGGCAATAAGAAAACCCTGATTTCTCTAGGTAAAATGCTATTTTTTACATGGAAAGGGCTTTCATTATAGCCATTTGTAAGGACAGGTTTTTTCGGGAGATGAGGACAGGAGCTCAACAGTGGTGCTTCAGCACCATAATAGGAAGTCACACTGACAAAATTAAATGCTGTATTCACAGGCTATAACAATAAGAACCTCTGGTGGGGGAATGATGTGCCTCAAAACAGCAGGTATCTTAATTTCCAGGAGTTTCATTTTTTGCATCGATATGGTTACAATAAGCTTGAAAAACTCCAGCTGCAGATTCGAAATAGGAGTCGATGATAAAAGGTAAGCAGTTAGGGTTTAGAAAACTCCAATTTGAAAAAGTCTTATGTCTCAGTGTTGCAGTTGATTTAGGCTCTAAATCATAAGCATATCTGATCCAGGGTCGAATAAGTGCCCTCCAGTGTTGTTCAATCCAATCAGTTAACTCTAGTGTTAACTGATCATAAATAGGCTTAAGAAACCCACCCCCCATTTCTACAATTAGGGTCTGCACCTCAGATCAGAACAGTCACAGAGGGTTCTATTCGTTCCATCCCATAAAAAGATTCTACTTACTGAGCCTATCAGGGTATCGGCTGCAAAACCTGGTAACAAAAAAATGTTCTCACGTGTTAACCTCCAGTCATGCCAGAGAAAATGGGGTTATCTATTTATTTTGGGCCCAGTGTTTTTTTTGCTGCTCCTTTCTGTCGTCCAGTTCAACCTGAATTGCAACTTCAGTTCCAGCTACCCAGTGGCTAGAACCGAAGAGGAGAGAAGAGGAGAGAAGAGGAGAGGAGAGGATCACCTTGCTGGTGGCTGAAAGGAATCAGTAAGTTTTTACTTGGGACATTGTCTTTTTCAAAAGTATTGGGGCAAAGTTAACTATTTGGGAATATTATTTAGTGTGTTTGTGTGTTTGTGCTTTTAATAGTCAGTAAGGCAGCAAATAAACAAGTTAGACAGTTTGTATTTTTAAATGGTCAGTCAGTAAGGCAGCTAGTAAGCAGTAGTTAGTGTGTTTATTTTTAAAGTCTGTAAGGCAACTAGTAAGAAGAACTGAGTGTTTGTATTAAAAAAAAAAAAAGTAGCCAGAAGCTAGAAATAAGCTAGGAGCAGTGTATACCTAAGTAAAAAGGTTGAAAAGTTCAGTTCAGTTACTCACCTTGGAAAAGTGTTGAGGTACTGTGATTTGGTTTGATTAGGTATCAACATTTGATAATCAAAAGAGCAGTGAGTCACTCTGGCTGACTAACTGAAGTTAGACTGTTTGGATTCATAGCTTTATGGAGCAATTGGTTCAGGACTGAATCAAATCACGGTGACCCTAGAAGATGTGGTAGACCTGATTGACAAACTGAAGAATAGTAAATCACCTGGACCGGATGGTATACACCCCAGAGTTCTGAAGGAACTAAAAAAATGAAATTTCAGACCTATTAGTACAAATGTATAACCTATCATTAAAATCATCCATTGTACTTGAAGACTGGAGGATAGCTAATGTAACCCCAATATTTAAAAAGGGCTCCAGGGGCGATCCGGGAAACTACAGATCGGTTAGCCTGAATTCAGTGCCAGGAAAAATAGTGGAAAGTGTTCTAAACATCAAAATCACAGAACATATAGAAAGACATGGTTTAATGGAATAAAGTCAGCATGGCTTTACCCAAGGCAAGTCTTGCCTCACAAATCTGCTTCACTTTTTTGAAGGAGTTAATAAATATGTGGATAAAGGTGAACTGGTAGATGTAGTATACTTGGATTTTCAGAAGGCGTTTGACAAAGTTCCTCATGAGAGGCTTCTAGGAAAAATAAAAAGTCATGGGATAGGTGGTGATGCCCTTTCGTGGATTACAAACTGGCTAAAAGACAGGAAACAGAGAGTAGGATTAAATGGATAATTTTCTCATTGGAAGGGAGTGGGCAGTGGAATGCCTCAGGGATCTGTATTGGGACCCTTACTTTTCAATATATTTATAAATGATCTGGAAAGAAATACGACGAGTGAGATAATCAAATTTGCAGATGATACAAAATTGTTCAGAGTAGTTAAATCACAAGCAGATTGTGATAAATTGCAGGAAGACCTTGTGAGACTGGAAAATTGGGCATCCAAATGGCAGATGAAATTTAATGTGGACAAGTGCAAGGTGATGCATACAGGGAAAAATAACCCATGCCATAGTTACACAATGTTAGGTTCCATATTAGGTGCTACAACCCAAGAAAGAGATCTAGACGTCATAGTGGATAACACATTGAAATCGTCGGTTCAGTGTGCTGTGGCAGTCAAAAAAGCAAACAGAATGTTGGGAATTATTAGAAAGGGAATGGTGAATAAAACAGAAAATGTCATAATGCCTCTGTATCGCTCCATGGTGAGACCGCACCTTGAATACTTTGTACAATTCTGGTCGCCACATCTGAAAAAAGATATAATTGTGATGGAGAAGGTACAGAGAAGGGCTACCAAAATGATAAAGGGAATGGAACAGCTCCCCTATGAGGAAAGACTAAAGAGGTTAGGACTTTTGAGCTTGGAGAAGAGACGGCTGAGGGGGGATATGATAGAGGTGTTTAAAATCATGAGAGGTCTAGAACTGGTAGATGTGAATCGGTTATTTACTCTTTCGGATAACAGAAAGATTAGGGGGGCACTCCATGAAGTTAGCATGTAGCACATTTAAAACTAATCAGAGAAAGTTCTTTTTTACTCAACGCACAATTAAACTCTGGAATTTGTTGCCAGAGGATGTGGTTAGTGCAGTTCGTATAGCTGTGTTTAAAAAAGGATTGGACAAGTTCTTGGAGGAGAAGTCCATTACCTGCTATTAATTAAGTTGACTTAGAGAATAGCCACTGCCTTTAGCAATGGTTACATGGAATAGACTTAGTCTTTGGGAACTTGTCAGGTTCTTATGGCCTGGATTGGCCACTGTTGGAAACAGGATTCCAAGTTAGCCATCTAATTACAAGTTAGCCATTTACGTCTTTAGTTTTGAATATTGACCTCATCAAGTCCAGGTCCATATCAACTGGAGCTTAAAGCAAACTAGGGAAAATATTCAAGAAAAAAGAAAATCAACCCAGCATACTGAATCCCAAGGCATGTAAATACATTTCTAAATCCCGATACAAATGTATCCCCTATTTTTCAGAACTTCCAGAAATAAAAGCCCATGAATTTCTGTTAAACCAGCTTTTGAAAGATTAATTCAAACAGGATGCTAAAGTACTTTATCATTTTTAATACCCGTGAAACACACGTGCTGCTACCTTCAGGATGGATGGCCTCGCAACTGTTTGCCAGTGCCTGGACCATTTGAAAGCTTCCAAAGGGGGAGAGGAGAGGGGGATGAATAGTGAACTAACTAGGGACCTTTGTTTGCAGGTTGTATTTCATTTGCTCTGGGAATTTAAGTGTTTATTACAACAAAAAATACAAAAAGATATTTACTTGGAAAAACACCAAATCATTTTTTTCCACTGATTTTTCCCGTGTTCGTTTTTGGTGTAATAAACGCTGATAAATTTCCAGGACAAGTAAGAAATAAAAAACTGAAAATGAAGGTCCCTGTTAATAACTCTCAGGCCACCACCATGTGTTTAATTAACCTGATTTTTTTTTTGAAATGGCAGTTTCCTCCAGCTCCTTGGGCTTCCAGCTCAATGGAAGCAGGGCTAGGATTTGCAGCCATAATCTTTCACTTCGTACTGCTATCCAGTCATTATAGCAGCAGGGCCTAGGCCAGGGCTCCTCCTGGAATCCTACAATCCTGGGTCCCTAAGTCCCACTACTACTGGAGGTGTCACTGCTGCATGATGTCTATGGGCTTCCCCAGACCCACAGGAGCTGTGAGGGCTGCTCTATAGCATTCCCCGATCCCTGGCTGACCCGGAGAGCAGAAGACCTGCTCTCGGAATTGAACTCGTGGCCTTCTGTCTTCCTCAGCAGTCATTTTCAGATCAAAGTATCAACATGTTCACACAGAGGTCAATGTTTATTTTATTTATTTATTTTATTTATTTATTTAAACATTTTTATATACCGGCATTAGTTATGGACATCATACCGGTTTACAATGAACAAATTAAGCTTGGAAATTACATGTTAACAGGGAAGGCAATGTTCCAAAGTTCTGTCATTTGTTTTGTCATTTGCCTGCCAAATCTTTGGGGGACAATATTTTTGCCCATCCCCCAGCTTATCAAGTAAATGTTGTTCACATAACTCAACGTGTACACAAAATGCACCCACATAAAAGGAGTCGTTCCCGGGATGCTGTTAAAATGCATGCACTAAGCGCTGGTATTTAGCAAGTGTGGAAGTCTGGCTAGACAAATAGCTGTCCTAAATTTAGCCAAATAAAGTTCTGTGTATAATTTTATCCAGAAATACTGAGTGGCAGGCTTTTGCGCATAAGTCTCGTTGACTATTCAGTTACAGATATGAGCGTTTTATGCATGCAATTTTCCTGTTCGTTGGCTTTCTGAATTTTGACCTCATGGAGACTCTCAAGAAACTCGCCAGGCGTAAAACATTAACACTGACCAGGAACCAACTGACAATTAACCACCTTACAAATGTCTAAGAATGGATAACCATCAATAACTAACATAACTATATACCAAACAGAATTATTATTATTTATTTCCCAGCTTCAGCTGATTTATCCAAGATTACTCATACTGAATGGCCAGGCTGGATGTCTTATTCATTTTTCTGAGCACTAGATTACACCTCTATCCTAGACAGACACATGGTTTAATTTCTGTATAGAAAAACCTGATGCTCAGTGTCACCACTTCTTTTCAGACTTAAGAGGCAGAGAAGCAAGGGTTTTTTGCTCCAGCGCCTCCCTCTTCAGGCTTCCTGCAGCGAAGAAAAGAGGGGGCGAGCCTGGAGCAGGCAGAGCTGGGAACAGCCACACTGTAATAATACTTATAAGTTTTATAGTGCTATTGAACATCCACAGTGCCGTACAATGGTGATAAGTATTCAGGTACAAGTCCCTGCCCCCGAGAGTTTATGATCTAAGTGGGTATCTGAGGCAATGGGAGATAAAGTTCACGAGGAGTGTCAGTGGGAGAAGTGGGATGTGTACCCTGGCTTCCCTGGTTCTCAGCCCATTGCTCTGACCCAAAGGGGGTCCTGGGCAGTCCTGAATCGGCGAACATTGGCTGTCCCATCAGGGAAGAAAAAAAAAAAACTGGCTGCACAGACAAGTCTCGGTGCTGTGGTGGCGCTACAAACTCAGGAGGGAGGGAGCTGCCAGAACGTACCGACTTCATTATGAGCCTGTCACAGCTTAGCCACGTGTCTGGATGGGGAGAAGAGCTGCTTCTGCTGCAGTGGGCCTAGGTAGGGAGCTGCTTACTCTGCAGCAGAATTGGACACGGGGGACACCCACAGCCCCAGGGACAGAGATAACAGCTGCTGCTGCCCACTCGGAGGAAAAGAAGTGGTGAGGTGGGGGAGAGGAACGAGCGAAGAGGCCAAAGAGAATAAGGAAGTGGAGGGGAGAGAGGGAGGAGGTGGAGAGGGGAGAAGAAAGGCAAAAACTGTAAACAATGGAAATAAGAAAGTGAAAACATGAGAAAGTAAAAACAGAAGCAAACTAAGAAAAATACAAAAATTGAAAAATTAATGAAAGCAGTAAAAAGGCAAAAAAAAAAAAAAAAAGCTGGGCAGGGTGGGATGAAGTTTTCTCAGCTCCTAAAACATTTTGGCTGGCGCCTAAGTTTTTGATATTTTTTTTTTTATTTTCCAGCCTTTGCCATTGTGGTGTATGTACAGCCTGCGTGTTTGTGTTTGTCTGGTGTGCTTTGGTCTCTGTGGTTTACGTCTCTGTATGTGATGTGGTCTATCTGCCTGTGTCTATGCCTCTCTCTGTGTCTGTTTTTCTGCCTAGATGTTTGTGTCTTTGTACCAGTCTGGGTATTGGGGTTTCTGTGTCTACATCTCGGCTGTCTTTGTCTCTCTGGGTATAGGGTAACTGGGTGACTGTGTGTGGGATCTCTGGTCTATGTCTGTCTGGGTATCTATTTTTGTCTCTGCCAGTCTGGGTGTGGAGTGTCTGTGTCTGTCTGGGTATGAGGTATCTGTTTTGCTGTGTCTGTCTGATCCATAAACATTTATTAGCCAGCTAAACTTGGGAAAGCCAGCGCTTATCCCTGGGCATGAGATGCAAGAAATGGATCAACTATTGAGGATCTGACGGGCATTTGTGACCTGGGCTGACCACGGTCTGATCTTGGTCTGACCCAGCATGGCACTTCTTATGTTATATTCTTACAAGCCGTTAAGCCCGTTAAACGGGCAAGATGTTTGTTCCAAATGCCAGCTAAGTGTTGTGTGTGGAGGTGTCAGGATGTGTACTCTTTCCCCCTCCACCTTCCCTCCCTTTGCCCTCCCCTTGCACTCAATGCTCCCTCCTCCAGCTCCCCTCCCCTCTTACTGTCCTGCTACCCCATCTCCCCAACCCCCATCCCACCTTCCCACTGCTCCTCCTCATCTCTCATCCTCCCAATGTTCCTCCTTTCTTCCACAGGTCCCCTCCTGCAGCCCCTTCCCATTCTATCACCCACTGGTCTGCCCCTGCAGCCCCCCTCTCTCCTCATTCTTCATTACACTCCCCTTTCCCTCACTTGCTCAGCACCCTTCTCTTCCTTATTCTCCCACTTCTCCTCTTCTGGCCCTTCCCTTTCTTCTTACTATCCTCTT
Source organism: Rhinatrema bivittatum (assembly GCF_901001135.1). NCBI lineage: Eukaryota > Metazoa > Chordata > Amphibia > Gymnophiona > Rhinatrematidae > Rhinatrema > Rhinatrema bivittatum. The sequence goes on along the minus strand of NC_042617.1, from coordinate 289,250,701 downwards.
CCCCCTCCACCCTCTGTCCCTTTGCACTCATATTGCATGCACGTCTGTCAGAGCCGCGGGTCTCTCTCTCTCTCTCTCTCGTGCGCGCCTCGCCACAGCCCTCACACGGCTCCATTTCCTCCCGGTGCCGCTCTGCTCTGATCGACGTGCTCTCTCGCCTGCGCATGCGCGGTAGAGTTGCTCTCTACTGCGCATTTGCGGGCCGTCGGTCAGAGCCCATTTATAAGGTAGACAAGCCGTAAAGCCCGTTAAAACGGGCTACATCCCTCTGTCTCTCACCTCCCCCTCATTCTCTCTCCCCTCACTCTTCACCACCCCCCTCCCCCACCCACTCCTCTCCACCCTCCCTCTCCTCTCACTCAGTCCCCCCTCTCCCTCACTCCCTCCCACTCAGTCCCCCCTCTCCCTCCCTCCCACTCACTCAGTCCCCCTCTCCCTCCCTTCACCCACCTCCATTTCCTCCCGGCGCCGTAAGCGCGACTTCCCGCAACCCTCACCCGGCTCCATTAACTCCTCCCGCTCCTGCCGGCAGATCTCGGGGGGGGTCACTCCCGCGCGCGCGGCAGTGACTCCCCCGAGATCTGCCGGCAGATCTGGGGAGGAGAAGTAGCGGCACCGCGCGCGCGCGGTGCCGCTACTTCTCCTCCCGCTCCTGCCGGCAGATCTGCTGGCAGAGTGACACCCCCCCCCCGAGATCTGCCGGCAGAGTGACACCCCCCCCCCCCCCCGAGATCTGCCGGCAGATCTGGGGAGGAGAAGCAGCGGCACCGCGCGCGCGCGCGGCGCCGCTGCTTCTCCTCCCGCTCCTGCGGCCCCACCGCCATTTTTTTTTCTGATCGACATCCTTGCCCGCACATGCGCAGTAGAGCTGCGCTCTACTGCGCATTTGCGGGCCGTCGGTCACAGGCCATTTATAAGGTAGATTGGAGGTGTAGCCAGACCCCTGTTTGTGCACAGAAACATTATCATGGGGTGTTACGGGTTTCCAAGGTTCAAGTTTGGTGGAGAGGGGGGGTGGGGTGTAGAGCAAGAAACCTTTCTGAGTCCCTGGTGCGGTCACTACCCTTTCAGTCTGATGGCTCACACTTCCAGCTGGATGCAAGAGCGTCCAATAGAGAAGCAAGGAAGCAAAAGTTATCAGAATGGATTAAAAGAAATAATCAAGCCAATGTCCATTCATTCACATGGGGCACTGCAAAAGGCACACAGAGTCCTTGGTGGTGTTCAAATTAAATTGTTTAACTTAAATAAAAATATTCGGGCCAAAATCACAAAAATAAAAAACAGCATAAAAAATATCAGCACAATGAAACAATGGTTTCCTTGTCCATTTTAGATCTTCTCACCAGTCTTCCTTCTCTTGCACCACCATCCATATCATAAATATCCTCCCCAGTGAGGGTAGGATAACTGGAGTGTAGCTCCAGCATTCGCTGGTCAAGATGGGAAAATATCCCCAAATCCAAAACTATTAGAACAAATATAAAAATAAAAAAAAAAACCCAAACCCTGTAATCCAACTGCAAAATCTCCAACAGGTCTCTTGATGTCTCTAGCTCAAGAGTCCAAAAAACCTCCTCACCCTTGCTCTTCCCTGTGCTCAGGGAAAAAGATCTCTCTGAATCTAGTCCTTCAGGATCCCCCAGGAGGATGCCCTTCCATCCAGGCTGAAGCAGTCTGTATCCGAAAATCTTCTCTCTGCTTCCAAAAATACAACAGTTCCAACTGTAAATCCTAACCTCCAGGGATAAGGAAAAAAGATCCTACAGCTGCTGTAAACTCCAACTCCTTTCTCCAATCTCAGCTGCTTTCAACCCAGGGCTGATCTATAGCTTCTGTCTTTCTTGCTGGCTCTTAATCCACTAAAGATTGAGCAAGTTCATGGGGATTTTTATATCCCACATAAGCCTCCCCCAAAAAGTGTTCTGGCAAGGGCAGGAATCCTAGGTATAAAAAAAAAACCCCTCCTACTGTCCATTGCGGGAAAATATATGTGGGAGCAAATGTTAGAGACTGGCAAAGTCCCATCACAGAAGGGAGCCCATGCATGCTCTTAAGAGGCACCCTCCTTCCCACGAGAAGGGACTGCCCCAGCCCTGCTCCCCACTGCTGACATGAGAGCTGGAAGAGGGCCCATAGGGGCCGACTGTAGGTGGGCCCTCACTCTGGGGGGGGGGGGGGCATTGCACCCATATGTGTGCATCTTTAGAGCAATATAAAAAAAACCCAGCAAAATTAATTACCCTCTCCACTAGCAAACCTTCATCATTTATAAATATCCCTTCAATATCCCATTCAGAATTATGAATTTCTCTGACACCATCCTCTGAATTACTCTTAAGGTCTCCAACTTAATTTGTCTTAGGTCTAACACTCTCACCTTCTTTGATTGAGCCTTACTGAATATCATATCTCGCTCTGACTAGCATAATCATTCAACTTACTGGTTTTCTTATTCACTCCTTTTTCACGATCATATGTTACCCTGACTAGAGGAAAAGAGGAAACAGAACATAGAAACGGAGAACACTGATGACAGAAATAGGCCATACGACCCATCTAGTCTGCCCATTGCCCAATTAATGTAGCTTTATAATTATCACTTCCTTAGAGATCACCTGGATTTATCCCGTGCTTTCTTGAATTCAGATACTGTTTTTGTCTCCACCACCTCTACTGAGAGGTCATTCCATCCATCCACCACCTTCTCTATAAATAAATATTTCCTTAGATTACTCCTGAGTCTATCACCTTCATCCCATGATCCCTTGTTTAAGAGCCTCTTTTCCATTGAAAGATGCTCACCTCCTGTGCATGGTAACCTTTGAGATATTATATCTCCCCTATCTCGCCTTTCATTTAGGGTGTACATGTTTAGATCTTTCAATCTATTCCTGTATAATTTAGAACAAAGATCACTGATCATTTTAGCAGCTACCCTCTGGCCAATGTAACCTCAATATTTAAAAAGGGCTCCAGGGGTGATCTGGGTAACTATAGACCACTGGACTCTCTACCTGGGTAACATCAAGCTAGGTGGAGAGAACATTGTACAAATCTCATCTTGGAGTGAGTTTCCTCACTCCGAGGGTCATCAAATGTTCACAAGAGACCACTGTTCTGTTCGAACGTCTAACATTGAATGTCAAAGGAGCCCCTAACCCCCTACACTGATACCTAAACCTCACCTCGAGTTACTAGGTGGGCCTACTATAGGGATACAAATACCTATCTAGGGAGATGACATTAGGGCCAGTATCTCTCTCTCTCTCTCTCTCTCTCTCATACAACAGGTCTGGCTCCTATCACAATTTGCACTAACTTAGCTCTTCACAGAGGTAATTATCATAAAATGAATATTTGCATAAACCACACACCTTTTGCTATTGCATGCGATACTTACCGCATTTTGATAAATCCAGGCCAGTGTTAATATATATTACAAATGCTATCCTTCCCAATCATTCAAAAAAATACATATCAGACTTATCCTGAAGAAATCTGGTTCAGGCCAAAAAAATTGACAACTACCACCCAGTCTCTAGCCTTTCCTTTCTGTCCAAGTTAGAAGGAAAAAGTGATTTATTTCAGACTCCTCGATTACCATAAGGTATACAACATCCTACAGAGTCACTAATCTGGCTTTAAGAAAGACCATGGAACTGAATCCATACTTTTGGCTATCTCAAATAATATCAATTTACATGCTGATCTAGGTAACGAACATAAGAACATGCCATACTGGGTCAGACCAAGGGTCCATCAAGCCCACCATCCTGTTTCCAACAGTGGCCAATCCAGGCCATAAGAACCTGGCAAGTTATTAGTAAGAGCAGTGGCTATTTTCTAAGTGTACTTAATTAATAGCAGGTAATGGACTTCTCCTCCAAGAACTTATCCAATCCTTTTTTAAACACAGCTATACTAACTGCACTAACCACATCCTCTGGCAAAAAATTCCAGAGTTTAATTGTGCGTTGAGTGAAAAAGAACTTTCTCCGATTAGTTTTAAATGTGCCCCATGCTAACTTCATGAAGTGCCCCCTAGTCTTTCTATTATCTGAAAGAGTAAATAACCGATTCACATCTACTGGTTCTAGACCTCTCATGATGTTAAACACCTCTATCATATCCCCCCTCAGCCGTCTCTTCTCCAAGCTGAAAAGTCCAAACCTCTTTAGTCTTTCCTCAAAAGGGAGCTGTTCCATTCCCCTTATCATTTTGGTCGCCCTTCTCGGTACCTTCTCCATCGCAACTATATCTTTTTTGAGATGCGGCAACCAGAATTGTACACAGTATTCAAGGTGCAGTCTCATCATGGAGTGATACAGAGGAATTATGACATTTTCCGTTTTATTCACCATTCCCTTTCTAATAATTCCCAACATTCTGTTTGCTTTTTTGACTGCTGCAGCACACTGAACCGATGATTTCAATGTGCTATCCACTATGACGCCTAGATCTCTTTCTTGGGTGGTAGCACCTAATATGGAACGTAACATTGTGTAACTATAGTATGGGTTATTTTTCCCTATATGCATCACCTTGTACTTATCCACATTAAATTTCATCTGCCATTTCGTTGCCCAATTTTCCAGTCTCAGGTCTTCCTGCAATTTATCACAATCTGCTTGTGATTTAACTACTCTGTACAATTTTGTATCATCTGCAAATTTGATTACCTCACTCGTCGTATTTCTTTCCAGATCATTTATAAATATATTGAAAAGTAAGGGTCCCAATACAGACCCCGAGGCACTCGACTGCCCACTCCCTTCCTCTGAGAAAATTGTCCATTTAATCCTACTCTCTGTTTCCTGTCTTTTAGCCAGTTTGTAATCCACGAAAAGACATCACCACCTATCCCATGACTTTTTATTTTTCCTAGAAGCCTCTCATGAGGAACTTTGTCAAACGCCTTCTGAAAATCCAAGTATACTATATCTACCGGTTCACCTTTATCCACATGTTTATTAACTCCTTCAAAAAAGTGAAGCAGATTTGTGAGGCAAGACTTGCCATGGGTAAAGCTATGCTGACTTTGTTCCATTAAACCATGTCTTTCTATATGTTCTGTGATTTTGATATTTAGAACACTTTCCACTATTTTTCCTGGCACTTTCCACTATTTTTCCAGGCTAACCGATCTGTAGTTTCCTGGATCGACCCTGGAGCCCTTTTTAAATATTGGGGTTACATTAGTCTTCAGGTACAATGGATGATTTTAATGATAGGTTACAAATTTTTACTAATAGATCTGAAATTTCATTTTTTAGTTCCTTCGGAACTCTGGGGTGTATTCCATACGGTCCAGGTGATTTACTACTCTTCAGTTTGTCAATCAGGCCTACAACATCTTCTAGGCTCACCGTGATTTGGTTCAGTCCATCTGAATCATTACCCATGAAACCTTCTCCAGTACGGGTACCTCCCCAACATCCTCTTCAGTAAACACCGAAGCAAATAAATCATTTAATCTTTCTGCGATGGTCTTATCTTTTCTAAGTGCCCCTTTAACCCCTCGATAATCTAACAGTCCAACTGACTCCCTCACAGGCTTTCTGCTTCGGATATATGTGAGTTTTTGCCTCTACGGCCAACTTCTTTTCAAATTCTCGCTTAGCCTGTCTTATCAATGTCTTACATTTAACTTGCCAACGCTTATACATTATCCTATTTTCTTCTGTTGGATCCTTCTTCCATCTTACTAGATCTCCCTGCTGTTTTTGATATGGTTGATAACCAAGTCTTGATTTGGTGCTTAAGAAATATTTAAATCAAAGACTGTGCCCTTAAATAGTTTGAATCATTTTTTGTTAAACAGAACTATGTTTCTTAGGCCAACAATCCCTTGAATCCCAGAGCTCTCACATGTGGAGTGCTCCAAGGCTCAGTCCTCTCCCTGATCCTTTTCAACAAAATACAACTGCCCTATTTGTGACCTCATTCAGACCTTCAACATTGAATGTTATCTTTTTGCTGATGAAAAGGGGGATGGAACAGCTCCCCTATGAGGAAAGGCAAAAGAGGTTAGGGCTGTTCAGCTTGGAGAAGTGATGGCTGAGGGGGGGATATGATAGAGGTCTTTAAAATCATGAGAGGTCTAGAATGAGTAAATATGAACTGGTTATTTACTCTTTTGGATAATAGAAGGACTAGGGGGCATTCCATCAAGTTAGCAAGTAGCACATTTAAAACTAATTGGAGAACATTCTTTTTCACTCAATGCACAATTAAGCTCTTGAATTTGTTGCCAGAGGATATGGTTGGTGCAGTTAGTGTAGCTGGGTTTAAAAAAGGTTTGGATAAGTTCTTCGAGGAAAAGTCCATTAACTGCTACGGTATTAATCAAGTTGACTAAATAAATAGCCACTGCTATTACTGGCATCAGTAGCATGGGATCTACTTAGTGTTTGGGTACTTGCCAGGTACTTGTAGCCTGGATTGGCCACTGTTGGAAACAGGATGCTGGTCTTGATTGTCCCTTGGTCTGATCCACTATGGCAATTTGTTATGTTCTTAACTCTGCGTCAAAATTAAGTCTTCCTCCGTTGCTAATCTCAACAACTGTCTTTGGGCAGTAACTCAATGCCTTAGTGACCAAAAAACTCAAATGGAACTCCTCTGCATTAGCCGTAAAAGTCATGAGTGGAGGAGTAGCCTAGTGGTTAGAGTAGTGGGTTATGAACCAGGAGATGAGGGTTTGAGTCCTGCTGTTGCTCCTTGTGACCTTGGGCAAGCCACTTTACCCTCCATTGCCTCAGGTACAAACTTAGGGGGTCATTTTCTTACCATATCGCACGCGAAATGTCCCTTTTCGCGTGTGATAGCTTCATAGGAGCGGTGTCGGGACCGGAAGGGGAGGAGTCGAGGTGGACTCTGCGGAAACATCACTGGCGGCGATAAGGTAGGACCCCTTATCACCGCCAGTAGCGCACCCAATAGCGCCACCTTTCACAGTGGCGCTATTGGGTGCGAAAGCCGGCAGCGATAACACCACGGTAGTGCGATTTCTGCCGGCTTTCGCAGGCCCTCCCCCTGCTTCGCCTCCCCGCCTCCCGTTACCGTGGAATTCAAAAACCTGTGCGCCGTAGGAAAATCCAGCCCTTAGATTGTAAGCTCTCTGGGGATAGGGAAATACCTACAGTACCTGAATGTAATCCACTTTGAAGTACTGAAAAAAAAAAGTGCAAAAAGCAGAATATAAATCTAAATAAATAAAATAATCTCCTATAATCACCACATTTCCCTGTCAGGGACCCCTCTACATCCCAAGAAATCAGTATGAAGCCTAAAGGTTCAGCTCAATCAGAAGCTCAGCATGAAATCACCAAGATGGTAAGAACCTCATTCATGAATCTTCACCAGATCCACCAACTATGAAACTACCTCAATAAACACAATCTGGCCAGCAAAATTGACTAGTGGAACTCTCTATACATCGACATCTCATAGTACAGTATGAAATGCCTCCAGTTCCCACCGAGCACAGCCGCAAGAATTCTGGTGGGAGCCAAAGGAATGGACCACTTCATATAAAATGTATCCTACATCAGCTACACTAGCTCCAAGTTGAAAGCAAGATCAAGTTCAAAACACTATGCTTTGTCTTTAAATGCATGAAAAACAAGCTTCAGAATAACTTTCCCAACTTCTTCTTTCTTACAGCCAGCCAGTTTGCTGGCTGAATGAAACCGGGGAGCCACAAAGCCAGGGTCTATCCAGTGAGGGAGTGAGGCTTAACCTCATGGGGTCTTGGAGTGGTTATGGGTGCAGTTGTCTTGATTTAGTCTCTCTCCACTGATTCTAGTCAGTGAGCAGGGGAGAATAAAAAAAACTCATTTTCTGTTATAAAGAATAAAATCACAAAACATTTAGATAGACATGGTTTGATGGGACATAGCCAACATGGATTTACACAAGGGAAGTCTTGCCTCACAACTCTCCTACATTTTTTGAAGGGATGAATAAACGTGTGGACAAAGTTGAATCGGTAGGTGTGGTGTATTTGGATTTTCAGAAGGCATTCAACAAAGTCCCACATGAGAGGCTTCTAAGAAAACTAAAAAGTCATGGGATAGGAGGTAATGCCCTTTTGTGGATTGCAAGCTGGTTAAAAGACAGGAAACAGAGAGTAGGATTAAATGGTCTGTTTTCACAGTGGAAAAAGGTAAACAGTGGAGTGCCTCAGGGATCTATACTTGGACCAGTGCTTTTTAATATATTTATAAATGAACTGGAAAGGGGTATGACGAGTGAGTTGATCAAATGTGCGGATGACACAAAATTTGTCGGCTCAGTATGCTGTGGTGATAAAAAAGCAAACAGAATGTTAGGAATTATTAGGAAGGGAATGGCAAATAAATGGATGAATGTCATAATGCCTCTGTATTGCTCCATGGTGAGACCGCATCTTGAATACTATGTGCAATTCTGATCACCGCATCTAAAAAAAGATATAGTTGCACTGGAGAAAGTGCAGAGAAGGGCGACCAAAATGATAAGGGGCATGAAACAGCTGCCCTATAAGTAAAGGCTAAAGAAGTTAGAGCTATTCAATTTGGAGAAGAGATGATGGAGAGGGGATATGATAGAGGTCTACAAAATCATGAAAGGTATTGAACAAGTTAATTTAAATCAGTTATTTACTCTCTCAGATAATAGAAGGACCAGGGGACACTCAATGAAGTTAGCAAATAGTTCATTTAAAACACATCAAAGAAAATTCTTGTTCACTCAGCGCATGGTGGAATTCATTGCCAGAGGATGTGGTTATAGCAGTAAGTATAACTGGGTTTAAAAAGGTTTGGCTATGTTCCTAGAGGAAAATTCCATAAACTGCTATTAATTAATAAACAATAGTAGCTTGTGATTTACTTAATGTTTGGATACTTGCCAGGTACTTGTGATTTGGATTGGCCATTGTTGGAAACAGGATCCTGGGCTTGATGGACCCTTGGTCTGACCCAGTATGGCATATCTTATGTTTTTATGCTAAAAGTCCTAGTGTCCCATGGGAAAAATCACAGAGTCCAGTAATGGTGTTCAACATAAAAGTTTACTTGAGTTTGAAAATTAAAACCCAAGCTAGCATAGACAAAATGAAAAACAGCATAAAAAAAATTTAAATCAGGAAAACCATTGTCTCTTTATCCATGAAACTCCTCCTAGATGTTTTTCTTACCATTGCACCAACATCTACTTCCTTGATCCCTTCCCCTTGGAAAGTAGGGTAGACTGTAGTTCCACCATAAACAAGGGCTGGAAAAAGGTGATAAATCCCCTTGTTCCAAAAATATAGCCTTCGAAACAGATAAATCCAAAATGCTTTCTCAGCAATTAAGTTTTCAAAAAATCTTCACACTCCTCAACTCCTGCTGTTGGCTAGTAGCAAAGGCAAAAGAGAGAGAACCTAGCCCTTCCAGACATTGGGGGTTACCCTTCCTTCAGGAACTGGTTCAATCCAGAAAGTACAAAAACTCTTTGTTATGTATGGGTGGCGGAAGTGGACCCTTGGCCTAAGTTGGTGTTGACACTACCCACAAGGGTTGAGCCCCCAAGGGTCACCAGCGCTAGGAGGCAAGGCCTGAAGCGAGCAGGGGTCGGCTGGAGCTTCGCCACTACCGACTATCATTCCCCGCAGGTTGAGCCCTTGGGTACCGGGGTCGGCTGGTCTTAGTTGGGGCCCCTGCAGAGTCACTGGTCAGCCAGACAAGGTCCGATTCAAAGAGCGAGGCAGGCAGCAGGCATACGTAGAGAAATCTGGTCAAATGTCCGAAAGAGACGGCGAGCAAACATGGAGAATTCCAGTCCGAATGTTGGGGCAGGCGGCGAGCAAACGACCGGCCGTGCAGTAGGCAACGGGGGGGGGGGGGGGGGGGGGGGGGAGATAGACTCCCACTGGGAGGAGTGGACACTCCCTGTTGTACTGTAGAATCCAGGAGCTGGCTGAGCACCGCTGAAGCGAGGAACTCAAGGATCTTCTGTTGTTCCAGAATCTTCTGTGCGAGGCTTGGTATGACCTGTAGGGTGGAGGCCTCTGCCGGGTCCATGGACTTGGCAACTTGTTATGCCTGGGTGGCGGAAGTGGACTCTTGGCCTTGGTTGGTGTTGACACTACCTGTGAGGGTTGAGCCCCCACAGGTCACCAGCGCTAGGAGGCGAGGCCTGAAGCGAGCAGGGGCCAGCTGGAGCTTCGCCACTACCAACCCTCAATCCCCGCAGGTTGAGCCCTTGGGTACCTGGGTCGGCTGGTCTTAGGTGGGGCCTGTGCAGAGACGCTGGTCGGCCGGCAAGGTCCGATTCGAAGAATGAGGCAGGCAGCAGGCATACGTAGAGATGTCTGGTCCAAATGTCCGAAGAAGGTAGCGAGCAAACGAGGAGAGGTCCGGTCCAAAGGTCGGGGCAGGTGGCGAGCAAACGAGGTGATGTCTGATCCAGAAGTCAAGCCAGGGAGGTCCGCCTGAAGGGTAACAGGAGCAGGGGTCCAGAAAAGGCGGAGGAAGGCAGGGACAGGTACTGGAGGGTGAAGGCAGGTTCAAGAAAGCAGGAGCAGGAACTATAGCTGGAGCAAGCACTGAGGCACTAGGGGGAACGACTGCAGCCCAGTTATAAAGGGCAGAGCCCTGATGTCAGGGAAGGAGTCCGCTGGTATTTTCCTGCCGCGGACCCTTTAAATCTCCTTCGCAGGTGCATGCGCCTAAGCGAAGGGCCGACAGAAGACAGTGGCGGCGGCGGCCTGCAAGCCGGAAGGGCTGTGCTGGTGCCGACCTCAGGGAGGACCCCCGGCCTCGCGGCACAGAGCCAGGAAGCACGGCCGGCAGGCCGCGGGGCCATGAGTACAACACTCTTCCACAATCTTCCACTCTCCAATATTCTTCTCTTGGTCAGTTCACTCTATCAGCAGCCAAGACCACATCCTGAACACTTCTCTTGTGAAGAGGCAATGACCCAGATCACATGTCCCAGAGGACATTTATATTCCCCAGACACATCCCACAAAAAGGTAGGGATAGAGGAAGCGGAGGACTCCAAAAATACAAAACCCCTTATCTCTAAGAAAGTATAGAGAACACTGTTAGTGACAGGCAAAACTGGGTCACATACCCCTTCAAGAGAACCTGATCCTCCTAGTTATCCATTCGTACCAACCTTCCTCTGGCCTCTGCCAGACTCTCCTGCACTAAACTTCAGACCTTCAACTATTATGCACAAAAAATCTGGAATATGTTATCGTTAACCCTACATCTTGAGCTTTGCTAACTCACATTCAGGAAAAAAGCTAAATTATGTCTTTTTACCTAGGCCTTTCCCTGCAGAAACGTTCTACCCTTCGACCTAAATACCTATCTTGAATAATAATATCTACTAGTGACCCACTTTACGATTCATCACCATATGAATTGTAAAGATGCCAATTGTGAATCAAAGTAACTGAATAGCTTTGTTCCTCTGTTTTTTATTTAAATTTATTGTAATCTGCTCTGAGGTCATCTGTGATGAAAAGTGGAATATCAAATAAATAAATAAATAATAAAACTCAAGAAAGCCTAGGATAAGGACAGAAGATCCCTAGAAGCGAGGAGAAGGGAAGGCTGGGGATCAGCTAGGATGCCCCAGATATCCAAGGAGGGGAGTCCTTGGATGATATGGCTGGACTGGGGGCAGAGGGTTTCCCTGATGACAGCAGCTGCACCTAAGCATATCTCTGCTGCTGGACAGATGTTGACTACAGCAGCTTGGCACCCCTTTGGCCTGGCACTCTAGTGGGTGCTCATATTGCCCACACCTTACACATCTTTAGTATTCGTCTAGAGCAGTGGTTCTCAACCTTTTTTCAGCCGGGACACATCTGACAGATGGTTCTCACATGCATGACCCGCTGAACATGTGATCGTCAAGGGGCAAAATGTAAATATACATTCTGCATCCTCAGGAACCCCCTCGACCCCCAATAATGGGTGCAGAGCAGAACTAGGGCATTACCCGTACAGCTCACCACACTAAAAAAGATATTCTGGTTCTGATGACATTCCAGTAAAAGCAAAACAAACTCCCTTTACTTGCAGGCACAATACCCCTCCTTATGAAAAGACAGTAATTTACCACCAATGCATGTTCTATTGAGAAAGCACAACAAATAAGATTGATACAAATGCCTACATGCTAGTAAAATACCTCATCTCAATCACACACCCAGAACTGACCTTCACCAAGTACAGAAAGACCACAAATTATAAATATGGAGACAAACTGGAATGGAAAACCAAAAAAGCCACTCTGTATGGAGTGCAAAATGGAAAGAGAAATAAAGCACTTATAATAATGCACACAATCTATTCAGCACAAAGTTAAACCTGTATTATGGAACACACTCAAACAGTAACAACCTTATCTATGAAAAGGCAACACTACAAATATTTAACCAGGCCCTAAACACTAATACACCTCTTATTAAAAAACAGAGCAAGCCAAGCTGCTATAGATCCCCACTCAGAAATAATTGTAAAGCTATACTAATTTATTTTTATTTATTTATTTAATTCTTTTCTATACCGACTATAAATTTACAAAACAGCTGATGAACAGAATAACATCCAACAATTAAAAACTCATAAAAATGAATAAAAATTGTCCAAATAGCAATAAAATATTTCAAAACAGCTGACATCACATAATACCCAATAATTAAAATGGCAGTCAATCAAGAAAAATAAACTTAAAAAGCCACCAGAAACTCTCCTACTCCTTTCTCTTGCAGGCCAATAGCACTCACCAGAAGCAGCAATGGCTGTTGAAGCTCTGTCCTCACAGTCCTCTTCCTTATGGCCCACAACCAGTCACTCACACACAGGCTCTGTCTCACACAGACCAGTAACTTCCCTAACCAGTCTCTCTTCCTCACACACACACCAGTCACCTCCCTGTCCAGTCTGTCTCTCTCACACACACACACCAGTCACCTCCCTGACCAGTCTGTCTCTCCCACACACACACCAGTCACCTCGCTGACCAGCCTCTGTCTCTCTCACTGTTAGGATTTGTGGGTTTTGTGGACCCCTGGCCCGAGGTGAGGGTTGTTACCACCTGTGGGGAGGAGACTCACAGGTCCTCACCATCAGGAGGCGAGGTCAGCTGCAGCAAGAGATACAGTAGTGAGTAGAGGAACAGAGTTCTGTGTCACAGCCATGTAATCACAGGAGCTAGTAGAGAGAGTTCTGTGGGGGATCCCGAGGAGCGGGGTAAGAGACACAGTTTGGAGGGAACCCACAGTATACAGGCAGAACTAGAGATGCAAGTGCCAGAGCAGGAACCTCCGAGAGAGAAGCACTAGGCAGGCCCCGAGGAGCGGGGAGCACAAGAGAGGAACTTCTGGAGGTATGCAGCAGAGGCAGTCCCGAGGGGCAGGGCTGCATAACGAAGGAGGCTCTGGTGTGATGACATAGGCTGTCCCGCGGAACAGGGAAAGCCCAAGTTGAATCTCTGAAGTAGTGAAGTAAGCTACCCCGAGGAGCGGGGCTGCGCACAATGGAATCTCTGGTAGAGAAACAGAGGCACTACCCTGAGGAGCGGGGAGGTGCAGAGTAAAGTCACTTGTGTAGAACGTAGGCACTGACCCGAGGAGCGAGGAAGCGCAGGCACGGTCACTGATGTAGACACTGCCCCGAGGAACGAGGAAGGGCAGAGTCGAGTCTCCAAAGCAGTAAGGCAGTTCCGAGGGACAACTCCGAGGAGCAGGGAGGCCGGCAGACAGGAACTCTGGAAGGTGCAGCACTAGCCCGAGGAGTGGGGGAAGCCTGGAGACGAGGTCTCCAACTGGAGCGCAAGCAGGCCCCTGAGGAGTGGGTACCCGAGCCAGAGTCCAGAGTTGCAGGTAGATCCGATACAGGAACCATGGGTCTGAGGAGACAGGAGCACATACCAGTAGCGAAGGAATTCGTTGCCAAGTCAGCTAGCAAGGGGCGAAGGCAGTGCTTAGGAATCCCAACCTTGTGATGTCATCAGGCGGGGACGCCCCTAAGGTTCCCGCCATTGGGCCTTCAAAGGGAGGTCCAGTGGCGCACGTGCACGTCTAGGAAGGCCCGGAGTCAGCATGGGTGGCAGCAGCATCTCAACCGCCATGAGGGACCCTGAGAACCCGGAGGAATGCGGCAGCGGCTAGCCCCAGCCACGAGCAGGCCTGGAGAGCAGGGCAGCACATGGCGTGAGTTGAATCGGTTGCAGCCGTCTGCAACCGACGGTCATTACACTCACACAGACACCAGGCACCTCGTTGACCAGTCTCTGTCTCTCTCACAGACACCAGTCACCTCGCTGACCAGTCTCTGTCTCTCTCACACAGACAGCAGTCACCTCCCTGACCAGTCTGTTTCTCAGAGAAACACATCACCTCTGACCAGTCTCTCTCTCAATCACACACATGCTCTCTCACTTACATACAAGCTCTCAATCACACACAAATGCTCTTGCTCCCATTCTACCATACACACACATAAAGCTGCCACTCACACAATTAGGCACCCACTCTACCACACACACACACACAAGCTCTCACTCATGCACCTATTCTACCACAGGCACACAAAGCTGCCACTCATACACACACAAGCTCACATGGAGCCTCTTCTCATTGGCCCAATAACCCTGGCCTCCGCTTATCAGCCGCCGCTGGCCTGGCCTCTGGCAGCAGCGTACAGGGTCTTTCCGCTCTTCGGCCCCATCCCTGGGGAGAAGGGAAGCACAAGTGGGGCAGTGGGACACCGGGAGCTGTGACACACCTGCTGGTGCTTGGCGACACACTGGTATGTTGCGACACTTGAGAATCGCTGGTCTAGAGTGAGGTGGGGGTGGCCTAATGGGGGAGGTCTAATGGTCCTTGTCATAGATTATTAGACCCATCCTGTCTATGACAATGGTAGGACAAAAGTATTGCAGGCTATTCTACCTGTAAGACAGAGACAAGAGGAAAGGTGATAAGTAAAAAAACAAAGGAATGTCTTGAACGTAGAAAGGGCCGATAAATGTTTTAAAATAAATAAATAATAAGCACTACAGACCAAGGGGCAACTGGTTTGGTACCAGCAAGCTACAACTCTCCAGAATCCAATCAGCAGCTTGGTGGAGGCCACGTACTGTCCGATAAGGCCATGGGGACCTAGTAGGCTGGATGCTTGTGCAACAGCCCTACTAGTTTTTGGTACCAGGTTAGATTATTTCAAAATTTGGAGGAAAAAACAGAGTAGGGCTGAATTTTGTACTAAGTATGAAATCTTAATGGTCATCCACCCAGGGTGGTAGGGAATCCATGAAGAATTACACAAAAACTGGCTTGAATAAAGAGTGATATCCTATAAGCAGTCAAGCTTCTATGGATGGCAGCTGGGATAGATCGTTGCAGTGTGGACAGGAATAACCAGGAAGACAGGATTGTCTTCTTCTGCTATCATCTACTGTGTTACCATGTTATTATACTAAAGAAAAGTACTACAGGAATGGGTTGGTTTTTTTTTTTTTTTTTGCATAGTTTATTTATTGAGATTTTCAGTTTAAATAACCACAGAAACAATCAGTAGCTAAAAGTATTTAAAGACATTTGAGAACCCCGATAGTGCAAACAAACAAGTGATAAAAAGGAACTCTCCCTCTCGACCACCCCCACCCCTTCCCTGGAGAGTAACAGAGGTAGCGGAAAGAATCCGAGGAGGTTTCTATATTTATGTTTAAGCCTTCAAGTCTCCCTAGAGGCTCATAACTAGTCCTAGTCTCCTTTAAAAGGGGTCCAGAGTTCCATAAAGAGTTACTGTTTTCTCCCAGAGTAAGCTTTAGCAGATAATCGTTCAGAGGGAAGTAACTTTAGCAACCCGATCTCTCAGGAGGGCAAAGCAGGCGAGGTCTTGCCTCTCCAATGTATTAGTATTACCTTTTTAGCTATCACCCCAGCCCTGTCCAGGAACAGGGTTTGAGGTTTGGTAAGGTTCAAAGAAAAGTGATCATAAAGCCCAAATTGCCAAAAATGCAGATCCAATTGTAACGAAATGCCCAATATAGTAGAACATCTAGTAACTATCGCTGACCAAAAACTCCGTATAAGAGGACAATTCCAAAAGCTATGCATATAATCATTACTTCCATCTGCACATTTCTCGCAAATTGGGGACGGAGAAGCCTTGAATTGAAATGTCTGCTTTTGTGAAATATATATTTGCCATAAAAATGTAAATTGCATTTCCTGCAAAATAACATTTTCTGATATCACTGGTATGTGTGTAAAATAATAATGAATATCTGTGTTTGTTAGTTTTTCCTCAGGCCAGCGGGACCACCTCAGTATTACGTCCTGATATTCCCTAGAATCTGCTAGGAGAAGTAAGGCCTTGGAAAATTTGGTGCATGAAGACTTCGTTCCCAGTTTCCCTTGGACTACAGTATCTAATTGACCACAAGAACTTAAATTAGGGTTCTTGAGAAATAAAGATGAGATATAGTGGCGAATTTGAAAAGAAGCAAAGAAATCCCTGCGAGGTAGTTGAAAGGAACATTGTAATTCTTGAAAACTACAGAGAACCCCTGTGCTAGCACTGAGCAATTGGCAAATACTATTTAGACATTTGTGCTTCCAAAGCTTAAAACATCCCTGGTTCCAGCCCTAGGGGGAACCAAAGATTTCCACATAGGTCCAAATGGGCAGAGAGATTGCCCTGTCGGCCAGTCAGGGAACATAAAAGAAAGCCACGCTCGTCTACATGAGATAGCCACTAAGAAAGATTTTAAATCTTTCGTGCTATTGCACCCGTCCACTTGTAGGATAGCGGAGAGAGAGAAACCTCCAAACCACGGCTGTAGATGGTCGTTAGGTGAAAAATGGGAAGAACCAAAGAGCCAGTCTCAAAGAATTTGAAGCATATAGGCCAAGTTACTATGTTGTAAGCTTGGACAATTAAGCCCGCCTTGTGAGGCAAGTAGCTGTAGGAATTTAAAGGTAATCTAGCCTTCCGACCCTGCCATATAAAAAAATTTGAAGGATTTTTTCAATCTTCCTAATATTCTTACGTGAAAGCCAAATTGGAAGCATTTGTAACAAATAGAGCCATTTAGGGATCTCGATCATTTTCAGTAAATGACCCCAACCTGTGAGTGAGAGTGGTAAGTTCGCCCACTAGCGAAATACAGGAACTTAAAAGATATTGTGGATGCTACTGTAAATAAATACTATAGAGATATTGTAGACTAGAGTAAAGGCCTGTCAAAAATGATGACGATAAAAAAGACATATAGGCATGTACATTCATTCATGCAACCCTCCACCCTTCTGCTCATTGGCAATTGCGCCTTCCCTGAGTGACTGTTATACAGTGCACATACTTTCCCCCTGTGGATACAGGGATGTGCACTGAATCAGAATGCACACTCCTTGTTACGCGCCCCGCCCGTGGCCGGGACCGCTCACCTGCATAGTTCCTCAGCGGGTCCTGGGACGACCTCCCTCGCGGTAGTTGCTAGCCCAGCTAGGCCCCGGCGTCCCGCAGCGGAGGTCGCCGGACCTTCCTCTGCGCGCCAGGCCTCACGCTGAGGTTCGGCGTCTCCTGCCATGCTAGCCACGCCCCTATGCGTACGCGGACCACCCGGACACTTGTAGGGCCGAGGGTGGGTCTTGGTTCCGCAGCGCACCCTGATTGATCTAACAATATAAGGAAGTTCCTGTCTCCACTTCCTTGCCTTGGCAAGCGGGTCGGCTTGTATGCTAGATTGTCTCTGCGCTTGTTCCTAGTCTCATTCCAGGATCCTTCTGTTCCAGTTCCGTTCCTGACTTGTTCCTGCATCCACGTTCCTGAGTCCTGCCTGTTCCTGTGTTTGTCTGTCTGTCTACCCAGGTAGTACCCTCGGACTGACTTCTGGTACTGACCTCAGCTTACTCTTGACCTGCCTGCCTGCCTGCTGCCTGCCTATGACCTCTGCTAGTTCCTGACCTACCTGCCTACGACCTCAGCTAGTTCCTGACTTGCCTGTCTGTCTATCGCCTGCCTCAAGACCTCAGCTTGCTCCAGACCCACTCGCCTGTCTGCCGCCTGCCTCAAGACCTCACCCTGCTCACCTGCCTGTCACCTGCCTCAAGACCTCTGTTTGCCTCTGACTTCATCTGACCTCCGGTACCTGACCCTTGCCTCGTTGACCACTCCTCGGACTGACCTATGGACATTGACCTTTTGCCTGCCTTACCTCGTCTCCAGATTCTGGCTCTGTTCCTCGCCTTGTCATTACCAACTCTGTTCTGGTTCTCCCTGATCCAGCTCGAACCCGACCTCGCTCCTTCTGTGTCTGTGGGCATGCCGGACTTCCATACTTCCAGGAGACCCTACGCGAGCCACCTAAGTCCAAGCGGCCCGGGTCCCTACGGGCTCCTCCCGGGGGGACCTCGGGCTTCCAGTGGTGAAGCTCTTCCTAGCCTCTGTCTCCCTCAGT
Source organism: Rhinatrema bivittatum (assembly GCF_901001135.1). Classification (NCBI taxonomy): domain Eukaryota; kingdom Metazoa; phylum Chordata; class Amphibia; order Gymnophiona; family Rhinatrematidae; genus Rhinatrema; species Rhinatrema bivittatum. The sequence goes on along the minus strand of NC_042617.1, from coordinate 289,232,242 downwards.
GCTCCGCCCCCTGGGGCCAGTTACCTCCTGTTGCCTTTCAGGAGCCATTCCATCCTTGCCCTAGGACAAGGGTCCACCCCCGAGCGCAACACTCCTCCCTGTGAGTGAAAGTACACTTGCTGTTTCATACCATTCATACGTTTACATGCACAGAACACTGGACTGCATGTGCAAATACATTTTAATCCATGTGAAAATTTGCAGAAAACTGGTGTCTTTGCACTCTATAAGACAATCATTTTTATTTTATTCTGTGTCTTCAATTAAATTATTAAGGCACAATTTCTGGTGGGATACTGAAAGTACACCCTATGGAAGCAAAATCACTCATTAACTATCCCGAAAAGGCAGTGCAAGAAGTAACTAACACAGACATCTAGCAGGTTTTATATTATCTTACTGTGAATGTTTTATCTGTGAGCCACCTAGAGCTTTGGTTTAGGTGGCATATAAATATTTGATAATAAATAATTATCTAGAGAGGGACTTCAGAAGATAATGTAGATATATTACAATACAGATACTGTAGAGAGATGACATACTGTAGATGCTGTAGATACTGTCCATACTATAAATACCGTAGATCAGGGGTGGGCAATTCCAGTCCTCGAGGGCCGAGAACCAGTCGGGTTTTCAGGATATCCCTAATGAATATGCATGAAATAGATCTGCATACACCTGAGGTAGAGTGCATGCAAATCTCGCTCATGCATATTCATTAGTGATATCCTGAAAACCCGACTGGTTCTCGGCCCTCGAAGACTGGAATTGCCCACCCCTGCCGTAGATGATGCTACTAAATCCTTCCATGTCGCTGGGGGCAATCCTAAAGAACTGCTTAGTGTTGTCTGTAATCTATCTACTCCATCACTCATGCTTTCTGTAGAGCAGACCTCCTCTTTTGATTGGGAGCAATTTATGAGCTCTTTAGCTTCTAAAATTAACAGGATTTCAAGCAATCTTTCAGCTGTTCCTGATTGGTCTTGTGATTTTACCTGAGCACTGTGAAGTTAAATCGGCTTCTTTTGAATCAGTTTCTGCTCTTGAAGTTTCCAGTTCATTATCTTCCTTGAATCCTTCCTTTTGTCCACTTACCTTGTGTAATGTTGCCATACTGAATGCACTGAAGGACTCTAATCCACCTGCATTAGCTACCCTGATTAATCTCTCTCTTCAAGAAGGCGCTGTACCCAGTTCATTAACGAAGGTGTCTATTAGATCACTGCTAAAAAAAAAGCCCAGCTTAGACCCAATGGATCCCTTGGATTTTAGGCCCATTTCTTCACTTCCAGTTTTAGCTAAGCTTATGGAATCCCTAGTTTTGAGGCAGCTCTGTCTTTCTAAATGATAACTCAGTTCTAGAGCCCCTGTAATTTGGTTTCAGAAAAGCTTTAAATACTGAGGTTCTTCTTCTCTCTCTAATTCATTCACTTAGAAGAGGCCCTGATGTAGGTAACAAATGTGTGCTGGTTATGTTTTTTTCCTCGTTAAGGTTATTTCTTGGTTATGGATATGTCCTTGGCCTTTGACACGGTCGACCATAAGTTTCTGTTGTATTGACTGTGTGAGGTTGGTATTTCAGACATTGTGTTTCAATGGTTTTGCTCATATTTAAGTGATCGTCAACAGCAAGCAAGATCTTCATCTTCATGATATCTGTTGACAACCGGTGTCCTACAGGTTCCTGCATTTTTATTCAACATCCATTTAGCCTCTATCTGTAATATTTTGGCTGGGTATACTGTGGGATCCATGATGTACATGGATGACATCCAGTTTTTCATTCGTGCTCATTCCTCAAGGGATGTCACTTCTAAGGTCGATTCTTGTTGTGTTGCCATAATTAGACAATGGTCGACACACAACAAATTGACTTCGAATCTGTCTAAAACAGAAGTTTATTTCTTAATCACTGTGGTTTGACTTTTGCTTCTCAGTTTATCTTGATTGAAGATGCAGCCATTCAAGTTGCACACTCTGCCAAACGCTTAGGGGTTTTAATTGACTCAGCCCTTTCTTTCAATGACCACATTAAATCAGTTGTACGGTCTGGGTTCTATAAATAACATCTGGTAAGGAACCTGAAACCTCTTCTACCTGAGGCTGATTTTCGATTTCTGGTACAGGCATTAATCATGCCTTTACTCAATCACTGTAATTGTTTATATGTCAGCCTACCAAAAATTGCCCTGAAAGCGGTCCACAGTTTACAAAATGGTGCAGATCACCTGAATTCTGGCCGATCAATAAGGGAACATATCACCCCTGTGTTGAAAAAGCTACATTGTTACCAAGTATATTCAGAGTCAAATATAATGTTGGTACACAAGCTTCTGGCAATGGATTCATTCCCTTAGGCTAATGCTTTGCTGCGTCTGTATAATCTATCCCATACTTTGAGATCATCATAGAGAAGCTTGCTCAACATGCCTTCAGTGCTTTAAGCACATTTTACTGATACATGTGAGCGTGCCTTCTCTGTGGTAGCTCCAGAGCTCTGGATTACATATAGGGTTGTGTCCTGTACAAAGATGTTTAAAACTATGCTAAAAACATACCTTTTCAGTCTGGCATTTGAAGAAGAAGTGTATTCTGGAAACTTGTTTTCTCCTGTTTTGTCAAGAACAATTGTTCTATTTTGTTTTGCATCAGGAAAGATTTTTCTCTTGATATAGAAGGTATTTAATTGCTGTGCATCATGCAAAAGGTGATAGGAAGAACAAAAGATGGTTCTGTTTATTTTTTCTTCTGTTTGTGTTGTTTTAAATGTTGTTTGAAGCATTCATTATGGATGTTTTATTGTTCTCCCCCTAGGACCATTGTATTGGTGTACATAAATGTAATAAAATGTAAATGTAAATGTGTGAGGAGGTGTATTACTAAACTTTCTCACTAACAAAAAAGGTAAAACTTTTTCAAAGACCTGAAAAATTCCTCTGGAGTGAAACAGTCTCTAGCACCCCCTTCACTTATGAGGAGAGGGGCTCACAGCTCTTTTGTTCCCAGACCTCTGGATCCGAAGCATGTCCATTACCAGGGATGGACCAAGGGCTCACCACCAAAGTCCAAAAACTTGCCCAAAATTCTTAGAAAAGTCTCTTCTCCAAAATGGAAGGCAGATCCCAAGTGACAGACAGTGCACTTTCAAGTATCTCCTCTTATCCAAAATCCAAGTTAGGTTAGTAGACCCTAACTCAGATAGGGGAATCAAAAAAAGATCCTCAGTCCTCTAAAGCGAAACCAAAATAACCACATCTACTATACTTCTAGTCCCCTCTTACAGGCAAAGATCAAAGCATCACAGACAGTCTCACAGGGAGATGCTGTAGTTAATGGTCTGTCCCTCTAGGTGTACTGTCAGGGCAGTGATCTAGGGCCATCTGGTGGACACCAGGAGGTCTCTACATTTGTTTTAATGATATAGGCAATGTCAGCCCTGCCTATTTTGTTTCATATTGCTTCTAAACAAACAATAAAACAAATTCCCTGCTGAATATATAGGCTGAGTTAGCCAGATACATTTATCCAGCTAACTAGCCAAGCTGCACAGCACCTGAATATGGACCTCACTATGGCCGAAACGGAACTTATTCTTCCCAACACTCACATACCCACTTGCCCTCTCTCTCTCTTTTCTGTGGATAACACTGAAATCCTCCCAGTCCCCTCAGCCCATAATCTTGGAGCATCTTTGACTCCTCTCTCTCCTTCTCTATACACATTTATTTATTTATAAAATGTATGTACCGCATAAACAATCGCAACAATAAAAATGAATTAAAAAACGTCATTCATAATAAAACATTTTAGCAGTGTTTTGGATGTGGCCAAGTATAGGCCTGGACATGAACTTAGATCTTCCCAAGTTCTTTTTAGGCTTCTTTAAGGGGGATCTTCTTGGTGTTTGGGTAATTGCCAGGTTCTTGTGGCCTGGTTTGGCCTCTGTTGGAAACAGGATGCTGGGCTTGATGGACCCTTGGTCTGACCCAGCATGGCAATTTCTTATGTTCTTAAAATGAGTCGCTGTTCAAAACGGGCTTTCGCATCTATAGCACCGCAATTCTGGAACTTACTCCCAGTTGCCATTAGAGGAGAATTCAATTATTTGAGATTTTGAAAGTTGATAAAGGCTCATTTATTTCCATTAAGGATTATAAATGAAGGTTGATTGTACTCTGGCAGTTTTTTGTTTTTTTTTTGCAGGGAAGAGGATGAGGGGGCAGGAGGGATTGTTGGGATGTTAGCAGGGTTGCAGGAGGGACAGTAGGCCATGGATGTTTGTTTGTTATGGGCAGGGCCGGCGGAAGAACTAGGCAAGCTAGGCCTGGGCCTAGGGCGCCAATCATAAGGGGGTGCCGCCGCTGCTACTTGCGAGCCAGTGAGGCAGGGTGAGGCGGCCGCTTTAGGCGGCAGAATATTGAAGTGAAAAAAGTGCCCCTTCAAAACTCTGCCCAGCCCCCACCTCACCCTGCCTTTCCTCCTGTCACACCGCCCTCCCAACTCCCCCAAGACTCACGAAAACCCCTGGTGGTCCAGCGGGGGACCTGGGAGTGGTCTGCTATGTGAAAGGGGCCAGCCAATGGCACCGGTAGCCCCGTCACACGGTAGGGGCTAAAGGCTACTGGCGCCATTTTGGTTAGTAACAGCCGATGGCCCAGGAGTGGCAGATCACTCCCGGGTCCCCCGCTGGACCACCAGGGGATTTTCATGAGTCTTGTGGGGGGGGGGGGGTTGGGAGGGTGGAGGGGTTATTTCATTTAAATTTGGGGGGGGTAGTGCAGGTGGTGGGGGAGCTGTGGCATGTGGTTCCCCCCCCCCCCCCCGGAGGTAGGAGTCAGGGCTGTGACCGGGGGGGGGGAGGGTGTCAGCGTGACCAGGGGGGTGCAAGGCAGAAGGTGCCTAGGACACCTAATCCCCTTTCACCAGCCCTGGTTATAGAGTTATTCTTTTTTTATAACATTACCAAAATTCATCCCTTCCTTTCTGAATATACTACAAGAAACCTTATCCACTCTCTCTTCTCCTCCTGCTCGGGCTGCTGCAAGATTATTTGACAACCTAGGTGAACTTTGGTTATGCGCCCCTTCTCCCAACTTACCTCTAGTATAGCACTCCCTCCTACCAGCAGAAGTGGCTCCAGAATAGTGCTCCCTTCTTTGGCGGAATTAGCGCTGGCACAGCTCCCCTCTGGGCCTTATACTGGAAGGATTTTGCCATCCCAAAATCTTTGGCGCTGTAGGCGACAGCCTAGTTTGTCTAATGGAAGCACCATCCTTGCTCCCACTTAGACTACTGTAACCTGCTCCTCACAGATCTCTCAGTGAACCATCTCTCCCCACTGCAATCTCTCCAAAATTCAGCCTTATCTTTCGCCAATGTGATTATACTCATATAACCCCTCTTCTCTTTGGCCCCCCGTTTCCTCATATAGTTCAAGCTCCTCTTACTCACCTACAAGAACCTTCACTATGCAGCTCCGCATTACCTCTCCATTCTTATCTCTTCCAACAACCACCCTTCATGCAATTCACTTATCTATGCCCTTCTCGTCTAGTATCAATTCCCAACTCCGTGCTGTTCTCTCTTTGTCCTCATTCCATTCCAGTATAAAACCCCAGAGGAGGGGTGGATGAAGCCCGATGTTCTAGGCCAGGTGCTGAGGGAGAGGGAATTACATCCTCTCCCTTCAATGCCCCACGTGATCTCTTAACCATTTCTTAATGAAGAAGTCAATATTCAGAAAGGCAGAGAGCACCACAAGTTATCCATCTAAGTTTAGTAGGATAACTTGTGATGGATATTCAGTATGCAGTCACTCTTCTAGGTTTTCCTGAGAAGGCAAGAGAGGTCACACTCGGTCCCAGGGTTATGTCCTTGCACAGTCCCACCACCACCGGTGCATGGATTCTCCAAAAGATAGGAAGGATATACCTCCAGCCGGATAATGCTGAATATGGATGTTATCTGGATAAGTTAGCCGGATAACATTGGTCTGCCCTGGAATGCCCCAGTCCACCCCAACTTATCCGGCTAAGTTTTTGGCTGAATAGCCGGATAAGTCAGAGGTGGCACTTTCAAAGCCTGTCTGGCTAAGTTCCCGAATTTAGCCAGACAAATGCTTTGAATCTGGAACCCGAAATTTCCAGGCCTTCACGTGTTTTGTGCTCCTCTGGTAAAAATCTATTGGATGTTCTTTCGGTTAGACTGGCGCATTTGGCGGAAGCCTGGATTATAACTTATTCCTAGGCGGGCTTCACACTTTGGAACATGCTCCTTGAGAATTTACGAGCAGAGGCATCTTTGCCAGTTTTTAACAAACAACTGAAAACGTTATTGCTTACTCAGGATTTTGAGCAGCAGGGTTGAGGTCTGAGAGTTAAACTTTAGCAGCTTACAGTGGCATTTTAACTGCTGGGTTTATCTGTTTATGACATGTGGCACATTGATGTTTGACATCTGTTGCAGTGGCTCTTGTTTTTGTTTTGTTAGTGTGTGTCTATAATCTTTTATTTTATAATTGTTTTTAGTTGTACATCACAAACTGTGGATATTGCGGAATATTAAATGTTTCAATAAATAATATGTTTGTCTTGATTAGACTGTAAGTTCTGCAGAGCATATGTTTTCCCATATGTGTTTTTGTACAGCCTTGTGTGCATTGAATTGCTCTATAAAAGAGATGATTGCTAGTAGCAGTAGAAAGTCTCCTAGTTGTCCCAGTCTGCGGGGGGTAAAGAGGGGGTTCACTGCCTATCTGTGCCAAAGCCTGGTTTGTGATTCCAAGTCTTCCTGTTCAGGAGTTCATGTTGAGAAACCAGAAGTTAAACCCTAACACGCTGCAACTGTCTTGTGATGCCAAAGGGCACTGCGCCTGGGATGTGGGCTCTGTTTTCATCTTAACCTGCCGTAAGTTGTAAAATATTTGAAAGTGCTACCAGCTGGGGGGGCAGTCTGTAAAGTATTAATTCTGTTATGAACTTTGTCAATAAAAGAGCCAAAATAAGGAACATCACCTCAGTCTGATTTGCCCTTTTGAGCGAAATGTTGCGGCTTGGGTGCATTGCTCATCAGTGAGGAAGATGGCTGCTGTGTTCTTTGCCACCTGAGGTCCACTATGCCACCTGACCGCCCTGCCATAATAACACGGAACCCTATTCAGAAGTCTTTACTAAAAAAATGGCTACAACAGATACTGGAGGGAGGTACTATAGAACCCGTAGATAACTCAGATACCATAGAAATTGTAGATAGCCGCTGCAGATACCCTTCTGGATAGCACTGAAATAGCAACACGAGTCCCATAGCATGAACAATGGTGCTAATTATATCTTAGCTTGTCGCAGGATGGGGGAACAATGGCTATCTCTTGGACCATATTGTGGTTGCTGAGTCGGCACGCTGGCTACAAATCAAAGGCACAAATCTCCCTGAGGGTTGTTTTTTTTTTTTCCCTTCAAATGCTGGAGTGTATAATATGCATGGGGGAGGGAGAGGTTTGTGGGAAATCCCAAGAATGAGAGTAGAAAATAATAAATGCAGTTTCCATGGAGACCATACGTCCAAGCCAATTACTGATATACTCAGAAAGCTCAAAAGGGCTAAGGTGACCATGCTGTGGTTAGAACAAACAAGACCTGAGGGTTTTGCACATATGCATGTTATACTGTAGGTGCTTTAAGGAAGCGCAGCTGCCCTTCCATCTCCGGACCACGAAGCTTTTCGGCAAAATGGACAAGCCAGTTTGGAAGTGAGAGAAAAGGTGGGCGGAGCACGATGGTAGAAGAGGTTTACGGAGGAAACACTTACCTCCCCCAGCCCAGGATATACAGTGCTAGAAACGCTGCCTCCATAACAATGGAGTCTGGGAATATGGGGCCAAAGTGAATCCGGTATAGCAGGAAGTATAAATCAGAGCCCCAGGATTGCAACTGTAACAAATGGGGAGAGGGGGGAGGGGGGGGGCAGACAAGGAGTGAGTTTTGTGTTTATTTTGGATATTTCTTGCATGCCAGAGGCGCCTTCTTACACCCATTGTACACCTCTAGACTTTCTCGAGGACAAAGGTTTGCTGTGAGAGTAATCATCAACCAGCCTTCCCAGTGCGAGGGCGCGATGGGGAGCACGAGAGGCCCTGCGCCGCGGTCCAGAAGCAGCGCAGGCGTGTGCACAGTTCTGGGACTGGGACGGTGGCGATGCACGCAGCCTATCGCTGACTAATCAGCTCTGACTGCGCTCCTGCGATAGGCCGCCCGCGTGAAAACCGATGATGGCGTCACAAAGGCATTCTGACCCATCTCCCACGGAAGAACCTGAGCAACCAGCTGGCCTCTTTTTAAACGGATGGCTCAAAAGAGTGACAGAAAGGGAGCCATGCGGGAAAGGGTGTGGAGTTTAGAATGTCAGACCGTGATAAAGCAAAGCTCCAGAGTTCACTTCTGTCTCAGTGAAACATTGGACAAGTCACTTTCACTCCTTGTGCCTCTGGGACCTATTTTGTTTGTTTATTAAACGTATTATTCGTCCTTCCAGCCAGGTGCTCATTGCAAATCACGTCAGCATGTGACATAAATGTATAAACATAACATTATTATAAAATCATAAATCTTATTTATTTATTTATTTATTTATTTAACATTTTTATATACCGGCATTCGTAGGACACATCATGTCGGTTCACAATTAACTGAGAAAGGAAAGGAAATTACATTGAACAGGGGGGTTTAACTGGGAGATATTGGATAATAATTGGATAAAAGAACAAGGTGAATGGCGAAGTACGAGAGAAAGAGAAAGCAAGCATGGATAACTTAAAATGGAAAGATATGGATTTAAAATTACATATGTGAACTTATTTACAAAGTTGGGGGGAGGGGTGGGGGGAGAGAGAAGGGGGAGAATATATGCGAGAGAGGAGGTAAGGATAAGGGAGGGATTTAAAAAGGTAAGGAAAGCGGGGAAGGGGAAGGCTGTAGAGGCTAATGGAGGGGAGAGGGGGGGGGGAGTGGAGGGGGGGGAGTGAGGGGGAGGATGGGGTGTACTGGAAGGGTTACCAGGGTGGGAAGGTGGGAAAGGTGGGGAAGGGCTGAATATAGAATGCAGGTTCCTGCATGCGTGGGAGGCCTAGGGTTGAGAGGAGTTGGGGTAGGCCTGTTTAAACAGCCATGTTTTTATTCCTTTTTTGAAGTGGCTCAGGGATGGTTCTAGGCGGAGTTTGGCCGGGAGGGAGTTCCAGAGGGAGGGGCCCGCGATAGAGAAGGCTCTTTCCCTGGTGGCGGTGAGGTGCCCAATTTTGAGTGAGGGGGTTTGGAGGGTGCCGGCGAGGGCGTTTCTGGTGGGGCGGTTCGATTGCCGGAATTGAGGCATGTCTTCAAGCCAGGGGGAGCTGTTTTTGTATAGAGTGTTATGTAGGATGGTAAGTGTTTTGTATTGGGAACGGAATGCAATGGGGAGCCAGTGGAGATTTTGTAGTATGGGGGTGATATGATCGGATTTTCTTGTGTTTGTTAGGATACGTGCCATAGCGTTTTGGAGGATTTGCAGAGGTTTAGTAGTAGAGGCTGGGAGGCCTAAGAAAAGGGCGTTGCAATAATCGAGTTTGGATAACATGGTGGTTTGCATAACGGTGTGGAAATCATGGGCGTGGAGGAGGGGCTTCAGTTTTTTGAGGGTTTGGAGTTTGAAAAAGCCTCCTTTTAGCAGTGATTTAATGTGGGATTTCAAGTTTAGTTGGTTGTCTAGGTAAACTCCTAAGTCTCTGACGCTATGTGGTAGTGATTGAGCTTGTGAGGCGTTTTGGATCATATGGTGGATCGAGTCGGAAGATTGATTTGTTAGGATAAGGATTTCAGTTTTGGAGGTGTTGAGTGCAAGGTGGAGATTGGAGAGGAGTGAGTTGATAGAGGTCAGACAAGTTTCCCAGTACTGCAGGGTTTCGTTGAGGGATTTTCGAATGGGAATCAATATTTGTACGTCGTCTGCGTATAGGAAAAATTTCAGTCCTAGTTTAGAGAGTAAGTGGCAGAGTGGGAGTAAGTAAATATTGAAGAGGGTGGATGATAGGGAGGAGCCTTGTGGGACGCCCTGCGTGAGGGGAATGTGAGCGGATTCGAAGTCATCGAGTTTGACTAGGTACATTCTATGATCTAGGTAAGAGGAGAACCACGATAGGGCTGTGTTTGATATGCCTATCTCGGATAAGCGTGATAGTAGGATTTGATGGTTCACAGTATCAAATGCGGTTGAGATATCTAGGAGGGCAAGGATGTAGGATTGGCTGTGGTCCATGCCCTTAAGGATAGTATCTGTTATGGCGAGTAGGAGTTTTTCGGTGCTGCGATCTTGGCGAAAGCCATATTGGGCGGGGTGTAAAATATTGTTCTTTTCTAGGAATTCTGTGAGTTGGGTGTTGACCACCTTCTCCATGATTTTGGAGATAAAAGGTAGATTAGATATGGGTCTGTAGTTTGCAGGATCATTGTATATCTTATATAAAAAAGACACCACAACTAAATGCTACAATATAAGGTTGCAAAACAATTTCAAAAAATGCCTAAGATGGTATAAATTTAAGGCATTTGTCTTTATCTGGCTTTCTCAGTAAATGAATAAAGTATTTTCCCCTGCTGAGTTTTAGAAACACCTCCCTTTTATTCATAAGTGCTAAGCCTGAAACTGCTATAGGAAAGTATTATGTAAATGTGCATTAGTCAAAAGGTTCAGTTTAAATTGTTAGTGTTTGTATTTAAGGGAGTAATTTTATAATTTATTTAAACACTTTTTTTATACCGAAGTTCATATGGACATCACATCGGTTTACATAAAAAAGGGAAGAAGAGGAAGAGAAATCGGAAGAAAAAAAGTTACATTATAACAATAATAATACTGTTAAACTAATGATTTTCAAAGTGAACCTGTGTGTGCATGTTTGCTTTTCAAAATCTTGCCTTATAGGGCCGGGTACATGCCCAAAGTTCTACCTGCTCCAAGCAAGGCATAATTTGTGAGTGTGTGACTGTGTGCGTACCTTTGCAAATACAAAAGTATGTGTTAAGTCGTATCTCTGCCCCAACCCCACGAATGCCTTCCACAAGATGAAGTAAAAGTATACCCGTAACAGAGTTACTGTTATGCACACTGGCCCCCGCGCAGTGGCACCCGGTGACATTCATAGTACGGGATTCAGCAAATGCGGCAAAAATTAGTGCGATATCGAACCATAACTTAAATCAATGTTCTTAACTGTTTTGGGCTGAATTGATGGTACAGGTTCCTGGAACAACTATGAAAATACATGGAACCGATTTAACAAGGTCTTTCTGACAGTCGACAAGTTGGACTGCCACAGATCCTGCCACAGAAACTCTCTGTGCTGTCAGAAAACTCACCGTGGTCCCAGATGCAAAATACAGACAGGCCTTCACCAAATACAGAATAAGTTGACTACAAATTAGAAATAGAAACATAGTATTTGTTGTGAATTTTGAATTTCTATCACCCTTAGGGTACATAGGACATCTAAAACTCTTGAAAGGGACACAGTAGTCATAAAAGTTTGAGAATCACTGCCCTAGAAGAACATAATGTACCCTCCTACTAAAGGTACAGCTTGGAAAACAGATCAAGTTGGACTGCAGAAGGCCTAGCCAGTCAAGAGTGTGCACAGTGCCAGTGCAAGGGTCTGCCGCTGCCAGGCACCCCAGGTGGTGATCACGTGACTTTCTTTCTCTCTCTCTCCTATTGCACCGACCTGCTCACCCATGATGAAAAAAATCAGAAACACAAATAGTGCACGCCTACGTAGTCGAGCAAGGTAGTGGTCAAGTCCAGGAGAAGATCAATAGCGTAGTCAGGCAAAGCAGCGGTTGGGTCCAGGAGAAGATTAATAGCATAGTCGGGCAAAGCAGAGGTCAGGTCCAGGAGAAGATCAGTCCATAAGGAAAGCTGGGAACCCAGAACACAGGAACGAAGAAGACAAACCAGAAACAGGAACTCGAAGGGAACAGGAACCAGGAACATAGAGGAATCACCAGGAGGCAGCGAAGTACATGACCAGCATGGAGACCTGTTGCAAAGGTGACTAACAGGAGCTGAGCCCAGCCTTATATACCGGAGCTTCAGCGACATCATCATCCGGGGCTGCAGGCAAGTTCCCGCAGTGGGCCCTTCAAAGGAAGCAGAGATGTGCGCACACACGCCTACGGAGGGGCACGGCACTGGATGGCGGCGACTCTCTGCGGACATAGAAACATAGAAACATAGAAATGACAGCAGAAGAAGACCAAACGGCCCATCCAGTCTGCCCAGCAAGCTTCACACATTTTTTTTCTCATACTTATCTGTTTCTCTTAGCTCTTTGGTTCTATTTCCCTTCCACCCCCCAACATTAATGTAGAGAGCAGTGATGGAGCTGCATCCAAGTGAAATATCAAGCTTGATTAGTTAGGGGTAGTAACCGCCGCAATAAGCAAGCTACACCCATGCTTATTTGTTTTACCCAGACTATGTTATTCAGCCCTTATTGGTTGTTTTTCTTCTCCCCTGCCGTTGAAGCAGAGAGCTATGCTGGATATGTGTGAAGTATCAGTTTTTCTTCTCCCCTGCCGTTGAAGCAGAGAGCTATGCTGGATATGCGTGAAGTATCAGTTTTTCTTCTCCCCTGCCGTTGAAGCAGAGAGCTATGCTGGATATGCGTGAGGTATCGGTCTTTCTCCCCTGCCGTTGAAGCACAGAGCTGTGCTGGTTATGTGTGAAGTATCAGTTTTTCTTCTCTCCTGCCGTTGAAGCAGAGAGCTATGCTGGATATGCATGAAGTTTCAGTTTTTCTTCTCCTCTGCCATTGAAGCAGAGAGCTATGATGGATATGCATTGAAAGTGAAGTATCAGGCTTATTGGTTTGGGGTAGTAACCGCCGTAACAAGCCAGCTACTCCCCGGTTTGTGAGTGCAAATCCTTTTTTCCACATTTCCTCTTGCTGTTGAAGCTTAGAGTGATGTTGGAGTCATAGTAACCATGTGTATGTTTATTGAATAAGGGTATTATCTCCAGGCAGTAGCCGTCATTCTGGCAAGCCACCCACTCTTCATTGACGGCCTCTTGACTTTATGGATCCACAGTGTTTATCCCACGCCCCTTTGAAGTCCCCTTTGAAGTCCCCTTGGAATGCCCTTCCTCCGGAAGGGCATTCCAGGCATCCACCACCCTCTCCGTGAAGAAATACTTCCTGACATTGGTTCTGAATCTTCCTCCCTGGAGCTTCAAATCGTGACCCCTGGTTCTGCTGATTTTTTTCCTACGGAAAAGGTTTGTCGTTGTCTTTGGATCATTAAAACCTTTCAAGTATCTGAAAGTCTGTATCATATCACCTCTGCTCCTCCTTTCCTCAAGGGTGTACATATTTAGATTCTTAAATCTCTCCTCATAAGTCATTCGATGAATACCTTCCTCCTTTTTGGTCGCCTTTCTCTGGACCGCCTCCATCTTGTCTCTGTCTCTTCGGAGATACGGTCTCCAGAATTGAACACAATACTCCAGGTGAGGTCTCACCAAGGACCTGTACAAGGAGATAATCACTTCCCTTTTCTTACTCAATATTCCTCTCTCTATGCAGCCCAGCATTCTTCTGGCTTTAGCTATCGCCTTGTCACATTGTTTCACTGACTTCAGATCATTAGACACCATCACCCCAAGGTCTCTCTCCTGCTCCGTGCACATCAGCCTTTCTCCCCCCATCGAATACAGTTCATTCGGATTTCCATTCCCCATATGCATGACTCTGCAGTTCTTGGCATTGAATCTCAGCTGCCATATCTTCGACCACTCTTCCAGCTTCCTTAAATCCCGTCTCATTCTCTACACTCCTTCCGGCGTGTCCACTCTGTTGCAGATCTTAGTGTCATCCGCAAAAAGACATACCTTACCTTCTATCCCTTCCGCAATGTCGCTCACAAAGATATTGAAAAGGACTGGTCCCAACACCGATCCCTGCGGTACACCGCTTAAAACCGCTCTCTCTTCAGAGAGAGTTCCATTTACCATCACACATTGTCTTCTGTCCGTCAACCAGTTTGCAATCCAGGCCACCACCTCGGCACTCACTCCTAAGCTTCTCATTTTATTCACCAGTCTCCTGTGCGGGACAGTGTCAAAAGCTTTGCTGAAATCCAAGTAGATGACATCGAGTGTTCTTCCTTGATCCAATTCCTTGGTTACCCAGTCAAAAAAGTCAATCAGATTTGTTTGACAGGATCTTCCAATGGACCACATGGAGAGGCCTGCCGTGGAGCACAGGAGACTGCCGTAGAGCCAAGAATGCTGGGAGCAGCCCGGGGACGGAGCCTGTGGCCTACAGCCACGAGGGAAGTGGAGCCAGACACTGGATTAGGCAGCAGAGGGTAAGAGGGCCTGGCCACAGTTCTGCCACGACCAACACATGCATCAGTACCCCCCCTTACACACACCCCCCCTGGAGTTCTTGGTTTGCCCAGATGAGCATGATGAAACTGGAGGAGTTTTTTATCCAGGATGTTCCGAGCTGGTTCCCACAAATTCTCTTCTGGGCCGTACCCCTCCCAGGAGAGGAGGTATTTCCACTGGCTGCCCCTACGGCGAACATCAAGAACTTCATGGACCTTGTAAGTGGTGTTGGACTCCGCAACCAGCTGGGATGCTTCTGGAACCTTACGCGATGGCCAGGATAGGATTACTGACTTCAGAAGTGACACATGGAAAGCATTGTGGATTCCCAAAGTTGGTGGCAGCCGAAGCTGGTACGTAACAGGAAGGAGTTCGGACTAGTTGTCTTGACGGTCATTTATATAGGCACGAAGAAAGGCTTTCAAAGAGCGATTCATATGCTCAGCTTGTCCATTGACCTGTCGATGGTAAGCTGTGGTTAGGTTGTTGTTGATGCCAAACTTATTGCAATGAGCAAGCCAGTAACGTGCGACTAACTGTGGACCTCTGTCCCAAACAATGTCCTTGGGTAAGCCATGCAGACGAAATATGTGGAGGAAGAACAGGTGTGCCAATTCTGGAGCAGAAGGTAAGTCTGGTAATGGAACAAAATGTGCATTTTTGAAAAACTGTCAATGGTAACCCATATGACCATGTTACCCTTGGATGGTGGTACGTCCACAATGAAATCCGTGGAGAGATGCGTCCACAGTTCTTCGGGAGCTGGAAGCAGTTGGAGCAAACCTCAAGGTCGACCGACCGGGGGTTTCTGTTTAGTGCAGGTATTGCAGGAATCGACGTACGATCTTACGTCTGAGACCATAATGGGCCACCAGAAGAACCGCTGGAGCAGAGCTAGAGTTCGTGCTCACCCTGGGTGGCCGGCAAACTTGGAATCGTGTGCCCATCGGAGAACTCTTTCACGGAGGTGACGGGGCACAACAGTTTTCCCAGCTGGGACTGGGTGAGTCGCAGACAAGCAGATACAAGCTGGGTCAATGATATGACCGGGTTCTTTGGGAATATCTTCGGGTTCGAAGAAATGAGACAGGGCATCTGTCCAAAGATTCTTTTCAGCTGGACGATAGCAAAGTTCAAAGTTGAACCTAGAGAAGAATAAATCCCATCGGGCTTGACGGCATTGACGGGGATGACTCAAGTGATCAAGGTTGTTATGATCAGTAAATATCGTAAATTTGTGCTGAGTGCCTTCTAACCAAGGGTGCCATTCCTCCAAGGCTAATTTAATAGTGAGTAATTCTCGGTCTCCGATGCTATAGTTTTGTTCTGCAGGGGAGAACTTGTGAGAATAGAAAAAACATGGAACTAAAGATTCAGATGTTGAATGTTGGTTCAGAACCACCCCGGCCCCAATAGCAGAGGCGTCCACTTCAACCAGAAAGGGGCAGTTTAGGTCAGGTTGATGAAGGCAGGGACCAGCAAGGAAGGCTTCTTTGAGGCATTGAAAAGCTGTAACGGCTTCCGAGGTCCAGTTCCGGGTATCTGGTCATCGCAGTGAGAGGAGCCGCCAGGGTCAAATAATGGGAACTGAAATGGCGGTAATAGTTTGTAAATCCAAGAAATCGTTGCAATGCTTTGAGGCCTACAGGCCGAGACCAATCTTGGATTCCTTTAAGTTTTTCAGGGTCCATGGAGAATCCTTGCTGCGAGATTATATATCCCAGAAAGGGCAAACTAGACTGTTCAAAAAGGCACTTGTCCAACTTTGCGAAAAGTTGATTCTCACAGAGACATTGAAGGACCGTACGCACATCTGCATGGTACGTAACAAGATCCTTAGAAAAGACAAGAATATCATCAAGGTATGCTACAACCTTGACATACAAGAGGTCTCTGAAAATCTCATTAATCATCCGTGAAATACTGCTGGAGCATTACAAAGGCCGAAGGGCATCACCAGATATTCATAATGCCAGTCTCTGGTGTTAAAGGCTATTTTCCAGATATCTTCAGGACGGATATGCACCAAGTTGTAGGCTCCGCGTAGATCCAATTTGGTAAAGATGGAGGCTCCTTGTAAACGGTCGAACAGTTCTGAGATCAAGGGCAATGGATACTTGTCTTTGCGAGTGATGGTGTTCAAGCCTCAGTAATCGATACATGGCCTTAGGGATCCGTCTTCCTTCATGACGAAGAAAAATCCCGCTCAGGCGGGAGAAGTTGATAGTCGAATGAACCCTTTAGCAAGGTTCTCTCGGATATACTCCGTCATAGCTTTAGTCTCTGGTAGTGACAGAGGGTAGGTCCACCCACGAGGAGGCGTCGTTCCAGGCAAGAGCTCAATGGGACAATCAATCCTCCAGGAGAGGTGGAAGGATGTCTGCCTTCTGCTTTGAGAAGACATCTTCAAAGTCTGCATAAGGAGCTGGAATGCCAGAGGAGTTGGTAACCAGGGGAACTGTAGGAGGCGGTACCACCTTTTTTAAGGAGGACTGATGGCAAGTTGGACTCCACTACACCAGCTGGAGCGAGCCCCCAGTCAAACTGGGGGGAATGACGTTGGAGCCAAGGTAGTCCCAGGACTACCGGGTGAATTGATTTTTCCAGAACAAGGCGTTCAATTTCTTCAACATGGAGGGCGCCAATGAGGAGACGAACTGGCTCTGTAGTCAAGGAAATTTGGCCAGGTAATGGCTCACCATAAATCGATGCAATATACCAGGAAGTTTCCAAGGGATGGGTATCAATACCTAATAGCTGAACTAGATCCTTGAGAATAAAATTTCCTCCTGCTCCGGAATCAACCAAAGCAAGGACTGGGAAGGACCGGGAGTCCCAGGTTAATATATCCATACAACCTCTCGGAACCTAAGGTCCTTAGGCAAAGCACTCCTTCCAGTTCCATCTCCCAAATCAGCACCCTTAAATGCAGTCAGGGAAAGGACCCTCTCCTTAGCTGGTCCAAAACTGTGGAATTCTCTTCCACTTAATATACGTTTAGAGGCTAGTATACAACTTTTTAAGAAACAACTAAAAACATGGTTGTTCACGCAGGCTTTTAATAATGCTGTATGACTTCTTTTAGCGACTCTCCCTGGGAACCTAGACTATGATAAAGAATGTTTATTAGTTTAATAAACCCTATTTTATCGGTAGCATGATACTTGATGAATTTTATGCATTTTGTTATTTTGTAAAATTTAAGTATTGATTATTTTATGAGTTTTTAGTATTTATAGGGTTATTTAATTTGTTTTAATGTTCTTCTTTTGGGAAAATGTCATTAAAGACTGTCCCCACATATGATGTAAACCGACGTGAAGTGTATACAATATGTTCGGTATATAAAAATGCCCAAATAAATAAATAATGTAACAGGTAAAGACAGCTGAGGGGCTGGTGAGGTAGCGCCGAAATTCAGGACCCCTACTGAACTTAGGCCAGGTAGTTTCCTGGATGGACTGGGCAGGTCTGAAGACGGTGGCCTGGTGCTCCACAATACAGACACAGGCCAGATTGTCTCCACTGGAGGCACTCTTCTGGGGACAGCCGCCCACGGTCCAACTGCATGGGTTCTTCCACATTGGCCACAAGAGGGGCCCTACCGGTGGCAGGGCTACTGGTCAGTGGTGAGCAGGAGCGTACCTGAGTGGACCTTCTGGGCATCCGATTCTCCTGATGGTGCTCTTGGAGACGATGGTCAATTCGGCCAGTCAGATCGATAAGATCCTCAAGTGAGGGTGGGAGCTCCCGAGCTGCCAATTCGTCCTTCAGCTGAGGAGATAGTCCATCCAGGTAGATAGCTCATAGGCAGTCTTCCTGCCAAGAGAGCTCAGTGGCTAAGGTCCGAAAGTCAATCGTGTAGTCAAACAGGCTCCTTTGGCACTGTCGAAGGTGAAGCAGGTTAGCACTTGCCACAGCATGCCATCCAGGGTCGTCGAAGGTCCGACGAAACACGGCCACAAAGCGAGATAGTTCTTGCAGGAGCAAATCCGAGTGCTTCCATAAGAGTGAAGCCCAGGCCAATGCCTTCCCCTCCAGACGAGACAAGGTAAAGGTGACCTTTGTAAGTTCATCTTGGAAGATGGAGGGCTGCAGAGCAAACTGCATGTAGCATTGGTTGTTAAACCTTCTGCAGAGCTTGGAGTCATCAATGAAACGAGGCAGAGCTGGTAGGGCCAGCAAGGCCCTAGAGCTAGAGGGAGACAGCTGTTGGTTGGAGGAACCCGGTGCTGGAACTGGATTACTGGATTGGCCATCAAGCCGGGCGTGCAGACACTCAATGGAAGAGGCCAGTGCCTCGAGAAATCGTTGCTGTACCTTTGAAGCCAGGCCAGGAATAGCCTGGAGGGCACACGGCTCCACCGAGTCCATGGCCTTTGCAACCTGTTGCATAGGAGGTGGACCCTTGGGCCGAGGTGGGGTTGACACTACCCATAGAAGGGATCCTATGGTTCCCCACCGTCGGCAGGCAGAGTGGGCTGACGGAGGCCGGCTGGAGCTTTGCCAATACCAGCCCTCGTTACCTGCGGGTTGAGCCTTTGGGTACCAGGGCCGGCTGGAGTAAGGTGGGCCTCCGTATGTAGTCATCGATAAGAAGATGGAGAGATCAGCCCAGAGGCAGCAACAGCAGAACTGAAGAGCCTGTACTGGATGAGGCGGAGTCCCAGAGACCCGAGTGTCAATAGGAACCAAAGTCTGATAGGGGGTGCCCGAGCAAGAACAGGCTGAAGCCTGAAAGGCCAAGTCCAGGACGTAGACAGTGGAAGTGTCGTAGTACATGCTGAAGTCAGGGCAGGTGGCAATCAAGGAGCGGTGGCAAGGCGAGGCTGAAGTCAAGTCCAGGAGAGAAGCAATAGTGTGGTCAGGCAAAGCAGAAGTCTGGACTAGGAGATGATCAGTAGCGTGGTCAAGCGAAGCAGAGGTCTGGACTAGGAGATGATCAGTAGCGTGGTTGTAAGGTTTGCCCAAGGCGCCTAATACCCTTGCACCGGCCCTGGCCGCAGGAAGTTCTAGGCACAGTAGTAGGGAGATCCCCAGGGACCAAGAGGTGACCCTCATAGGGTGAGACACAGACAGCACTTGGAGTGAGACCCCGTAGAGAAGGAAGTGCCAGACAGACCGCGGAGCGGTGGGTGCAGGAATAGCCAAGCCATAGGTTCTCTGGGAAGACAGCCTTGGGAGGCGGAGCCGCAGCATAGTGGGTGTAGACTTGAAGGTATAGGCCAACCCACGAGGCAGGGAAGCCTGGACCAAGTCTCAGCTGCTTAAGGAGACAAGATCCCGGAGATTGGAGGTGAACCGGCTGACTAGTAGAAAGGCAAGCCCGAGGAGCAGGGCAGCTTACAGTAGTCCAGTACCCCGAGGCAAGCCCTGTGGAGCGGGGAAGCTCAAGGTAGTCTCTTGAATGATGAGTGTGAATGATGAGCGTGGCATGTTCTTATGAGGAGTGGGAGAGCGCAGCCAGTTTTGTAGAACACAGGCGCAACCCCGAGGAGCGGAGAAGGCCAGTCGAGGAACTCACAGGTTGCTGCAGTGTTCCAAGGGAGACCCGAATAGTTGGAGCCGGCAGCAGAGGCACAAGGCCAGCCCGAGGAGCAGGGTACGCCAGAGGAGCAAGTCCCCATAAGGGCTCACACTGACCCCTGAGGAGCGGGGAGCCAGACAGGGTCCAAGGGCACGGCAGGTAGCGGCGGCGTCTCAGGAACACGAGGCAAGAGTTGAGGACTCGTACGGGACTTGTTGCCAAGTCTGCTTACTGGGAGCGAAGGTGGAGCTTAAGTACAGGTGTCTGATGACATCATCAACCAGGGACGCCCCTGAGGTTCCCGCCGAAGAGGCTTCAAAGGCGGGGCCTGTGACGTGCGCGCGTGTGCCTAGGAAGGCCCGACATCAATGCAGGAAGTAGTAGCGTCCATGTCGCTGTGAGGAGACCTGAGTAACGTGGCGAACAGGCAGGCCCGTGCAGCAAGCAATCCTGGGGAGGGCAGGAATGAGGTGCAGGCAGTGAGTACTCACGGTTGCAGCCGTTTGCGACCAACAGGCATAACAAAAACAAGCTACTCAGAGGTGTTCCGCGACACCGCTCTGCACACCTCTACTGGATGGAGCAGCCATGGCTTTGGGGAGGCTCAGGGAAATCTAATCTTAAAATAAATTGCTGGATTCAGTAGCAGACAGAAGGAGAGGGAGGAGCATGATCTCCAAGGCACTCTGCGCTTCTACTAACTGACTCGTGCTCCGCTCTTCAGTACATTGGACTTGGGAGGATGAGGCTGTCATGAATCTGCTCACTTCCACTGCTGCCGCCCCCCCCCCCCCCCCCCGGTGTGCCATCATGTGCAAATGCACAGTATGCACACCTAGTTGCGCCAGCCCTGCCTCTTGTACTTGGGCATTGGGGCTCTTGGCACTAGACTTTCTCAAGTAGAAAAGGACGTTCATAATATTCAAAATGTTACGATTTCTCCCGTAGTTGGAGCTACGGGAGGCCTCTCACCTTTCTCTGGAGGCCGCTCCGAAGCTGGAGCCTCGCCTGATCTGGTTCCCCAGGTTTTGCTCCATGGCCTGGGAGGACTTCGATGTCCTCGGGGCCTGCCTGAGGCCTGCTTCAGTCTCCACCTGGACTTCCTGGTTTGGGCCCCGCAGCTCTTCTCTCCAGTTATAGGGCCAGCCAGGTGAGGTTCATCTGAACTCCTCCCAGGGAGTTGCTTGTTCCTGTCCTATAAAAAGACTTCCTCTGCACTCAGTCCTTGTTTCGGCAATGGCGCTAGTCTACCTAGGCTGTGTCTCCCTTGGAATTCTTTTTCACTCAATGCACAATAAAGCTCTGGAATTTGTTGTCAGAGGATGTGATTAATGCAGTTAGTGTAGCTGGGTTCAAAAAAGGTTTGGATAAGTTCTTGGAGGAGAAGACCATTAATGGCTATTTATGGCTATTAATTGCATCAGTAGCTTGGGATCTTCTTAGTGTTTGGCTAATTGCCAGGTTCTTGTGGCCTAGTTTGGCCTCTGTTGGAAATAGGATGCTGGGCTTGATGGACCCTTGGTCTGACCCAGCATGGCAATTTCTTATGTTCTTATGTTCCTGATATTCCAGTCCTGATGCTCCAGGATGTGGGACCCAAGCCTCCGAGAGTTCCTGCTTCTGTTCTGAGTTCCTAGACTCTTGCTTCTGATTCCTAGTTCCAACTCTGGAGGACCCGAGGGGTTTCCATTACCCGGTGCTGAGTGACTTCCTGAGCTTCTCCCGCTCTTCTCGTGGTCTGCGACCAGCCTCTGGGCTGTGTAGGGCGCGATGGAGACAGTGTGGTCCATGACCGTCCATTGGGGCCGCCCGTTGGCAATGGATTGGTAGGGCGCCTGAGGGTCCTGCTCATCCCTCTTGTTCCTGTCTTCATCCTGAACTCCTCTGTGCTTTGCTCCAAGTTCCAAGGCCTTGCTTTCTCTGCTTCAGCCCTGTGCTCCCTGTGGCAGGTCCGAAAGGGCTGGGAACGGTCAGAGGACTGTTCAGAGACCAACATAATAGTGTGGTCTCCCGGGGCGTGTAGGTCGGCGGAGTGGCCGGGATTGGACCTTCTTCACCACTGCAAGGGCACACCTCACTTCTCTTCCACCTAGAGAGCCTTGGTATGCCAAGCCTCGAGTGCTTGCTTGAGACTGACGCTAGCCATAACACAAAAGATAAACGTATCTATGATAAAGGAACAGGAGTCTCTTTCACGGAGGGCTGAGTCTTTGGAAAACTATGAAAGGCATTTTAAAACTTGAGATTGCTAAATTTTCCTAAAACTTTGGGAGAAATACCTCTTACCACTTTGAGGAAGTATTTCTCTGAAGTTCTACAAATGTTTTTCCCCTCAACTAAATATGCTGTTTTTCTTACCTACCGTAATAGTACAGTTTCCTAACATCAAATCCAGCCTACTCAGTCTCCTTTAAATTTGTCGAATTGAGCAGCATTTCTTGAGGCTTCGACTCCTGAAGTCATAGAAAACTCTAAACTGCTGGTATCATTTATTTCAGAACATGATCTGAGCATGGTTATGAAAATTTTTTTCCAAAATATGAGCATTCCCTTTCCAGGTCAGAAAGTTAAGACTTTTCCTGATCTTTCTAGATTAAGTCAGGAGAGAAGAAAGTGATTCCTAGTGCTTAGATCAGCAGTTTTAGCATTGGGCATATCCTTTATATTAAGATACCCGTGTAAATATATTGTTAATCTAAATAACCAATGTTATGTCTTTTATTTTTGTTCCTGAACAACTTAAATTGTTAGTTGTAGTTACATGATGTTAGGTTCCATATTAGGAGCTACCACCCAGGAAAGAGATCTAGGCGTCATAGTGGATAACACATTGAAATCATTGCTCAGTGTGCTGCAGCAGTCAAAAAAGCAAACAGAATGTTGGGAATTATTAGGAAGGGAATGGTGAATAAAATGGAAAATGTCATAATGCCTCTGTATCGCTCCATGGTGAGACCGCACCTTGAATACTGTGTACAATTCTGGTTGCCACATCTTAAAAAAGATATAATTGCAATGGAGAAGGTACAGAGAAGGGCGACCAAAATGAAAAATGGGGATGGAACAGCTTCCCTATGAGGAAAGGCTGAAGAGGTTAGGGCTGTTCAGCTTGGAGAAGAGACGGCTGAGGGGGGATATGATAGAGGTCTTTAAAATCATGAGAGGTCTTGAACAAGTAGATGTGAATCGGTTATTTACACTTTCGGATAATAGAAGGACTGAAACATAGAAACATAGAAACATAGAAACATAGAAATGACGGCAGAAGAAGACCAAATGGCCCATCCAGTCTGCCCAGCAAGCTTCCCTCATTTCTTCTCTCATACTTATCTGTTTCTCTTAGCTCTTGGTTCTAATTCCCTTCCACCCCCACCATTAATGTAGAGAGCGGTGATGGAGCTGCATCCAAGTGAAATATCTAGCTTGAGTAGTTAGAGGTAGTAGGGGTAGTAACCGCCGCAATAAGCAAGCTACACCCATGCTTATTTGTTTTTACCCAGATTATGTTATACAGCCCTTATTGGTTGTTTATCTTCTCCCCTGCCGTTGAAGCAGGGAGCTATGCTGGATATGCGTGAGGTATCAGTTTTTTTCTTCTCCCCTGCCGTTGAAGCAGAGAGCTATGCTGGATATGCATTGAAGGTGAAGTATCAGGCACATTTGGTTTGGGGTAGTAACCGCCGTAACAAGCCAGCTACTCCCTGCTTTGTGAGTGTGAATCCTTTTTTCTTCTCCCCTGCCGTTTAAGCAGAGAGCTCTGCTGGATGTGTGAAGTAACAGTTTTTCTTTTCCCCTGCTGTTGAAGCAGAGAACTATGCTGGATATGCATTGAAGTGAAGTATAAGAATGGAGTGATCAAGCTAGTTGAAAGGCATCAGGAATAGAGGAAGGTGGAGGTAGTAATTTGGATATTTGGTTTGGGGTAGTAACCGCCGTAACAAGCCAGCTACTCCCGTCTTTGTGAGTGCAAATCCTTTTTTCCACATTTCCTCTTGCTGTTGAAGCTTAGAGTGATGTTGGAGTCACAGTAACCATGTGTATGTTTATTGAATAAGGGTATTGTCTCCAGGCAGTAGCCATCATTCTGGCGAGTCACCCACTCTTCATTGGCGGCCTCTTGACTTTATGGATCCACAGTGTTTATCCCACGCCCCTTTGAAGTCCTTCACAGTTCTGGTCTTCACCACTTGAGGGGGCACTCCATGAAGTTAGCACATTTAAAACTAATCAGAGAAAGTTCTTTTTTACTCAATGCACAATTGTTGCCAGAGGATGTGGTTAGTGCAGTTAGTGTAGCTGGGTTCAAAAAAGGATTGGATAAGTTCTTGGAGGAGAAGTCCATTACCTGCGATTAATCAAGTTGACTTAGAAAATAGCCACTGTTATTACTGGCATCTGTAGCATGGGATAGACTTAGTTTTTGGGGACTTGCCAGGTACTTGTAGCCTGGATTGGCCACTGTTGGAGACAGGATGCTGGGCTTGATGGACCCTTGGTCCGACCCAGTATGGCAATTTCTTATGGGCTTATGTTCTAACTGTGACATCTTCTCCAGCCCCTACATAACTTCAGGCTGTGACCTACTGATATAGTCAGGGCTCATCATGATCTTGCAGTTATTTTGTAGTTGCCCACTGAATTCTCCACTATTTGTTTTTTGTCCCTGTAATGATGTGGGATACTGAAGTAATGAGAAATGTGATGTTTGATTTTTTTTTTCTGATTTAATGTATTTTCTTTATATTATTGTATTTCTGTATATATATTTATTTTGTTGGTATCCCATAACCATTCAGGCTTTTTCCATGCAATCTCAAATACCTGAGTTTTAATATTATAGCTATGAAAGCACGCAATTATATCATGAGCTCTGTTACCCACTTTCCAGCTTTATTTCAATTGCCACGTCATCATCTTCAGTAGGAGCTCTCACAATTTCTCTCAATAAAGCTTTTCAAATTGAAATAACCACAGACCTAGAGTCCTCCCATGTGTGTGTGAGGGGGTTCTCCAGTACCTCCCGAAAACACAGGTTACAACAATGCAGCCTGTTCTTAAGATCTTCTGCCTTATCTGCCAGAAGTACCTGCTCAGATGGTTGTGCCTTCTGTTGCCTTTTAATGTGATCCAGGGCTACTGCATAAGCCTCCGTGCAAGTGTCCATCTCATCAACACGCTGGTTGAGCTCAGTGAACTCTTCACGTTAGATCAGCCATTTTTCCCAACAGCTCAATTTTAAGCAATTTCATATCACTGCATTTGCTGTGAAACCATTGCCGGAATTCTTCCCTGGAGGGTAGTTCACTTGTTGCCCTTGGGTCGACGGAAGTGGATTGTGTTGCATTTACTTCCCCTGCCATGGAGCCTAGCTCTACCTGCTCAGGTATATCTTCCACCAGCTCAGCGCTTGCTTACTAAAGGAAAATGTTTTTAAGAGCAGCAGTTTTTCATTTAGAGGTCACCTTCGGGCTGAATCCTCTCAGTATTGAGTAAAAAATTGAGGCGCCAACAACGGATGGTTATTTTTAAAAACTGGATTATATTTGAGAGGGACAGAAGCTCAGGATCAAGCTTCCATTCTGACCGGTGACATCACTTCCTCTTATATTATTGTATTTCTGATATGCAAAGCTTCTTTATTTTGTATTTAAAAGTTTTCACAAATAAATAGTTTAAAAAAAAAAAAAAAGAAATTTGTTGCAAAGTTTGTGGGTAGAAAGTACTGGTCGTCTTATCCTTATTCTGCACATTTCATTTTCTCCACAGTGCTCTTGAAACAGGTTGCAAACACGTCTGAAAGGCACTTGTCCTTTGATAACTCTTCATGGGGTTGCAGCCTGAGGAAACGGCAGTGCTCTTTTAAAGAAGCAGCTATGGCTCTGTGGCTCCTCGAGTATAGCTGTTGTGGGTTTTGCTTGGAGGGGTTGTTCTGGCTGAGGTGCTCTTGAGAAGGCACTGTCCTGTGAGAGAAAGAAATGGAGGAAAACTGGGGGGAAGGGAGTGATAATATGTAAAATCAGAGCAGAAATGAAGGCAAGTTCCAGATTTTAAAACAGTGCAGATGTCGTGAAAAAAAAAGGGACTTTCATTAAAAACAAAACAGTATAACTTCCTGAACCTGTATATTCTATGAAATCCATGTGGATTCTTTGCAAATTTACCATTGTGCAACAATTTTGTAGGCAAAAATATAACAGGTGTGACACATTAAGCACATGTTAAAAAAAAAACAAAACAACACAGCAGTGGCTCAAACTACTCTACAATGGGAGTCTGAAAACATTCCTCCCCCACCTAACTTTCTGGGAGGTCGACCGGACCTTGTGCCCAGTCGATCAAAGTAATGTGGTGCCAGGCCTACTCGGGGAGCAGGCCCGGGATCCTTGGCTTCGCGGAGGGGGGGGGGATCATGGGGAGGTCAGTCAGCGGGTCAATCCGAGGCCAGAAGGGTTATTGGTAGGGGAGTCAGGGGAGGGGGGTGGAGTAGCTGGAGCTGGCAAGGTGCGGGCGGTAAAGACCGGGATTCGTCAGCTCCAGGAATTCAAAGTTGTGCTGGCCGGTTTTTATTGGCCATTCCCCGGTGATGTCAGGGTTAGGAGGGGGGGTTCTCCTGGCTGTACGCCGCCAGTTCACGGCATTGTCTGGCGTCACAGCAGCTGTTCTGGTCGCTTCCCTCCCACCCGCCCTTGTCTGTTGCTGTTGTAAAGGGGGTTGTTCTGTCGCGGGGGGGGGGGTATTTATTGAGGCGGATGTCCCGAGCCACCACAGTTCATATTTTTCTATGTGTTAAGCTTCATTCCTGTTACATTTGGTATTTGCAGACAACTGGGTGCATTTGTCTAGTACGGGCTCCTTGCTGGGTGGGGGGCGGGGGTCCACTGGCCTGGTTCCTTGCTGGGAGGTGGCGGGGGTTGGAAATCTGTTTAAGGCTTTGGAACTACTAGCCGGCCGCGGCTGGTGCTGACCGTCTTGCTGGGTGGTGGCGGATGGTTATTATTGGACGTTGCGTAATGTTAATTACTGGGCTCGGGCATCCCATGTGTTTGTATTAAAGCTGCGGCCCTGTTAAACCCAACTTGTTGTCTGCGTCTTGCTTAAATTGTAAAAGGGCGGATGTGAGCGAGTGAGGTCCTGGCTGGCCGGTATTACTTCATAGCAGCCAAGTCCATCTGGTGCATGCACGTGTGAGATGCTATTTGCAATGTCACACCTAAGATGAGTTAATTAGTTTCAACAAGTGGTTCAAGGCAATAGTCACAGCACAACAGAGACTTTCACCTCTGGGCTGGCAGTTCAAATCTAGCGTAGGTTAGTATAAAACCATAAAAAAAAGATGACCTTTGTGAAATGAGATGGTATCCTTGATTGCTTAGCAGAGGTGTTTATGTCATGACCCTCTGTGAATTCGGCTGCACAGCTCATCAGTGATTTCTGACAAGGACATGAAGAAGCAATGTACCATACGCTTTTCCACATGGCTGCTTCCAGCTAAGAACTTAAAATTAACTTTTTGATTGCTGCAAGTGGCCTAGTTCAAGTACAGCCTGTCCTGGGTGTAGGTTTCCTTTACACAACACCCCCAGAACGCCACATAACAGAGCAATGGGGGACGAGGACAGGAAGAGAAATCACTGTTTGTGCCTTCAGATATCATAAAAATCTATGGAGCAGCAGAGTCTGTGTGAGTGTGTGTATCTAATCATTAATTTTAAGCCAACTAGGAAGCAGCTGGCAGAGGGACGATAGGAGATGAGCCATATACAGTATGTCTCTCATTTGGGTTTCCGATAAATCCAACCACTGAGGCAAGGGAAGCGAATGAAAATCCATACCAAAAAAAAAGATTTTTCACTGAAAATTCAAAAGCCAGTGCTTGTGAAAAACACAATTTGAGACTCAATTTAAAAGGAGGAGGAAAAGCCCTCAAATATGTTTGTATGCCACTTTTAACTAGACACTCTGTATTGTTTATGAAAGATTACAGTGCTGTTCTACCCTGAAACAGCAAACGCAAAACGCTAGCCAACGTTGGTTGTTTGGTATTTTGCAATCACAAATAGTGACCAGAAAGAAAAAGGTTATTTTTCTCTTAAAGATAATTTCTTTTTAGCATAATTATTTTTGAAAAATAGTAAAAAATTACTTTTGGTAATAAAGTGACATTGGAGGTTTTTTGACCTATGATTATAAAGACTTATATGCTCTAATCATTTCTCATTAATGGCATACAAATAGAACTGATGGCTTATTTGGGTTTTGCAGGGTTTTGTTTTGTTTTTCAATTCAGGGAACACATTTGCAAATATTTCCAGGAGCATAGCCCTCACATTTGGGATGCGGGAGCGTAAAGTCTCTGTGATAAGACACGTTTTGGATTTACATTTTAGAATTTTTATTACTATGTTGTTGTTGTGGAACAGAACAAAGGAAGCAAGCCAGAAAGCAGCTGAAGACTGAATCACTCTCTGTGCCTTATTATCATCCTAGTTATTAAATTCACTAGTACTAAAAGCTCCTCCAAGTACAGGGAAATACTGTGAAGTACAGGAAGTGTGTAATTGAGATGTGCGGTAGTAGAGAGTGCAAGCTGAGCTCTTGGGTACTGTGTGGTAGCGGAGAGTGGATTGAGAATTCAGAGAGAGGGGGGGGGGGGGGGGGGGGGCGGAGCTGGAAAGTATAGCCAGAGAGAGGTGGCAACTCAATTTCCATATGTGGTAGTAGAGAGTAATTTGGACAATACAGAGAAAGAAGGGCAGAGCTGGAAAATACAGGGAGAGGGTTAGAGCTCAAGTTCATACAGAGAGGAGCAGAGCTGGAGACTAAAAGGAGAGAGAGGGGTGGAGCTCAATTAGCATACCAGCAAGGCAACTTTCCTCTTTATTATAGTTAGATTCTCTGACATGTAAAACTGGGCTAACTGGCATCTGGATTTGACTTTGCTGTTAGGGGTGAAGTTTGGATAGATATTGCTTTAGTAGCCAAATATTAAAAAGTTCCCAGGCCCAGATGGGTTTGAAAATATAAAAAAAAAATCTACAGTTGATAGAGCCTGCCAATTATCTGGGAGGTTAAATTATATTTCTATCCCGGGAAAGCAGGATTAAAACTAACCATGTCTTTCACCTGATCCCTGCCACCCCCAAACAAATGGGTATTCTTTCAGGATATCCGCGTTGAACATCCATGTATTTGCAGTGGCAAACCTAAAGTATTTGCCACTGGGGGTGGATACTTTCTTTGGCAACGCCCCCCAGAATCACTTCTCCATCCCTCCTCTCCCCCCCCCCTCCCCCCCGTTCCTGTCTCCGTCCCTCCTCCTCTCTCTCCCTCCTGCCCAGTGATCTCCGGTTCCCTTCTCCCTCACACAGGCTCTCACTCTCTCTCTTGCACACACTTTCACACACCCCTGCACACAGGCTCTCTCATACATACACACCCCTTCACACAGGCTCCCTCTCTCACACACACACACACACATACAGACATACTCTAACACACGCATAGACACAAACACACTCTCTCTCACTTCCTACCCCGCTCCCCATCAGAAGCACAGCAGCAGTTTCCTCCTTCAGCTCCCGCAACAGACGGGGGACTCTTCATTTTTCTTGAGGTGGCATGGGGGCTGGTTCGGCTCTGCTTCCTGGATCTGCGGTGGGGAGGGTGGGGGGGCAGTGCATTTGCTCTTCCTCCTGCTTCGGGCCACGACTTTTCCTTCTTCTCGCCTGCGCGGACCCGCCACTTCCTCTTCCGGGCCAGGGGGGAGCCAGAAGAAGAAAGGGCTATGCAGTTGCTGGCTCCAAACCGGAGTGCTCTAGGCGGCCACCCAGTGCTCCCACCGCTCGCGGCCCGGAGGCCTCCCTCTTCTTCTAGCACGAGCAGGATGGGCTCCGCTCGCGGCCGCCAACTTCCTGGCTGGCACCCGGGGTGGACTGCACCCCCGCACCCCCTTTAGTACTCCACTGGATATTTGCATGCTCTTGGCCTAAGACCTAAGTTGAGTTGCATATTTTGCTCATCTTGAAAATCTGACGACCAGTCCAGAGATCCTAAGGAACCAGATCCGGGAGCCACAGCCCTAATCCTATCAGAGGACTCATTTTTCTCTCTCATTTCCTGGGTTTGAATTCTCATGAATTGGTGAGATTCCTCTGCCTCCCCCCTACCCCCATCCCTCTGCCAAACCCCCCTCCCCCACCTTCTCTGAGCAAATGCCCAAATAGTGAATTCCCCAGGAAATAAACTTCAATATGTTGGCCAAACGATGATTCTACTAGCCATTAAAAAAGACGAGGGATACATGGGCATGCTCTGTGCGATGGATTCCTGCCACACTGCAGTGGCACAGGCTTCCATTGGACCTCTGCTTTGTAACAAATTGCCTCATTGAAAGTAAGAATTATAGTCTATCAAAATAACAAACTGATTGTATTAACATTTAATCCGTAAAGTCCATTTAAAAAATAAAATTAAACTACCACCTGTAGACAAATGCACCTTAAAATATACAATAAGAGAAATAATATTATTACATAATACCATTCTGCTATTATTAGCAAATACCCATATCCAATATTCCCCCCTCACAAAGTAACTTGAAAGTACTCCTTTAAAGCTTGTGCTATTGCTCCTCAGGGATTCTTCTACTCTGTTCTATTCTGAAATCCAGAGAAGTTTCGCTGCCTTTTTTGTAAAATGATTTCCTGATCTAAAACAATGGTGTTTTGTGGCTGGGAGGGAAGAGGCCTGATAGCCGCCTAGGAGCCTCCAATGCACACAGAGTGCTAGCAACACTCATGTCACCCTGTCCGAGCCTTCCATGCCAAGTGGCTGGAGTCCAAGGATAATCCTCCCAGGAGTAATTTCAAATGCAGGAACCCATCCTCGAGTTATCCTTCTGAACAATACCATCTCTGGATGGGGGGGGGGGGGGGGGGGGAGCTGTGTGGCGCTGCTGTCTCCTCCCCCCCTCCCCACCCCCCTTCACAGGATGTCCAGGCCAAACTTGGCTAAGTGGCCAGTGGGAGAGATAAGACGCCAGAGGAACAATGGAAGGAATTAGGAGGCCCAAGGGCTCCATCCAGCACCACCCAGACTTGAAAGAATAGATATTGGGAAGACCATTAAGAAGAAAACAAATGAACTGGAGCTGGTCAGGACAGGTCATGTCGGAGACTGAAATGCAACTTCCCCTGCCCTCTCGCCCTCAAAATAAAGGGCAAGGGCAGACCTCACAGGCAAGCCTTCAAGCCACCGAATGACAGCTGCCCGGCTGGCCGAGGATACACCCGCACATTGTAACCAGAACAGAGGCTGCCTGCCAGGACACTCAGCCAGCTGCACTTGACAAAGAAACTAATGCTGTCAAAGGTTTTTCTCTGCCATGGAAAGAAATGAAAATCCTCTGCCGCTTGTGCAAAGTGACACAAGGAAACAGAACAGGTAGATGATGCTCTCTGTAGCAGAGGTGTCCAACCTTTTTTTTTTTTTCAGAAAGGGCTATAGAACTATTTTGTGTTTTGGTTGTGGGGCTAGACAAACACAAACCCTAACCTCCCCCTCGCCACAGCGAAAGGTAGAACAAATTTTGCTAATAGAAGCTCAGCACCTGCTTTTCCACCCTACTTTCTCCCACACTAATGTCTTCTAGCCACACCTTCCCTCCTATACTCTATTATATCTCCCTTCTGCTCCTTTTCTCCCACGTTCAACCTCTTGGCTCAATTCCATGGTTGGAACTGCATGTGGCATCCGAGCCTGGTCTGGGGGCCCTTGGCTGAAGGGGGTCCCCAGACATAACTGAGGGAGAGATAAAAACCGATGGTGCAGATTCAGCCCAGCAGCCACAGAGAGAAGGCAGTGGAACCAGGTAGGTTTGCCAACTGATGATCACTTTTTTTTTTTTTTTTTGCTCTAAGTCTTGCCAGATTTTTACTGACAGCCTCACGTTTTTACAGACACATGCTTTACCCTTGCCATTTTGTGCACAGCGGTACTTATAATGCTGATTGCGCACCAAGACATAATCCCCAATGCCTGAGTACTGCAGCCTTACAGAGCTTAAGGCTCACGGCACAGGAGCCAGGCCCTGTCACTCATGATTTATTTATTTATTTGATGATTTTGTATACCGGCGTTCGGTATTCTATCACAACGGTATACAGACATCATAAAAAAAATTAGAAAATAAATACGGGATTATTAAAAACCAAAAATAAAAAGTAAAAATTATAAGAACAATGATCAGCTCATAATTAAATAGAATGAAATTACAAGTAAAATTCAAATAAAATATGAAACATAAATAAATTAGTAGTTAAAATAAATTAAAAATAAAGTAAAATAAGATTGAAGATAAAAGAATAATAATCATATATGTTATTCTGACTCCTGAAAAGTCTTCCTAAACAACTATGTTTTTAGTTCCTTCTTAAAAGTTTTAAAATTAGTTTCTAATCGTAATTCAGCCGGTATAGCATTCCATAGTTTAGGCCCGGCAATCGAGATAGCTCTAGATCTAACCTCACTTGGGCCAGGATTCATCATTTCTGCGAAAATGAAGGGCAGGCCTGCGAAAGCCCGCGGCTTTTGTACCACGGCGGTGCGCTGGCTGCCGGCTTTCGCACCGATTAGCGCCACCGTGAAAGGTGGTGCTATTCGGCGTGCTACTGCCGACGATAACGTTAGTAACGTTATCGCCAGCAGCGAAGACACCGCCGACTCCTCCCTTCCTCCGCCCCGACTCCTCCCCTCCCTGCCCCGACTCCTCCCCTTCCCCTAATTTGCATGATATCGCCTGCGAAAAGGCCCTTTTCGCATGCGATAGAGGCTTATCGCACACGATACGGCCGCTTCGCGTGCGACAAGCCTTTGATAAATGACCCCCTTAGATGAGCAGTACGACTAGATGGAATAGTCAGTAACCCCTTATCTAATGACCTCAAGTTATGTTGGGGAGTATAAAGATGTAAAGAAGCATTCAGCCATTCGGTTCCTTCTCCATTAATAAATTTGTGCAAAACATAGAGTATTTTAAATTCAATATGGAATTTAATGGGTAACCAATGTAAAGATATTATTATAAGAGTTATATGATCACATTTCCTTGCACCTGTTAAAACCCTAGCAGCTGCATTCTGTAAAATTCGTAATGGACGTAGTGTGTTATTGGAAAGGCCGTGTTTTGTTCATTTTAATTTTTTCTACTAAGTCAATATATTTACTGACAGTAACTAACCCTAGAGTCAGGGCCAGCACGGTGTTGCCAACAGACCACTTGGTTTTATATTCTTTCCTTCCCACAACCATATTATCTCCCCACTACCTCCCAACCTGCATCCCTCTGTATCATCCCTCACCCTTCATCTCCCTTCTTAGACCCCCCCCCCTCCCTTCCCACTGCTCTTCCTCATCGTTTTGTGATCCTCCATCCACGTTTTACATCAGTTCGTCATATTTCCTCACCTCCATCAGTCCTCCTTTACTCCTCTTATGGAGGCTCCAGGGAAGCTTTTTCCTGAGAGGCCAGCAAAAATATTGCCTCTCCCTACTCTATAGGAATCAGGTGACATGCCAGGCCGCGTGCAGCCTCTTCCCTAGGTCCTGCCATGATATAGCCTGTTTCAGGCATGCACCTAATGTCAAGGCTGGTAACACAGGCAGAACAAGTGAGCAACTAGGGCAGGTAAATCTGTCCACCCCAGCGCAATGCGGCTCACCAACCCCCTGTGCAGCTCTGCTCTCGCCATCAGTGACTTGGCTCCCTGCCCTCATCTACCTCCACCAAGTCCCTCCCTACTCAGACAAGAACAATTTTAGAAGTGGCTTTCTCTGCCAGCAGGCATCCCAGAAGCTGGCCACTGTCAGTATCATCAGTCAGTCTCTGATTGTGGGCATGGTGAGCCAGTACCACTTTAAGTCCACCTCAATGGCTCCGCCTCCCTCTTCTGGCATGAGTTTTCTGTTTGAAAGAGTGGGGCAGTGGATATCCATGGGAGCTGAACTTTGTGTCCAAATAGCACTAATAAAGCACTAGTGCTGGCTCTGCCTAATGTCCCTTTTCCCCCAGTCCCCCTGAATAGGAGTTGAGCCCACTGTGGCTTCTATTGTCTGCTGCAGGGCCAGGCCTGGTGTTGCCTTTCTTCCTGTGTGGACACAGTGGAGATAGGTTGCACAAGAGCTACTGAGGATCATGGCTTGCAGGCAGCCTGCAGGCCATGGAATGAATACTATATTATGTAAAGCTGCATTAGGATCTTTTCTGAAGAGCATGTCCCTGTTGAAAGAAGATAATCTTTGTCCACAGCAGCCTCATGTGAGGTTACTGAAATGGCTCAATCCTGTTTCTAAATCAGAATATGACCCTGTGGTAACTTGGGCAATAGCAGCTTGGAAACAGCCAGAGAAATAAGGAGGCAGTTTATGGTTGTTTCTTAGGTACAGTTTATTTACAGTGGAAAAAACAAAATCAAAATAGTAAGTGCAGCTCACCTTCACTTCAGGTAGCACACAGTCCTTAAACATAACAGGTCTTAGTGTAGGGTAGTTCTCTGCCTACTCCCTGGGGCCTCTTTAACCCTTCCAGACCCTGAATTCTTAAACTCTGGTGAGGGGTTTCTCCATTCATCCTGGATTCCCTGTGAGTCTGAATTTTAAGGAGGACTGGCGAGACAGCTGTGCCCGTTCCTTTAAAGTAGTCTGAGGGAGTTTCTCACATACCCTCCCCTCCTCCTGGGCCCACTTAAAGGACTCACCTCCTGCTAGACCCACCTGAAGCTCCGCAGGTCACTCTTCTTTTTCCACTCAAAGGGGCTAAGTAAGACATTCTGGGTGGGTTGCTGCTCTCCCCTGACTCTGATTCTTCCTCTCTGGATGCCTCTAAATTAGCAGCATAACTGTATTTGTTCTGTTGGCGTTACCGCAGGATTTAGGAGTCTAAGTCTTCATAATATAGATTTGGATCCTCCAAAGGAAAGAGTTCTGGAACTTCAATTCTTCATTGTTGTGGGTCTACAAGCATGTTGTGAGCTGGTTTCAGAAGCTCTTGAAGGGTAGCCAAGGAAGGACTCCCACCTCAATTTTGTCTTGGCTAACCGGGGACTTTAGTTGTACCCAGCTTGTTGGACACTGCCGTTGGTTCCCATGGATGCATGCCAGGGTCACTGTTCTGTCGTAGTCAATCTGAACTTGCTTCACTAACTTTCTTCGTATGAGTATTTTCACATTCCCAGGATTCACTAATGCCTGGGTTGGAACCTCATCCAGCAAAACCGAAATGACATAAGTAGAGACTCCCTTTCTGGGGACATCCACAAAATTACAAAAGTGTGGGGTCATGGCATTAATGTCCATTGACTCATCTTCCCTGAGGGGAGTCTAACAAAATGGCCCCTTTCTCCACAGCGGAAACATGGCAGTATGGCTGAGGTTTGCAGGTGAGGTGAAAAATCCTGTTGGATCTGCGTTACTGGTTGTCAGGACCTCTGACTCTTAGGACTCTGCTATCGTTTACCTGGGTTGAATGGCTGATCTGGGAACCATGGCAACTCAGGAATGGTCTGAGCCTGATAATAGGCCTCTGCTAATTCAAGCGCTTTTTCAATTGCAAGTTTTGGGTGTTGGCATAGGCCATTCAAGGTAATCTAGGAACTGTTCCAGCAGAACTGCTTTGGCTACCTCCATCCCGGTCTTCCCTTCTAGATGTAGCCACTTCCAAGTGACATCTTTAAATCTATGGAAGAGGTTCCTTGGGTTTTCTCCAGCCTGCAGAACTCCCCGCCAAAATTTCTGTTGTTAGGCTTCTGGGGTAAGTCCTGCCCTCTTTAGAGTGGCTGCCTTGAGATCCTGGTATGTGGCCCTTCCTTCCAGAATGACGATTTAAGAGATACCTTGACTACTCCGGTGAGCAGATTCCCCAGATAGGTAGCCCACCTGCAGTCGTAAACTGCATTCAGAGTTTTTCAGGAATCCATCTTTGTCTTCTCCTAGGGGCATCATAAGTAGTGCTGGTGACACCATAGGGGAACTGGTTGGTTACAGTAGTTTGCACAGCTTGTGTTATCTAGGATAGCACTGTATGCTGCTACACCACCTACTCTTGCAATGCCTACTAGGGATGTGAATCAGTTATCTGACGATTGAAAATATTGGATGATATTTTCAATCTCATCAGATATCCAGGAGTCCCCGAGAGTGATAGGAAACCCCATGATTAATTTTGTGGGTTCTCTTATCGTTATGGGGGGGGGGGGGCAGGAAGAAAGGGCATTTAAAAGTAACACAAAACACAGCCCGACCCTTTAAAATTAGTTCTTTAGTATCCTTCCACCCTCCGGACCCCTCCACCCCCCCCCCCTCAAATTTTTAAGTACCTGGTGGTCCAGTGGGGGTCCCGGGATCGTTCTCCCATTCTCGGGCCATTGGCTGCCAGTATACAAAATGGCACTGATGGCCCTTTGCCCTTAGCATGTGACAGGGTATCCGTGCCATTGGCCGGCCCC
Organism: Rhinatrema bivittatum; assembly: GCF_901001135.1. NCBI lineage: Eukaryota > Metazoa > Chordata > Amphibia > Gymnophiona > Rhinatrematidae > Rhinatrema > Rhinatrema bivittatum. The sequence continues at coordinate 289,195,804 of NC_042617.1, read as the reverse complement.
TGTCACATGGTAGGAGCACTGGATGGCCCACGCCATTTTTAAAGACTTAATATCGCCATGATATTAAGTTGGAGGATGTACAGAAAAGCAGTTTTTACTGCTTTTCTGTGCACTTTCCCTGTGCCGGCAGAAATTAACACCTACCTTTGGGCAGGTGCTAATTTCTGAAAGTAAAATGTGTGGCTTGGCTGCACATTTTACTTACTGAATCGTGCAGGAATAATTAATAGCGCCCGCAACATGCATCTGCATGTTGCGGGCGCTATTAATTTCTGGGGGGGGGGGGGGTTGGACGCACATTTTCGATGCGCTATTACCCCTTACCGAATAAGGGGTAAAGCTAGCGCGTCAAAAACGTGCGTCCAAACGCGGGGTAACAGTGCACGCTGCCGGAGCACACTGTACTGTATCAGCCTGTTAGCAAGCTGCCTTCAAACTATGTACCACTCTGGAGGAAGGAGAGGAAAAAAACCAAAAAACCTGCTGGCCTGGCTTGCTCTTACTCACTGCTTGACACCTGACTGCACAAGCGGGGCTAGCCTCCTTGGCCTGATATAATCTCAAGGAGACCTGAGCACTAAGTTCCCATAGGACAGTGCTTCCAAACATGCAGAGAGCAAGATTATGTTAAGTTTTAAAAAAAAAAAAAAAAGGTGAAAACCATCCTTTTTACTCAGGCATTTGCTGATCTGTGAGATTCAGTATGTAAGTTGATCCTGACTGTTTTATTTAGCCTGTTATTGTTTTTATTGTCTGTTGTATTTATGTATTTTATACATGTATGTTGTAATCTGCATTGAATGGTTTTTAGAACTGTGGACTAGAAGTGACATAAATAAATAAACGTGGATTTTGAGGATATCCACAATGAGTATACATAAGATAGAGCTGCATATTCTAAATATTCATAATATGCAAATTTATCTCAAGCACATTCATTGAGGTTATCCTGAAAACCCAGCTGACTGTAGGTTCACTGTGATAGTAGCGGGAAGCCCTGAACTAAAACAAAATGCAAAAAAAAAAAAATATATATATATATATATGCTAATTAAATTGTTCTACCAGTTTTTGGCCTGCTGCTGGTAATTGTGATTAATAAAGCCTGCATATGATTTATTCCAGTTGAAGTGAACAATGGTTCCTGTGTTTACATGGAAGGGGCCAGAAGGGAAGACGCATGGGACTGATCATCTATGCATTGCCGCTGCTGCAATGGGCCGAAAATCAAGTCTCTTCCTCTGGAATTATTTTTATTAGGGACTTGGCAAGGGGGTGAGGCCTTCCCTGGAAGGATCCTGTTTATAATGAGGACCAGTAGCACGCATTCCACAGTGAGATTAGCTGTAAATATGGGGACAAGGGACGATCCAGCAGGAACCAATCTAGAAAAGAGAGAGAGGGAAAGCATCATGGGTATCACATTGTTACATTGTATTTCCCTCACAATGCTACTTATGTCTCAGAACATTGTTATAATGAAATGTCTCATACTATCATATTGTTAGGATGGACTATACCTTTGGAGATATAGGCAGCACTGGATTTTTGGAAGTGACTTGCATACTACTGTTTTATGCCTTTGTGTCATTACAGTGTAGAAAGTTGTTTTGAACAAGGAATGCCATGTTAATAAAACTGTTCTTGAGCAAAACTGTGGGAGGCTGATATTCAATGTTACTTAATCGGATAAGAAGAGACTTATCCAGCTAAGCGGCAGCTGCTGAATATCTGGTCCCATCAGGGCCGGTGCAAGGGGATTAGGCACCCTAGGTGCCTTGTGCCCACCCCCCCCCCCCCCCCCAATCGTGCCGCCATCCCGATCATGCTGGGCCGCGAGCAGGTTGGGCGCTGCTCGTGGCCGTGCCTCCACCCCCAATCTTGGTCCCAATTGCGCTGGGCCACGAGCATGAAACTCTACTCCTCCTCTTTGTCGCCACCTGTGGCCGGTGGCCCCACAGGGCTTGCGCCCCCTAATGGTTGGCACCCTAGTGGTTCCGCCAGCCCTGGGTCCCATTTAGCGGCTGCCACTTAGCTGGACAATTACTTATCTGGCTAAGTAGTCAGATGAATAAGTAATGGGCGGGTTATGGGCATTCCAGGGAAGAGCTCCTTATCGGGCTAACATGGGACCACTTTGACATAAAAGTGAGACGTACGAACAGAACAGTGCTCTCTAGTGAAGATTTGATGACCCTCGGAGTGAGGAAAATTCACCCAAAGATGAGATTTGTGCAATGTTCTCTCAACCTAGCTTGATGGACTCTCTCAAATCTTCACTAGAGAGCACTGTTCTGTTCGTACGTCTCACTTTGAATGTCAAAGTGGCCCCTAACCCCTACACTAATACCTAAACTGCACCTCGAGTTACTAGGTGGGCCTCCCATAGGGATATAAATAGCTAACTAGTGTGAGGGTATTATGGCCAGAGTCTGTCTGTCTCTCTCTCTCTCTTTCCCTCCAAAACCAGCATCCATGAAACACATCACAACAGGTGGTAGAGCCATGTGATAGGGCTTTGCAAACTGGTAAGCCCACCCCTAACTCCTCCTCTTTTTCAGATTTGCATCGCACCATACGATATGGTGCTATCGCATGTGTTAAGGCCTTAACGCATGCAAAAACACCTTATAGCATTTTGATAAATGAGGGGGTAAGTTAGACCTGCTCACTAGCAGATCCAAAGTTAGCTGGATAAGACTTATCCGGCTAACTTACAAGGGATGTTCAGCAGCACGGCTATGCTGCTGAACATTCCCAATGAAATTGCTACTTAGCTGGAAAGCCCATATCCTGTTTACCACTTATCCATCTAACTACTTATCCAGATAAGTAGTTATCTGGCTAAGTAGCGCTGAATATCAGTCTCCCAAAGTTTTCTTCAACAACAGTTTTACTGACATGGCATTCCATGATCAAAACAATTTTCTACACTATGACAATACAAAGGCATATAACAGTCAGTAGTATGCAAGTCACTCACTTCCAAAAATCCAGTGCTGCCTACACCTCCAAAGTTCAAGATGCCTGCTCTGTTGAGCGAAGGGCTCAGGAAGAAGAGCGGAAGCGTCTTTGGCCTCAGTCGGAGCCTGGGGAAGCATCAGCGAGACCATGAGGAGGAGAGTGAAAGGGGGTGGGGGGAGAAGAGGAGAGAGAGTAGGAGGGAACAAAGAGGAGAAAAAAAGAGAGAGAGGAGTGGGGAAATGGGAGAGTGGGGAGGAGAGTAAGAAGGCTGCACTGTGGGATGGAGGAGAGAGAAAGAGGACTGCACGGGGCTGAGGTGGAATTTGGTGAAAGCCTTTCATTCCTGGTGAGTAAGTCTTGGAGGAATTGTAAAATTCCTGTGCAGGAGATATGTTTACACATAACCTTGGGGAACCAACATATGCAGATGTGTCCCATTCATATTCATCGTGGGCTGTCCTAGCATGCTTCCAGCACTGGGTTGAGAACCACTCTTGTAATGCGCGACGTGATTTGGGCTGCATCCCCGTGTTTGCCTCATGCACTATAAATGTTGATGCCTTGCCCACATGAAATGAATAAAGTCCAGGACAATAGGGAAAGAAAAGGTTACAGACCCTCCACCCTCCAAAACAGAAAATGCTGGAGGAGCCTGGACTGCTGCCGCTGCTTCCTATATACTTTCAGGAGCAGTTAGGTACCAGCCCTTCACATGGCTCTTTCTTCTCTTAGTTCCAGGAAACCCATGTGCGGGAATTTTCCCCCATCGTCCTTTTTTCCTGCCAAAATCTTTACGGCTCCTCTTCCTCCGCCTAAAATGCGCCAGGCACGGGATGATCCAAACAGCTGTGCAGAATCTGCACAAGGGTGGGGAGGGCTGCCCATCCCAGAGGCGATCAGGAACACCGCATTCCTAAACCGAGCTGGATTTATGGAACCTGTCCATGTTACCAGCTCAGCCCAATGCCTTACTTCACTTTTGAGGACTCTTATCCTGAAGAAAAATAACACGCATTCTCTTGGCATAGGCTGGGAAACATCAGCATTTCTTGTGAAGTGAAAAAAAAAAAAAAACCCCCAACAAAACAATGTTTGTGGATTCACCTCAGCTTAACAAGATAAATTGTAAAGTGTCAAGGAATTCAATGAACAGTGATGCAGAACCTGTCATTGCTGGATAAGCACAGGGATACCGTGCCTCACCTGGGACTAGATGGCTCGGGGATGGACACAGTGAAACAAAGCCTCTCTTGGGGCTGGCTGGCTCAGGGGACGGACACAGGGGACAGACTGCTGCCTCGAGAACCAGTTGGCTGAGGGAATGGGCCTATAGCTAGAAAGTGTTTCACCTATTGATTCATTTGAGGAGACATTTTAATGAGATTTCCTGTTTCATTTCAATTTGTTTTTAAAAACACAAGGAAAGAAAAATGAATGATTTTTAATTTGTTTTCCTTCATTTTATTTGAAAAAAAAAATGAAAGGCAGCCCTCCTGCTGCTGCAACCGCCCTCCCCCCCCCCCCCTGCCAAACTCCAGGGTCCTCCCCCATCCTTGGACCCTTTTAACCTGTAGTTTGAAAGTTCCCCAGTTGCTCCTGCCCTATTGGAAATGGCACTGGCAGACTGAGGCATTATTCATTTTTGCCATACAATGGGCCTGTAGCATTTGCAGCGGGGCAGAAGCATCCAGGAATCCATCCTGCCCCCATGAAGAAATGTTAAACTACGGGATAAAAAGATCTGGGGGATGGTGGGGCGGAATGTGGGAAGGATCTGGGAGAGATTTCTTTTTCATTGGAAGTGGTGAGGCTCAACATTTTTTATTTTTTTTTTTTTGGGTGTGGTTAGTTTTTCATTAAATTAAATTGTATTTATTTATTTAGTTTGTTTTATATCAGTTTTAAAGAAATGAAAATGACAACATTTTAATAAATGAAACAAAAAACAAAACGACAAAAATTGCTGTCCACACCCCTATAATCTCATATAGCGATGCCACAACCCTGACTTGTGAACAGGACCGTCATAAAGGGAACCAACTGGCTCCTCTCAGTAACAGCCAAATATTTGTTCCTTTTATTTAATCACAGACATTTCTGATACACATCTGTATACTATTTTTTGTTATATTATTTATGCTAATAAAATTACCACAAACAAAGAGAAACAATACTTATCCCAACATGGTTCTGTGTTTTGAAATTCTTCTGCAGTAAGGGACTGCCATGGGTTCTCTCTCAATTCTGCAACATGACAAATTATAACCATAGCTCAACAGTGTCTCTCTGCATCTTTCTTAAGGCAGCGTCTTTCTTTCTGTCAGTAGCTTGTCTATAAGTAGGCACTTTCATTTTTTGGTTTTTACTGGGGTTTTTTTTTTATTTTTCCTGGGAATTTATCAGGGTTTATTATGAGGAGAGCAAAAACAGGAGAAAATCAGTTGGAAAAAAAAACGACTCAGAATTTTTTCTGGGTAAATATCAGAGTTTAATTTTGGCGGACAGAAGCCATGGCAGTAAAACAACATTAAAAGATTCTCCCAACCATCCACCCAGCAGCATTCCCACCTCTTCCCCCATCCCCTGCCTAGCATGCCCCTCTCGCCTTGCACCCCACCGAGAATCTCCCTCTCCTCCCCCCCCCTCCCCTAAACACTGCAACAGCCTTCCTCCTTACTGGTGGAGGCTCCAGGCGTCTCCTCTCTCCTTTGGCAGCGGTGCTTACTGAGGCTCCCGCACCATGCCGCACTGCACTTCTGCTTTAATGCAGGGCCAGGGAGCCTGCCGGGAAATCCTTCTGGTGGACAGGGGCCTGCTTCAAACACATTCATGGCACCAGACAGCAGGCACTTTGGCTGCTTGGGGGGTGAGGAGGCGGGACTTGAAACACAGCATGGGCGGCACTGGAGGGTGAGCGCTTTCACTGGTGGGGAGTGGGACTTGAAACACAGCATGGGCGGCACTGGAGGGTGAGCGCTTTCACTGGTGGGGAGTGGGACTTGAAACACAGCATGGGCGGCACTGGAGGGTGAGCGCTTTCACTGGTGGGGAGTGGGACTTGAAACACAGCATGGGCGGCACTGGAGGGTGAGCGCTTTCACTGGTGGGGAGTGGGACTTGAAACTCAGCATGCACTTTGGTCCACACTGGCTTCTAGCAGTGGTTGGAGGCCTTGAAATGCTGTATCTGCAGCAGCTTATTAATCAGCTAAAATTAGGGTGAATATCAGTTAAAATTAATTGTCAGCTCTGGAATTATCTAAGAATTTATGAGTGAAAATTGGTTTCAACTGAAAACGAACGACCCTACCTATAAGCAAACAAAGCACTTTTTAAAAACATATTGCCCTTTTGGCAGTAACCAATCCATGATTTTCGGAATAGAGCAGGCACAGTGACAACATGTATATAGTTTTTCAGATGAATATCTTGCAAAAGTGTTGAAAGAAATGTTACTGTACCTCCTCCCTGTGGGCATGGATTACATAAGCACTTTTACTCTACACAGAACTGCAAGGAGCCATATAGGGATGGTAACTTTTAAACAGCCGTGCACGCGCACATGTACATACCTATGCTGGCTCACACTAATGGAAGTGGTCATTTTATAACATATGCACGTATATGCGCACGCTGCATGCGCGTACATGTGCACGCAATTTTGCATGGACGTGCGCATGTGCGTGCAAATTTGAGTAGACGTGTGCCAACGCAATTAGTAGTTTCCCCAGTTAGATAGGACTTCTCAACCACCCTAGTTAATGCCTATCTATTACCCTGTTAGTCTCAAAAATTAAAACCCTGCAAACCTCTTTAGTTTTTTTTTGTTTCAGGACTTACATGTCATCCATAGCAAAATTAAAGTTATGCGGTAGGGGACATAATGCCTCTATATCGCTCCACGGTGAGACCGCACCTTGAATACTGTGTACAATTCTGGTCACCGCATCTCAAAAAAGATATAATTGTGATGGAGAAGGTACAGAGAAGGGCGACCAAAAAGATAAAGGGGATAGAACAGCTCCCCTATGAGGAAAGGCTGAAGAGGTTAGGGCTGTTCAGCTTGGAGAAGAGACGACTGAGGGGGGATATGATAGAGGTGTTTAAAATCATGAGAGGTCTAGAACGGGTAGATGTGAATCGGTTATTTACTCTTTTGGATAATAGAAAGACTGGGGGGCACTCCATGAAGTTAGCATGGGGCACATTTAAAACTAATCGGAGAAAGTTCTTTTTTACTCAACGCACAATTAAACTCTGGAATTTGTTGCCAGAGAATGTGGTTAGTGCAGTTAGTGTAGCTGTGTTTAAAAAAGGATTGGATAGGTTCTTGGAGGAGAAGTCCATTACCTGCTATTAATTAAGTTGACTTAGATAATAACCACTGCTATTACTAGCAACGGTAACATGAAATAGACTTAGTTTTTGGGTACTTGCCAGGTTCTTATGGCCTGGATTGGCCACTGTTGGAAACAGGATGCTGGGCTTGATGGACCCTTGGTCTGACCCAGTATGGCATGTTCTTATGTTCTTAAAGACCTGTCCCAAGTGATGATCCAATGGCCACGGGTGCATATTGGGTGGTCTGATGTCATAGTCAGATTGCAGAATAAGAATGAGGTGATTTGGCATTCCAGGGTTAAAAAATTAAACAGACAGATGGGAAAATGGATGGGGGTGGGAAGGGGGATTTTGGGTTAGGCATCCCTGGTCCTGGGAGGTTGAGGCGGGCTTGTTCAGTGGGGACGGGGTTCATCTGTCAGAAGTAGGGATGGACCTGTTCAATAACTCCCTACAGGAAGGGCTCGAGGGGGAGATTATGAAGTGGTAGATAGGCCGTAGTGGGGGAACAAGTCGACTTAGGTCAGCTTGTCTGTGGCGGTAAACCCGAGCCCATGTGGTTTTGGAATGCTGCGGGGAATTGGTGGGGGGGGGGGGGGGGGAGTGTGAGCCTCATGTAGTTGGGGGGGGGCTGCTACACGGGAGGGCCGGAGAACTACGGGGCTAAAGTTCCCGGTTTGAGCTTGCTCTCGCTGGTTCGAGGTGGAGTAGGCGGAGACGGGGGAGGGGCTGCTCTTCACCACTGGGGGCAAGGTGGTGGAGAAAAAGGGGAGGGAAGAAATGGAGGAGGGGCAAAGTTGGTTGTGTTTAATATGTTCAAATTGTAAGGGCTCGGGTTGTAGTTAGTGTTAATAAACTGTGCGGCCTATTTAAATACCAGTTAACTGTGTTGAGTGTTTATTGGGGGTGGGGGGGGAACGGACCACAAGTTGAGCACAAATATTCCATCCCTATGTTATTGTCTCTATTGCAGGAGCATCTTGCTAGCTACTGTTATTCCTATACTGATCACTGGGTGCCCGGATTATTGTAATTCTTTGTACATGGGCACTCATAAAAAAAAGCAACAATGTGAACTAGAGTGTGCTCAAAACACAGCTGCTCTTGCTCTGTTGAGCTGAAGATTGCATGACTATATTATGTCCTCCTTATATAAATTGCACTGGCCCCCAGTGACTGCATGGATCTTGTTTAAGGTTCTTTCTTTAATTTACTTTAGAAAGCCTCTTTTTTGGATTGGATCCCAAATATTTTAAGAATAGGCTTAACTGGTATCAGCCATCAAGAACTTTATGTTCTCTGCAAGAGGCTTTCTAGTGTGCACTGGTGCCATCAACTATCCATTATGTAGAAACTTGCAAACCAGTTTTCTCTTATTTTGGGTCCAAAATCTGAAACTCCTCTCTGTCTGATGTAAGGTTGTACAGAGATTATCTAGCCTTTAGAAAATTTGGTTATTTAATTTGGCTTTCTAACCAGGCTTCTGAACATTTTAATTTTTGGGATGCCTTTTCCTTTGTTATAAAGAAAAAGGCATCTGCTGGATAGCAAACCAGTCTGTGGGCTGTTATTATTTGTCTTTTTCTTTTGTTATTGTGTTGGTTTGGTTATTATGAGGCCAATATTCAAAGCCATTTAGCCAGATAATGTATCCGGCTACATGGCAACTTTTTGAATATTCCCTGTACTTATCTTTCTAACTTGTAAATTGCATTGCTAATAGGTTACGCTTCTAGGGATCTTTACATAGCAATGCTAGATCTAGGTCGAGGTAGCAGTGCACCATGATCCAGGCTGAAAATTTACAGTTTAAAAAGGTACCAGGAGAATGGGAGAGTTGCAGTTGGCATGACGGAGGAAGGGAGGTCCCTGGAGGGTCAATTCAGTCTGCTTTCATGTGAACGGAAGTTGGTGGGTGGAGGCTGGTACCGGATCCCTTCACCTTTTGCAAAATAAATCCAGTCGGAAGAGTTGGGGAAGGGGGGGTGGGGGTGTGTGTGTGTCAAAGGCTTGGCCTGGCAGGGTCAATGAGTTAGAACATCGGGTGGGGATGCAGTGATTAGGCCACTAGGCCTGAAAGCTGCTTTTTTTTTTTTTTTTAAACAGCTGTGCCACTTAACCAGCAATATTCTTTTGAATATAGTTGGTTAAGGCTAAAATAAATAGGGGATATTCAATGGAATGGTTATTCTACTGAATATCCAGGCTAACTTATCTTGCTAAATTTAGCTGGATAAGTCATCTGTTCTATTAATTTTAAATATTGGCCTCTATGAGGTCGATATTCAAAAGCCATTTCGATGGATAACATAATAGTTATCCCTTATCCAGCTAAATTCTAGTCAGGCAACTAATTACCCAGCTAGCATTTAGCCGGATAAGGGAACATTCTGGGGGCAGGAGGGAAGCTTTTTGGGGCGGCCCAGAGTTAGCCGCATAAATTATACAGCTAACGCTGATATTCAGAGTTAGGCGCTTAACCAATGCGACTAACTTTGGTTGGCCTGTAGGGCTGTCCAAAAGTTAACCGGTTAGACATAACCAACTAACTTTAGGATAGCCAAGTTAACCGGTTAGACATAACCAACTAACTTTAGGATAGCCAAGTCTATTCAGTGGTGTGGCTATGCCACTGAATAATACCCTGCTAGTTAGCCAGATATGTTTATCCAGCTAACTAGCCGAGCTGCATAGCGGCTGAAAATGGACTTCTATGTGTTTTGTTTTTTTTGCTATTTCATGCTATATTTAATCATAGAGTACCTTGTTAGGTCTCTAATAAATGTAAATATAATAATAATAATAAAAAGGAGAAGGTCAGGCAGTAGCAGTGGCAGAACAATACAACAAGATGCTGAACCAGGAGAGAGGCAGGGTGGGAAGAGAAGTTTTTTTCTTTTTTGGGATCAAAACACCCAAGTATAACCAAGGGGCAAGGCAGAAGGAGCAGACAGGACAGTAACAGTGGTACAATAGCACAGCAAGGAGCTAAACCAGGAGAGAAACAGGGCATGAGCAGCGGACCAGGCAGCAGGTGCAAGGTTCCAGGAACCCAAGACATCCAGAGAGGGACAAAGGGGAGGGGAAGGTTTTCTTTTAAAAAAAAAAGTTTTGTTTTGAGGCTGTAGCACCCTAGTATAACCAAAAGAGAGACAGGATGGACAGAGCAGACAGGGCAGCAACAGTGGAACAATAGCACAACAAGCTGCTACACCTGGAGAAATACAGGACTCAAGCAATGGGCCACGTAGTAGCTGCAAGATTGGCTGCTGGCCACAATGCAGCAAAAACTGTGGGCATTGGTTCACCGTAGCTGTGCACTCAATCCTCCTGCCACTCACATGGGGATTCAGAGAAACCAAACAGGGGAAGGTTTATTTTAATGAAGACCAATTTCTCTGCCATCTCTGGTGCCAGCCGAGGACAATGTACACTCATGATATCTCCTGTCACTGGGAATATCCTTTCACTAGGCATCCTAGTTGGTAGGTAGGCTAGGAAATGCTGGGCCATTTTGGCCAGGTTTTTCCAGATCACAGCCTTGTGTGCCGAATTTGCCATAGATTTGTGGCCATGTCCTCAATTGGCTCTGTGAAATAACTTGTGACTACAATTTCTGCTGGGGTATCCAGTGCAGGTGAGGAGAAAATCTCTGGCAACCTCTGTAAGAACATATGAACATAAGAATTTTCCTTACTGGGTCAGTCCAAGGGTCCATCAAGCCCAGCATCCTGTTTCCAACAGTTGCCAATCCAAGTTACAACTACCTGGCAAGTACCCAAACATTAAATAGATCCCTTGCTTCTGATGCTGGTAATAAACAGTGGCTATTCCCTAAGGGCTAGATTTTAAAAGCCCTGCGCGCGTAAATCCTGCCGGATTTACACATGCAGGGCACTTGCGTGCCAGTGCGCCTATTTTGTATAGGCCGCCAGGCGCATGCAAAGCCCCGGGACGCGCGTAAGTCCCAGGGCTTCGTAAAAGGGGCATGTCCAGGGGTGTGGCGGAAGTCCAGGGGTGTGTCCGGGGGCGTGTCTGGGGCGTGTCCGGGGTGTATCCGGGGGCATGTCTGGGGGGGTGTCCGGGGTCAGGGGGCGGTCCGGGAGGGCGGTCTCGAGTCTCCCGGCACTGCGGCCTGTGCTGGGGGATGCCGAGGCGGCACGAGCAAGTTACGCTTGCTTCAAGCATGCGGAACTTGCACAACAAAAGGTAGGGGGGGATTTAGGTAGGGCTGGGGGGTGGGGTAGATAGGGGAAGGGAGGGGAAGGTGGGGGGATGTGGAAGGAAAGTTCCCTCCGAGGCCGCTCCGATTTCGGAGCGGCCTTGGAGGGAACGGAGGCAGGCTGCCTGGCTCGGCGCGCACAGTCTGCCGATTTTGCGCGCGAGTACTTATTTAAGATCTACTTCTAAGTCAACATGATTAATAGCAGTTTATGGACTTCTCCCCCAGGAACTTATCCAAACCTTTTTTAAACCCAGCTACACTGACTGCCTTAACCACATCCTCCAGCAATGAATTCCAAAGCATAATTGTGCATTGAATGAAAAATCACTTTTTCTCTAATTTGTTTTAAAATGTACTACTTGCTAACTTCATGGAATGCCCCTTAGTCCTTGTATTACCTGAAAGAGTAAATAACCAAATCACATTTTACCCATTCAACTCCTTTCAAGCTCATTCTACAGTGGCCATGTTAGCTGTCACGGTGCTGCTAATTCTGAAAGTACTATACTCTTTCCTGTGCTGCATCCCTAATGCTCCTCTGCCTCTGTCACTCCCATTCCTGCACTTAGCCATCAGTAAATTAAACTGTTTTACCAGGCAGCAAATACTTTCTTTCACTCATGGGTTTCAGAGCATGGCTAGCATATAAATATCTAGTTGGGTAAGGGGTTTGAGCCTTTCTTGCATTTGCTGTTGAAAGGAGTCAATGAACAGCAACACCTCTGGTACCAGTCACTGTTCCCATCGGAAATATTCTAGTTTCTCCTGTAGGATATTGACTATGGAAATGACTTTGCCCAGTGTGGTTCTTGTGGACCTCAGATCCTCTGGGACATCCTTGAAGGACTTCAGGACTCATACTATCTGGATCATGTCTACGCAGTCATGATGTCCCAGGGAGTGATCTACACATCTTGATTTCCAGAGACAAATCATGAAGGGCTGTCCATTGCTCCACTAACTTCTGCAGCAAAAGATAGATGAAAGGCCACCTGGTGCCTACAGTTGAATAGGTTGGTGCAGAGGCATCTCCACTGCTTCCTGCTTCTCGTGGAGCTGCTGCCCACCCCTTCATACTCCAGTGAAAATGCCCTGCTAATTTCCTGCAAATCTCTAGCATCTCCTTCAGGACTAAGCTCCCACAGTCCCCCTTGGCTTCCAGGGTGTACTTTATTACCAGATGCAGCAATTTGCAAAGTAATATATCCTCTCATTGCCTCCATGTTCCATTGCCTTGTTCATGATAGTGCCACTGTTTGTTACAAAAAAAAAAAATAAAGTAAAATAAACAGAAAAAAACAGTCCTGTCTCTCTGGTTTAGCTGTCAGTCCTCCATCATCTTCCTTATTGCTGCTAAGATATTGCCCGAAGTATTGCTATATAGTCCATCACCCGGGTGTGCAATACGGCCTACTTGTACCCTTCCTATCCACTCCTGTTAGAGCTGCAGCTTACCCCCTGCCTCATCCAGCTGCCACCAGTGTGCTGTCAGGGGCAGATAGGCATGTACTCTCACTAGCACAAGTGTTGCTGGTAAAATGGACACTATTCCCTTCCTCCTTGGCCAGCTGCACCTGCATACAAGAGTGGCATTGAGTGTACAGTGTGGTGAGAACCTGCCTCCTGAATGTTGTATGGGAGGGCATTTTATAATTGAGAACTAAGAGATGCAGCAGCTGCTTAATTTCTACATTCTCCATGATCTGCAGGAACTGGCTGTCCAGGGCAATCATTTCCTCCAAGCACCATGTCACCACCTTTGATGTTTCCTGTCTCTTATTATGGGACAATGATGTCCTAAGGCACCATGGAGCAGATGGGGTGCTTTCTCTGTCATCGCACTGGGAAAGGGGATTCAGCTTGGGAGACAGACTCCCTCTTTTCTGTGGTTTTCCTGCTGCTGTTTTTGAGTGGAAAGCAGGATAGTCAGTCTTAGCAGATTAGTATTGGCAGCCTCTTCTGAAACTAATGGTAACGCGGGTTCTTTCTTCAAATGATACTGCGAATCACTGTTTTTAAGATTGTACAGTATCTTTCCTCCACTGAGGGCCTTATAATAGTGAATGCATTCTGCAGAACTCTAGTTCTCCCCAATTCTAAAGGGCCTTCACACCTCCGAAGTCTTGTTGGATCCATCTCTCTCTTTGGATTTTTGGGTGGTGCTGCTGCTGGGGCTGGGATTGAGGGTGGATTGGGAGGTAAAAGGCAAAGGACATCTATCATATTTTCCACTACCTATTCATCTTGGGGGGGGGGGGGGGTACACTTTTCCCTAACAGTATCACTTGCTGCCTTCTGCAGCTGCTTGCTGGATAGCACACTATTTATTTATTTCTTTTATTTATTTAACAGGTTTTCTAGACCGTCATTTAGTAAAACTTGTTTACATGATTAAGAAAATAAATGCATCACTTCAATATAAAATAACCTATAAATTCATAAGAATAGAGAGGTAAAACTGATTTTAAAACAGACTTACCAATATAACTATAAAGGTTAAAACTAAACAGATAGATAAGAATAATGATAAAACAATGTTAAACAATAAGATTAGAAGCATGACTCAGCCAGTACTGCTATAAGCTCTCTTAAATAACCAGGTTTTCAAATTTCTTTTAAAAACTTTAAAATCAGATTGCATTCTTAATTCAGGGGGCAGCTCATTCCAATATTTTGGGCCTGCTAATGAGATGGCTCTCTCACGCACTAGGGTTAATCTCGCTGAAGTAATAGATGGCACCATCAGAAGGCCTTTATTTGCCGATCTGAGGTTTCTCTGAGGAGTATGTAATCTTATAGCAGCTTTCAGCCAGTCATTCTGGTCCCCAAAAATTACTTTATGTCGGATAATAAAACTTTAAAAAGAATACGTGAATCGATCAGAAGCCAATGGAGGACCATTAAGTTCAGTGTTATATGTTCATTTTTTCTTATCCCCATTAGTATTCTCACAGCAGCGTTTTGTAGGAGTTGTAATGGCTGAGTTGTTGGTGCAGGTAGGCCCAAAAATAAGGTGTTGCAATAGTCAATGCTAGAGAAGATTAATGACTGAAATATTGTTCTAAAATCATTTTGTATTAAAAGTGTTTTTAAGCTTCTTAAAGTCATTAATTTTAAGTATTCTTCTCTGACTTTAAGAACATAAGAAATTGACATGCTGGGTCAGACCAAGGGTCCATCAAGCCCAGCATCCTATTTCCAACAGAGGCCAAACTAGGCCACAAGAACCTGGCAATTAGCCAAACACTAAGAAGATCCCAAGCTACTGATGCAATTAATAGCCATTAATGGCCATTAATAGTCATTAATGGTCTTCTTCTCCAAGAACTTATCCAAACCTTTTTTGAACCCAGCTACACTAACTGCACTAACCACATCCTCTGGCAACAAATTCCAGAGCTTTATTGTGCGTTGAGTGAAAAAGGATTTCCTCCAATTAGTCTTAAATGTGCTCCTTGCTAACTTCATGGAATGCCCCCTAGTCCTTCTATTATTCGAAAGTATAAATAACCGATTCACATCCACTCGTTCAAGACCTCTCATGACCTTAAAGACCTCTATCATATCCCCCCTCAGCCGTCTCTTCTCCAAGCTGAACAGCCCTAACCTCTTCAGCCTTTCCTCATAGGGGAGCTGTTCCATCCCCTTTATCATTTTGGTTGCCCTTCTCCATCGCAACTATATCTTTTTTGAGATGCGGCGACCAGAATTGTACACAGTATTCAAGGTGCGGTCTCACCATGGAGCGATATAGAGGCATTATGACATTTTCCGTTTTATTAACCATTCCCTTCCTAATAATTCCTAACATTCTGTTTGCTTTTTTGACTGCTGCAGCACACTGAGCCGACAATTTTAAAGTATTATCCACTAAGATGCCTAGATCTTTTTCCTGGGTGGTAGCTCCTAATATGGAACCTAACATCGTGTAACTACAGCAAGGGTTATTTTTCCCTATATGCAACACCTTGCATTTGTCCACATTAAATTTCATTTGCCATTTGGATGCCCAATCTTCCAGTCTTGCAAGGTCCTCCTATGGATGGGATTCGCTCTCCGTACCCAGCTACTCTGCCTCCAACTTCTATTGGACTCTTTTCTGCTAACAGGGTACCCGCTCCTCAGGGGCGTCGCTGCTTCTTTCAGGTTGCTATCAGGAACCGGTACTCGCTCCTTGAGGGCCCATGTTCCCTGACTTACTGCCTGTGTCCATCTCCTCTTCTACTTGGAAGAATTCGCTACAGACACCATCTGTGAGTACTACTACCATCTATTCCTCAGAGCTGTTTCCCTGGAACCAGGTACTCGCTCCTCGAGGGCCTGCCTCCGTTCCAGCGCTAGTGCCATCTCCTACGTGGAACTGCTGCGTGAGTACTTGCCAATGAGTCTCTGCTCCCAGGGATCTGGTACTCGCTCCTCGAGGGCCAGCTCTCCCTATCTCAGGGCTTCTCCATACTGGGGACTCTGTGAATGTCTTATTGTACTCATTCTCTCAGCTCTTTTCACTACAGCACTGCTACGGAGGAACCGCTGTTCCAGCGCCCTGAGGAATACTAGCCCAGCCAGGCTCCATCTCTTACTCACTACCGCCACCTCTGGTGGCTTCACAAACTGTCTAAATAAAGATGTAATCTGTGTTTGTGTGTCCGGAGCTGAGCCTGACCTGTGGCCCCTCACAGGACTTCTCCCGTGGGCATGGTTAGCTGCCACAGTGTCCAAGGGTCCACCCAAACCTTACAAAACATAACACTTTTAACTGTAATATTCTTTCTTGACATTATCACTTTTTTAATAATGGGCCAGAAATTAATGATACCTACTCAGTGTGGCATCAGATTTATTCTTTCTACGAATTTTCTTTGCGTCATTTATCTGTTCATTATACCACAGATTTTGTTTTTCCATTCGTTTTATTGTTTTTGTCTTTTTAGGGTTTATATTATCTGCTATGGATAATGTCATTTGAGCCCAGGAGTTAATTGCATTCATGGTATTAGATGTATCAAGGGAGTTGAGCTTTTTCTCCAGTTCAGTTTTGTAGGTCTTCCGTCCTAAAAGGGGGTTGGTAAATAAAGGTTATTGGTTGAAATTGCTTGAGGACAGGGTCAATTCTAACAGTCAGTTGTGTGTGAAGTAAGAAGTGATCTGACCAGGGACCTGGAGTGTATTGTACTGAGGAGTCAATAATATTTTTTATATTGGAAAAAATTAGATCAAGCGAGTGACCACCTTTATGTGTTGGGTTTGGGATCAGCAAATCGTAATCAAGCTCAGTAAGAGCATCAAGCAAAGTATGGCATGTTGTTGAGAGAGGTTCAACATTCATATGTAAGATAAAGTCCCCTAATATTACAGAGGTATCTTGGGGTTTATTAATGCTTCAAAAGGGCTTGAGAAGCTGGACAAGCTGCTGTGTCTGGCAGCCTCAGGTGGAAAGAGAGGCAGAGGCAAGAATGAGAGTGGTAGTAAGGTAACTAGACTCCCTAATTCCTCCTCGGATACTAGATTTTCAGTTTTTTCTGACTCTGGAAATCCCAGATCTTCTGCAGATAGTTCTCTGGAGGAACACAGGTGAACAGTTGTGCTGTTCTGCTTTTAGTTTCTCCATTTCTAGTGACACTGCCCCTGCACTGCTGATCCCCCTATTAAATGACTCTGCCATCTTCTGTTCCTGCTGTACCATAGTGGCAGAGTAGATGAGAGCAGATAACTTCTCTTCCAGTTTTTTATCTGACCCTGTTTCTCTAACCAATTTCTTCCTACTAAAGTAACCTTATTTCATTGAGAGACTTCTGGTACGATCACTAGTATCATTTATTTATTTATACTGATTTTATATGCTGTCATTCGGTGTAGCCATCCTAACATCTCAGCAGCCCAGGCCAGCTCCGAGGCAGGCGGAGGGACTGGGGCATGGCCCAGGACCGTAACAGGAAGGTGGCACAGTGTGCACTGTTTAAAGCAAACCCGTTATGAACTTGTAAATAAAAGCTAGCTTCAGAGTGCCGTGCCATCCTTGGACCTAAAAGAACAGGCTTGGCATACAGTGACTCCTGAGGAGAGTGCCCATGAGTTTTCATAGCTACCCGGGGTCCACTATACCATCTGATCGACCTACTAAGGAAAGAATTTGCGGAGCCATGAGGAACCCTCTGTCTGTGAACCAGTTTCAAACTTGCATCAATTCAGCAGACATTCTCTCTTTTCCCCTTCTCTTTTCTCTCTCTCCTCCTGGCCTCTCCTTTTATTTATCTGTTTACATCAGCGACACCTCTAGACAGAATTTTTTTTTTGGGGGGGGGGGCAATGGGGGGACAATCTGAGTATGGAGGAGGAGGCAAGCCAACGTGACATTTCCACACATCATGGTCGTCTGCCTTTAAATTGGCTATAAAAGATGCAATAAGAAAAAATCCAAATGGCCTTGGGCGCAATTTTTAAAAAAATCCAGCCAGTTTCACCTTCCCAGTAAAATTATAATTAAAGTTTGATATCCTCATTTAACCAGTTCTTCATTATGGATATGAGAGTGAAGTCTGGAGTTCATGCATGAAGGGACAGAATCTCAATATAAACTAGAGATGTGAATCGGAACCGGAATTGGTTCCGATTCACATCGTGGGTTTTTTTTTCGTCCGGCCCGATCGCAGTTTGGTTTATTGGCTGCGCCCGAGCTGATAAACAAAAAACCCACCCCGACCCTTTAAAACTAATCCCTTAGCTTCCCCCACCCATGTGACACGGTATCCGTGCCATTGGCTGGCCCCTGTCACATGGAGGGAGCACTGGATGGCCGGCGCCATCTTTAAAAATGGCGCGGGCCATCCAGTGCTCCTACCATGTGACAGGGGCCGGCCAATGGCACGGATACCCTGTCACATGGTAAGGGCAAAGGGCCATCGGTGCCATTTTGATTAGTGGCAGCCGACGGCCCGGGAGCGGGAGATCGCTCCCGGGACCCCCACTGGACCACCAGGTACCTGTAAAAAGTTTTTGGGGAGTCAGAGTGGGTTTAGGGGTTATTTTTGTGTGCCGTTTTTCCCATCCTCCCCCAAAACGATAAGAGAACCCCCACAATATCGTGGGGTTTTCCTATCGTTTTGGGAGAGCCCCCGATTTCTGACGATTTTGAAAATATCGTACGATATTTTCAATTGTCCGAAGTCCGATTCACATCCCTAATATAAACCCTGCACCTCCAGTTCTGCAACACAGTGCATGCATAGAGATTTCCCGTACAACGGACCTTGGATGTTTCCCCTTACAACTCATCAATACTACATGAACTGAAATCCAGCCATAATTGGACATATTGAAATTTGCTACAGTAGTTGAAGTATTTGAAAGTCAGTTGTCCAATTATCAGACAACCATGGACCAGTTTAGAAAGAAAGTTAAAATAATTAAAACAATACATTTCACAGAGATCAATCTGATTATGTAAAAGGCTAAGGGGTAGATTTTCAAACCCCGGCGCGCGTAAATCCCGGGCCTTACGCGCGCCGGGCCAATTTTCAAATGGCCCAGCAACGCGTGTAAACTCCGGGATGCGTGTAAGTCCCAGGGCTTGAAAAAGGGGCGGTCCGGGGTCAGGACTAGAGGCACCCACCACAGCGGCCATTTGCCGCTGTGAGTGCCGAGGGATCACGCACCGGCAGCTTGCCGACGCACGCAACTTGCTCCTGCTCTGAGGCAGGAGGAAAAGGTAAAATAAGAAAAATTTGGGTAGTTAGGATAGGAATAGGGGAGTGCAGGATAGGGGAAGGGGAAGAGAGGTTAGGCTAGGGGGTTGGGAAGTTCCCTCCCAGTCCGCTTCTTAGTTGGAGTGGACTGGAAGGAAACTGGGGAAGGCCACGATGAGTCACCGCAAGTATTTATTTATTTATTTAAATTCTTTTATATACCGAAGTATAGCAGATTGCCTTCACTCCGGTTTACATTGTAACAATTCATACAAGAAACACAGTTTGTTTTTGTTGGGTTTTTTTTAACTCATAACGTAAGAACAGAAAAATATGAAAATAACACCTCAACAGAGGTATATGCTAAAGTTGACCCCCCCCCCCTTGCGCGTGCTTACCTGGCACTTTATAACCTGCGCGTGTCCATGTCTGCGCGCTGGGTAGCACGCGCAAGTTTTGAAAATCTACCCCATGAATATAAATTAATAAAAATAGAATTGTTAGATCATGTAAGACGAAGAATTTTGATACCTCATCTAGTGATTCTCCAGATGAAGAGCCACATATCCTTAAATCTAGCTCTGATAAGCCACGGAAGACTGAATCCTCTGATTAACCTACCAGCAATTTCACAGATAATAGTCATGGAGAAGGTTTTTTTTTTTTAGAAGCATGCCCTCATCGGAAGGGGGCATTTCTGAGAACTTATCAACAGCAACCACCTTGCCACACATCAATGTTCAGTTTAGAGAGACACAAGACACGAACACAACACTAAGGCATGACACTATATTCAAACTTTCTTCACATTAATTGTCATTGAGTGAGTTTGATTTATTAGGCAAAGGGCTTGTCCTTTGTTCCTATACCTTAGTATGACCATTTTAAAATCTGAGTTGGTATATGTAGGTTTATTCACTGGTTGAGGATAGCATCATTTAATAAGCCCAGAGGACATCTGGTGGTTATGAAGTCAAGTTGGGTGCCACCTAGTCTTGTCAACTATGATTGCAACCTTCAAGAAATTGATCATAAGGGATTTGACTGTTTAGAATCTTCTCTCTGGATAGGTCATAATAATCTGACTAAACAAGAGAGATTAGCCTGCAGACAAGGATGATGGCGTAATCATTATGGATAGAAACAAGTACAATGCAAAGCACTGAGGCAGTTATCCCATACATCATTTTATCAAGCTCTTCCAGGGGACCCCACCAATTACATCCAGACTCAGATTAAGGAATTACTGGATTGGGTAATAGCATGATAACTTATTACTAGAAAGGAGTATGATTTTTCTATGTGAGCAAGCTCCAGTGACTCCAGTGTTTTATTTAGTTCAAAAAATAAATACACAAATCATCCACAGGCTGCCCCATAGTATCTGGCATTAGTTCAGTACTTGAACCTTTATCTAAGGATATTTTTTTAAAGACCTTTGGTTTCTATTTACACATCATACATCTGGGATTCTGCTCACTTCATAACTTTGCTGCAACATTTCTCATGTGATACTGCATGGTTGCTGGTGACCATGGACACTACATCTTTAGTGTCCACAGGCAGCCAAAGAAACTATAGAGGAGTGCCTGGAAAGATTTGGCTTGATAGAGGCATGGAGGAAATTTGTATATGATATGGCTCACTTAGCATTGACTAAAAATGTTCTTTTTGATGGCCAGTTTTATCAGTAGATCAACGGAACAGTGATGAGGGCCATAATGGTCCTTTCAGTCTCATGGCTCTATGTATTGACTTTTGAGGAAATATACTTATATGGGTCACATATTGGAATGACATTAGACTGTGGAAAAGATTTATAGATATATATTTTTGTCTGGACTTGCACTTATACAACCTTGCAAGTTTTAAACACATGACCTAATTCATTAGATGTGAATCTACAGTGGGCAATATTCAGCTGTTGAGCGGCTTGGCTAGTTAGCCAATAAACTTATCTTGCTAACTAGGAAGGTACATTCAGCAGCATGGCCTCACTGCTAAATATACCCAGCTACCTTAAAGTTATTTGGCTAACTCCACTCCTCCCCAAAATACCTCCCACCCACCCCTGGAACGCCCTTGATTTATCTGGATAAATTATCGCCGGATTCCTAGTTATCCAGCTAGAATTTAGACAGATAGGTCTCTAAATATGCCGGTTTTGCCATTTAGATGGATAACATTTCAGTTATCCATCTAAATGGCTTTTGAATTTCAGCCTCACAGTTTGCAGTACAAAGAAGCATTACAAACATTCCATTTTTTGATATGAGTATATAATGGTGAGTTATTTACCACAATTTATACAAAGCCTACAGACAGAAACACCTTGCTTCATTTTTTGAGCCACCATCCTTGCAAATTACAGGAAAATATTCAAAGAGAGATTATGCAGGCTTTGCACTTCACAAGCCCACCTTATGAAGGCGCAGTTGTATCCCAGGGATATCCCAAAAGGATTATTAAATGGACCTATAAAAGGGCCTTATTTGCTAATAACAAGAACAATCATCACTGTCACATATGATGTGTGCTTTACCTTATGTTACACAATCCGAGTATGTCAAGCATATTATTCTATGCCATTGGGACCTGTTAACCATACATAAGGGTATTGAAGATAAACCTAGCTTTCCTTTTAGGAGATTCCCCAATTTAAGGGATCAGCTGGTGCTTTCTTTACCTCCACAATGAGAGGATTTTGATAATTCATCACAATGGGGTCAATATCACTGAGGAAATTGCTTGGTATATGAGAAATACCTTCATATCCAGTCTTTGCACATCCCAAGCTTAAATCGACAATGGACAATTTGATTGCAACATTATGCAGGTTATCTATCCTATCTTGTCTTTGTCTTGTCCCTGACAAGACAAAGACAAGAAAATGTATATAGGTCAAACTGAGCAATGTATTAAGACCCGCATTACAGAATATAAATCCTGCATTTGTAATTTGAATGCAGGATTTATTTCATTGGACCACAATACTACCATACTTTGGAGCAATTAAGGTTTTTTGAGGTGCAACAAGTTGTTTTGAGATGTGGGTGGGGGTGATATACCTCTAGCCCTGAAACATCGAGAACAAAGGTTTATATTTCAGTGAGGAACCTCAGAACCAGAGGGTTTGAATCAGGAGATAATAGTGGGATTCATGTGTATAATAATAGTTATAATTTGTTTTTCTAGCTGATACGTTTGATTGGTTGGAGGTAGACAGATGGGTTTTTGTCATCATATAAATAGACTGGAAGACCCGGTTCTCTGGGGTGTTAGAAGACTGGAAAATGTGTGAGCTCTGCCCTCAGGCATGTGACCGGTTATTTGCCTGTTTATTTGATTCACTTTTTCATTTGAGATAGGACATATCAGTTGAATTTTGTTTTGCTTTTTTTAGCCATGTTACAAAGCCTTTTGAAATCGTAAAGGTGTTTGGCAAGCAGCGAGAAAAGTGTGTGGTTGCACGTGTTTAAGTGTGAAATTTAAGTACTGCTGCATGGTGTAGATAAGTTATTTATTTATTACATTTCAATACCATCATTCTGTATTCAATCATAACGGTTTACAGTTATAAAATAGACAAAAACCAGATACAATCCAACAACTATATACAATTATAAATATAATTAAAATAAATTAAAATTCTAAAAATTAAAAGAAATGTGATCCCTTGCTCGAGAGAAAGTGAGCCTTTGAACCACCGTGCAACCTCAGGACAGCGCTCCAAGGAAGGCAACGTGGGAGGTGAGCGGTTCGGGTGCGGGCTGGGCTTGGAACATAACTTTGATCTCGGAACATAGCTCCCTGGGACTTCTGCTGAGCCTGAAAGCACAGAGTGAGATCCAACAATGCAATGCTGGTCTCGATAACCCTTTTGGACCAGCCACTTGGAAACGGCTTGTGCATCAGGACAGTCAAAGGCTGAGGACAGGACATGGCATGACATGGAACTCTGACAAAGACTCAGAAGATGACTCTTCATCTCAAGTTCCTACCTTACCTAGGAACTTGAGATGAAGAGTCAGGCACAGGAGTCCAGCTTCCCAGAGTACTGCACTTCAGCACACCCTACTCAGTCCTCCATGGGCTGGTAGCGAACCACGCTGTCCACTGGGCGCCCTACTCAACCTGCCACTTTTTGTCAGTAATACCTGTGTAATGCCATGTTTAAAAAATTTACTATATATGAGCTGTCTTTTCACCCTTTCATTTTCTTTCCAATGGGGCGGATTTTAAAAACCCTGCTCGCGTAAATCCGGGTGGATTTACGCGAGCAGGGCCTTGCGCGCTGGTAGGCCTATGTTCCATAGGCCTACCGGTGCGCGCAGAGCCCCGGGACTCGCGTAAGTCCCGGGGTTTTTCGAGGGGGGCGGGTCGGGGGCGTGTCAGGGGGCGTGTCGGATCGGTGCGGCGTTTCGGGGGCGGGACGCGGCATTTCGGGGGCGGGACGCAGTGTTTCGGGGGCGGGCCCGGGGGCGTGGTTTCGGCCCGGGGCGGTCCGGGGGCGTGGCCGCGCCCTCCGGAACCGCTCCCAGGTCGCGTCTCGGCGCGCTAGCGGCCCGCTGGCGCACGGGGATTTACTTCTCCCTCCGGGAGGCGTAAATCCCCCAACAAAGGTAGGGGGGGGTCTAGATAGGGCCGGGGGGTGGGTTAGATAGAGGAAGGGAGGGGAAGGTGAGGGGAGGGCGAAAGCGAGTTCCCTCCGAGGCTGCTCCGATTTAGGAGCGGCCTTGGAGGGAACGGCGGCAGGCTGCGCGGCTCGGCGCGCGCCGGCTACACGAAATCGGCAGCCTTGCGCGCGCCGATCCAGGATTTTAGTGGCTACGCGCGTATCTACTAAAATCCAGTGTACTTTTGTTTGTGCCTGATGCGCCAACAAAAGTACACGAAGGCGCGCTTTTTAAAAATCTACCCCAATATGTTTATTAGAGCAAAAATATTATTCTATCCACATTTAAGAAGTTTTTTTGTGAATATTATTTGATTGGAAGTAAGACTGTGGGTGGTGGTTTTGTTTTGTGTTCCCTTAAAATTCATCACACAAAAAGAGATGTTCAAATTCTGGTGTCACCTCAGTAACGGCAACACAAATGCCTTCCACTACAAGATATTTTGTGAAGTAACACAAAACCTTGCAACACTCAGAATCTGTGTTGCAACGCTGCCATACTACAGGGTGGCCCATGGAAAAGTAGCCTGCCTCCACTCCCAGTGCCGTGCCGGCAGGCTACATTTCCAAGGGCCACCCTATATAACAGTACAACAGCAACAACCTTACCTAGGAAAAGAAAGCACTGCAATATTACACAGAGTGTGGAACAACAACAATGCATCTCTCAGGGATGGTTCTTTCATTAGGTAGTGTGAGGGGGCCTCCTCAGGTGGCAAAAAGTTTGGGGTGGCAGAAAATAATCCCCAAAACATGCCTACAATGGCTGTCTCACTTAATTAGCCAGAGCTAGTCATTTTAAATCTGCAGCAGAGGTCCCCAGTTTATGTCAGCACAACATGCAGGCTCACTACACTGCTCTACTTCATCCTGCAGAGCTTCTGCTTGTAAGGGCTGAAGCAATGGTGTGGTCATAATCTTGGTCATCACCTCTGGTTTCACAATGCCTGCCACCTGTTTGCTGCCTGGTGCCAGTTCAGTTGAGCCCCATGGGATCTCAAAATAAGTACTTACAGCATTGCATTATAATTATTATTGCTCCCCTGTGTCCTTGGTGGGGAGGGGGTGACTGCTGAGAAAGAGACTAGGTAGGGGTGGTAAGAGAGAGAAACTGGTTGTCAGGGGTATGATTGGTGAGAGACTGGTTGGGGGGGTTGACTGCTGAGAAAGAGACTGGTTAGGCATGATTTGTGAGAGAGAGAGGCTAGTTGGAGAGGTGACTGGTGAGAGAGACTGATAGGGGGTGACTGGTGACAAAGAGAGACTGATTGGGGATGATTGGTGAGAGAGATTGGTTGGGATGGCTGGTGAGAGGTAGATTGTTGGGAGAGAGACTGGTGAGAAATAGAGAGGCTGGTTGGCGTGACTGGTGAGAGAAAAAATGGTTGGGGGTGACTGGTGAGACAGCGAGACTGGTTGAGAGGATGACTGGTGAGAGAGCGAGACATTGATTGGAAGACTGATTGGTGAGACAGAGAGTGTGGTAAGGGTGGCTAGTGATAGGGAAATTGATTGGAGGGGTGACTGTGAGAGAAAGGGAGACTGGTTGGGGGTTGACTGGTGAGAAAGCAAGAGAGAGACTTGGTGAGAGAGGTAGTTGGGGGACTGACTGGTGAGAGAGAGAAATTAGGGGTGATGAATAAAAGAAGACTTCTTGAGGGATGACTGGTGAGAAAGAGTGGTTGGGGTGACTGGTATGAGAGAGAAAGACCAGTTGCGGGGATTGGTGTAAGAGACAGACTGGTTGGGTGGTGACTGGTGAGATAGAGACTGAATGGGAGTGACTGTTGAGAGAGAGACTAGTTGGGAGGTTGATTGGGTAAGAGAACAAGAGAGTCTGTTTGGGAGATTGGTGTGAAAGTGAGAGACTGGTTGAGGATGACTGGTGAGAGAGAGAGAGACTGGTTGGAGGGGGTTACTGGTGAGAGAGAAACTGGTTAGGTAGTTGATTGGAGAGCAAAAGAGAGACTGAGGGGTTGACTGGTGAAAGAAGAGACTAGCTGAGGGTGATTGGTGAGAGAAAGAGAGCTTGGTTGAGGGAGTGACTGGTGACAGAGAGAGACTGGTTGGGTGGAGGAGACTGGTGAGAGAAAGACTGGTTGGGGCATTGATTGGTGAGAGAAAGAGATTGGTTGGGGAACTGACTGGTGAGAGAGAGTCTAATTGGGAGGGGGCTGATTGGTAGAGAGAGACAGACTGGTTGGGGTGGCGATGACTGGTGAGAGAGAGAGAGACTTTGTGAGTGTATCCCTTTTGGGAAGAGGGGTGTCTTCTCATGCCTTGCTTCAAGCAGCAAGCTGTTATGAGCTGCCCCTGTACTACAACAGATCCTTACGGAAGTACACACTAGCAGAATTTCTCACCTTGGTCATACATGCAAAACACAGAGAGAACCTCACCAAATACAGAATAAAGTGACCATAAAGTATAAATAGACATGTGCAAACAAATGGAACTGGAAACTGCAACAAACCGCACTCTGTATGCAACAATGGAAAAAACAGAAACATCACTATGCCTCATAAAACATCAAACAATAAAATCAAGAAATAGAATGCATCAATCATAATAGTAAATCCTTACTCATAAACAGAATAAATACTTCAAAACAACTGAAGAAGAAAATATCCAAAATTTCCCAAACACCCATAAAATAGTTCAAAACAGCAAATGCCACCAATAATTAAAACAAATTAGGATTAATAAAAACTTCCCACTCTATACCTGGGAACTTTTGATATCCAGATGCCCTGAGAATGTCATGGATTAGTGGCTGGGGGGGGGGGGGGGGGGGGGGCGAGGGGAGAGAATGGAACATATACACAGGATCTCACTCTCTCTCTCTCACACACACACACTTCCACACACACATACATATTCCCACTTCCACACACACAAAAGAACATAAGTTGGCACAATGGGTCAGACTGAGGGTCTATCAAGCCCAGCATCCTGTTTCCAACAGTGGCCAGTCCAGGTTACAAGTACTCAAACATTAAATAGATCCCATGCTACTGATGCCATAATAGCAGTGGCTATTCCCTAAGGGGTAGATTTTCAAACATGGGAGCACACGTCCATGTGCATGCAATTCCCAGCACACGCACATGGACGTGCCGATTTTATAACATGCATACGTCGCCACAAGTATATTATAAAATACGATACCCACAGCACACGTGTGCCCGATTTTATATCAGTGCACACATGTGCGGGTGGGTCGTGACTCGTGTGTGCATGGGGGGGGGGGGTGATTTTCTAAAAAAACATGCGGTGATGCAATTGGGCCATTCCAGGTTCCCTATCCCCCTACCTACCATTCCTCCCTTTTCCCCTCTCCTCTCCTCCCCGACCCCTAACCCCCCCCCCCCCCAACTAATCTATTTTTTTTGGTTTTTGAACTTACTCGCTCTCCTGAGCTGTAGTAATGTATCCGTCGGTTCCCGATGCCCTCTCTCCACCCTCCTCACCTCTTTGGCGCCTCCCTCTTCGTCCGCGGGAAGATTGGCTGCTGCGGCGTCTTCCTGCCGTGGTCCTCCGTCAAATACAAGAGCAATTCCAATTTCAATAATATCTAAACCATTACTAAAAGGTGTAACAGAGTATATATTTAATCATTCCAACTGTACTTGGATTTGAGCTCTATCCTCCTCCCTCTGGCTCCGACGTTCTTCCAAAAACCTCTCTAAATGCTCTGGTTCATAATACACATATCTTGTCCCTTCTATGCGCATTATACATTTACAGGGAAATCTTACCACAATTTGAATACCAAAAGTTCTTGCTTGATTTTCCAAAATTAAAAAATGTTTCCGTCTTAATTGAGTTTCTTTGGCAACATCCGGATAGATCCATACCTTTTGTCCCAGATATAGAGAAGCTCTATTTAACAAAAATACTTTTAAAACTTTATCCCTGTCAGAAGAAAGGGTAAATTTGACCAAAAGAGTTCCTCTCTTTTCGATCTGGGAAATAAAGGTTGTCTCTAGCAAATCCGTTACACTTAATGAGGTTTCCTTTGCTACTTGATCAGATGCCGCTCCATCATTTTTCCAACTTATAAAGTAAGCACTAGAAATTAAAGGAAGATTCTCTGGAGAAAATGATAACACCTCCAGAAATTAATTCCTCAATTGTTCTTTCGGGAGAAATTAGCTTACATTTTTGGAAATTTATAATCCTTAAATTAGAATATCTCATACTGTTTTCTATAATTTCAACTTTTCTAGACAACATTGATTCACCTTGTATAATAGCTGTCTGAACTTTTTTAAATTTGAGTTATATCTTCCTCTACTTTCGCCAAGGCCACCACATGATTAGTTACCAAAGGATTTAAATTAAGCAAAGCTGTTTGCATTTCCTTTGTATTAGTATTTAAATTTACAATATTATTTTGCAATGAAACTATTGCTTGCCACAACATTTCCATAGTCACATTTTTAGAATTCCCTGATGGTATAATAGGCACACCGGTTATTTTAAAGGCTGAAGGATAAAAAGTTCTTGCCTGTCGTAGTTCCCCAGAGGGGAGGCGGGCTCTCTTCCTCCGGCTAATGCTGTTCTTCCACCGGCACTTACTCGGTTTCCACCGATAAAGGACCCCACCTGTGAGGAAAGAGATTCCAATCCTCCTGCCTCTTCTAGCATTGCCAGACCCATCCCATGTGCCTCCTCGGACGGGCTCAGCTCCAATGACGCACTTCGTCGTGGAGTAGAACCTGGTTCAGTGATGGTTGCAGTGCCCTTAGGTGGGGAAGGTATTGTTGGGGTCCCGGGACTAAGGCTAACTTCTCCCAAAAGCAGAGATGCTTGCTCCTCATCTACTGCTATAGCGGGACTCTCCAGGGTCGTAGTCTCTGCGGGTGAATAGAAACCAGTCAGCGTTGTTTGTATCGACAAGGGTCTTGCAGGGGTCGAGGCTTCCTGCCTGACCTTGCCCTTTCGTTTAGTATGTGGCATTTCTTAAACAGGAACGCCAATCCAACAAGAATATAGAAAACAACACTGGATTCCTATCATGAACACCTCTCATATTCACAAATATTTGTATGAAGTGGGAGAACTGAGTGAGAAAAAAGACAAAGTCTCAAACAAGAAAATCAAGGAAGTCAGCCTTCCAGCCTTCGCTGGCCTAAGCCGGTCCAAGCTGCGCACCGACGGCAGCGGTGCACTGTCAGCTGCTGATTTTATAGCGGCAGACGCTCTCCGATGTCGTCACTCAGGTCCCGCCTCTTTATCGAGCCCTGCAGCTGGGCTCTAATGCTGTTCCGGGGCTCACCTCATGTTGCTCCAAGGTTCTCTCTCAGCGAGTGCTGGTTGGGATTTGGATGCCCCACTCTTTCTCTCCTTCTTCGGGCTCCCCCCATTGTGTGAGTCTTACCATCAGGTTCGGTACATGAACTCTGCTTACCCTGCCTACTCACTATATTTCAGTTTCTCTACAGCTCAGCCTCCAGGGATCGCTGTTCCAGCTTCTGAGGGACTACAGCCCAGCCTGGCATTCCAGCTCACTACTGCCACCTCTGGTGGTTCAGTATACTGTCTAATAAAAGAACTAGTGTGTGTCTGTCTCCATACTCTGAGCCTGACCGGTGGTCCCTCTTGGGATCTTCCCCAGGGGCGTGGTCATCTGCCACTGGTCCAAGGATCCACCCACAACTCTCCTAAATACTACAGATTGCTAACTACTCACGGAGAACACATCAGATTGCTAACTCCTATCTGATTGCTCCTCCCATCAGATAGCAGTTTCATTACAGATTGCTAACTCCTATCTAATTGCTCCTCCCATCAGATAGCGGTTTCATTACAAGTAAGTTCCATGCGCCGGTTGGCTGCCGGTGTGTGCTTCCCCGTTCTTTTTCCTTTATTTTAATCTAATATGTTGAGTTTATTTATATTTTATAATTCTTTTATTGTTGTCGTTACATTTCATTTTTTGTCTTTGATTTTATGTTAATATTAATTTTGAATGTACTATTATAACCCGCCCTGAACTTTGGTGGGCATGAAATTCTTTTAAATAAATAAATAAATAAATAAATAAATAACTCCAATGATTTTATTTAATACCTTTGGGGGGAGTACTATATCCCTAATTATTTTTTTTCACTAGTGGGTTGTAGGGGGCCTGGATTTTAGTGAACACAAGGTGGGGGGGGGGGGGGGGGGTGGAGGAGCTGTCACCACGCGTACAGTAACAACTATTTTATTACATTGGGGTGTCAGGGCAACCTCCAGTGGCAGCCCTGGGTTGCGCTGGGGGTCAACCCTGACCCCTGCTTAACTTTTAGTTTTTGCTGAGGCATTTGTTTTTTGTTTGCATGGCCCTTTAAATGTAATGCAGGAGCCTCAGGACCCATGTTAGTGTCCCGGGGCTCTCACATTACATTTACTGATTCCCCAGAGGTGTTGTTATTTTATTACAGCTGACCAATTTCTCAGCCAGCTGTGATGAAATGTTTACATCAAATTGCCTAGTAATGACCTGCCTTGTGTGCATTTGCATTATTAATGCATTCAAATTGCATGCAAAACAGGTCATTGTAATAGAAGAGGGAACCTGGGCAGGGCCATGCATAATATCGC
Source organism: Rhinatrema bivittatum (assembly GCF_901001135.1). Lineage (NCBI taxonomy): Eukaryota > Metazoa > Chordata > Amphibia > Gymnophiona > Rhinatrematidae > Rhinatrema > Rhinatrema bivittatum. The sequence continues at coordinate 289,165,327 of NC_042617.1, read as the reverse complement.
GTATATTGCACAATATACTCTGTTTAATGCACGCTAGAGCACACTGCGGTTTGATGCATCTACCTTCTGGGGATTAGGAAATACCACAATTTGCAAACAAATTAGTCCCAAAACACATGCACTATGCCATATATAGGAGGAAAGCACCTCAGTGCCGATATTTTAACTCAATTAGGCATTCACCCTAGGAGGAATGCAGTTTCAGTCATGGGTCCAGAAAACCTCCTCCCTCCCTTTGCCAATTTTTATTTATCTTTCAATTGTAAATGTATTCACTTTTTTAAAAATATTGTTTCTTCTTTGATTCACCATTGTTTTTTTTTTTTTTAAGCATATCTTGTCAGTGTCCCACAATTGATCTCTAATTTAAAAATTGTCGTGTATGATTAAACCACCTCCAAAACTCTGGCTGTTGTAATCCATGTGATTACTATATCAACGGTTGTCTTGCAGCTCAAATTTGAAATAAACGTATCTTTTGTTGTAAAAAAACAAGATTTCCTCTTGGTTAAAGAACATTCTAGAGTGGGCAATTTTCACTGCATCAATTCACCACACCTGATGTTGACAGCGTTTTGCCATAATGGCTGCCTCAGTGTATTTTCTGCAAACATATAATCCAAAATCATCAACAGGACATGCTTTACTATAAAACTTTTCTCTAGGAAAAAAAAGACAATAGGCACTTCCTTATGAACCAGTCTATGATCAATAGCGGTACAATTCCAAATAACAGTGCTTTTCAAAATGAGCGCTTCTTGCCCTATTTATAGTCAGTTGAGTTCACAGCCAACCAATCATTTCTTTTTGCAAGCAACCAATCAAATGGACAGCATTCACTTTTCAGCTATTCCATTGGTCATTTTTTCATGCATTTCAGATCGAGCCCCACGCC